>NC_079196.1:140635692-140938505 GCF_029499605.1 Hyla sarda
ACCTCATATGCGTATTTAAAGTGTTCGGAGGGCGCAGTAGAGGGCTCAGAAGGGAAGGAGCGACAATGGGATTTTGGAGAGTGAGTTTTTCTGAAAGGGTTTTTGGGGGGCATGTCCCATTTAGGAAGCCCCTATGGTGCCAGAACAGTGGACCCCCCCACATGTGACCCCATTTTGGAAACTATACCCCTCATGGAATTTAATAAGGGGTGCAGTGAGCATTTACACCCCACTGACGTTTGACAGATATTTGAAACAGTGGACTGTGCAAATCAAAAATTTATTTTTCATTTTCCCAGACCACTGTTCCAAAAATCTGTCATACACCAGTGGGGTGTAAATGCTCACTGCACCCCTTATTACATTCCGTGAGGGGTGTAGTTTCCAAAATGGGGTCACATATGGATATTTATTGTTTTGCGTTTGTCAGAACTGCTGTAACAATCAGCCACCCCTGTGCAAATCGCCTCAAATGTACATGGTGCACTCTCCCTTCTGGGCCTTGTTGTGCGCCCCCAGAGCACTTTGCGCCCACATATGGGGTATCTCCGTACTCGGGAGAAATTGCATTACAAATTTAGAGGGTGTTTTTTCCATTTTACCTCTTGTGAAAATGAAAAGTATAGGGCAACACCAGCATGTCAGTGTAAAAAATTTATTTTTTTACACTAACATGCTGGTGTAGACCCCAACTTCACCTTTTCATAAGGGGTTAAAGAAGAAAAAGCCCCCCAAAATTTGTAAGTCAATTTCTCCCGAGTACGGCGATACCCCATATGTGTCCCAAAACTGTTGCCCTGAAATACGACAGGGCTCCAAAGTGAGAGAGCACCATGCGCATTTGAGGCCTTAATTAGGGATTTGCATAGGGGTATTCTATGCCAATGATTCCAAAACAGGGTGCCTCCAGCTGTTGCAAAACTCCCAGCATGCCTGGACAGTCAATGGCTGTCCGGCAATACTGGGAGTTATTATTTTGCAACAGCTGGAGGCTCCGTTTTGGAAACAGTAGCGTACCAGACGTTTTTAATTTTTTTGGGGAGGGGGGGCTGTGTAGGGATATGTGTATATGTAGTGTTTTTTACTTTTTATTTTAGGTTAGTGTCAGTGTAGTGTAGTGTTTTTAGGGTACAGTCACATGGGCAGAGGTTCACAGCAAGTTTGCCGCTGGAAGTTTGAGCTGCAGCGCAAAATTTGCGCCATCTCAAACTTGCAGCACTCACTGTAAACCTCCGCCCATGTGAGTGTACCCTGTACATTCACATTGGGGGGAGGGGGCAAACATCCAGCTGTTGCAAACTCCGAGCATGCCCTTTGGCTGTACGTGCATGCTGGGAGTTGTAGTTTTGCAACAGCTGGAGGAACACTGGTTTGGAAACACTAAGTTAAGTAATAAACTTTCAAGTGTTTTGCAACCAAACTTAGTGTTTCCAAACCAGTGTGCCTCCAGCTGTTGCAAAACTACAACTCCCAGCATGCATGGTCTGTCAGTGCATGCTGGGAGTTATAGTTTTGCAACAATTGCAACAGCTGGAGGCACTGAGGTAGAAAACGAACAATGTTTCCCAACTAGTGTGCCTCCAGTTGTTGCAAAACTACAACTCCCAGCATGCCCAGACTGCCCAGGCATGCTGGAAGTTGTAGTTTGGCAATATCTGAAGGATCAGATGTTGCCGAACTACAACTTCCAGCATGCTTGGGCAGTCTGGGCATGCTGGGAGTTGTAGTTTTGCAACATCTGGAGGTCCACAGTTTGGAGACCACTGTATAATGGTCTCCAATCTGTGCTCTTCCAGATGTTAGAGAACTACAACTCCCAGCATGCCTGGACAGACTGAGCATGCTGAGATTTGTAGTTTTGCAACATCTGGAAGAGCACAGATTGGAGACCATTATACAGTGGTCTCCAAACTGAGGACCTTCAGATGTTGCAAAACTACAACTCCCAGCATGCCCAGAAAGCCAAAGGCTGTCTGGGCATGCTGGGAGTTGCAGTTTTGAAACTCCCAGAGGCAGCAGTGAGATCGCTTTACGGCGATCTCACTGCTGCCAATGAAGATGCTGCACTGCTGCCGGAAACTCACCTCCGGGACGCAGCGCCGCGCCGGGACCGCTCGGGACACCGCTCGGACGGGTATGTGACGCCGGGGGACGGGTAAGGGACACTTATCAGAGCGGTGTGTGTCCCGATCCCCGTGATCGGGACTCACACACCGCGCTGCTAAGTATTCTGATAGCGAAACGCTGCTATCAGCTAGTCAGATTTGACCAGCTGATAGCAGCGATCGCTGGGGGGGGGGGGCGGGGGGATGAAACCCCCCGTGGTCGCATGGTAAGATGGCTGGCTATCAGTGATAGCCACCTTCTTTCCGGGCGCTGCGGGATGCCGCGAGTAGCGGCAAAAATGTTTCCGGGCGCTGCGGGATGCCGCGAGTAGCGGCAAAAATGTTCATGACGTACCTGTATGTCATGGGTCGGGAACACCTTGCCACCCATGACGTACAGGTATGTCATAGGTCGGGAAGGGGTTAAGCCGTGGGTCGAAGACAATGCTTCTAAGTTTAATTTATGTAGCCTTCCCTTTGAGCCAGGTCAGCTCTTTAAATCAGAGTTGGACAAAATTATGGATGACCTCTCAGATAAAAAAGTGAAGAGTTTTCCCCAGCAGTTCTTTCTGTGGCAGCACAGGCAGACCCGTGGGGGTAGGTCTTTTCAGCATTCCAGATTTCAAAGGGAGGTGAAAAGGATTCTCCTGCCATTTCTCAATAGAGATTTTTCCAATCCCTTCCTTTCATCTTCCAGTCGGAGGCCATATGCAACACTTCCAGGAAGCATGGCTTCAGAGCATTCCGGATTCCTGGGTTCTAAGAATCAATTCCCAGGGCTATTCAATAGACCTCACATCTTTCCCTATGAACAGATTTGTAAGAACAAGACCACTTTAAGGTCCCAAGCAATCGGTTCTACAGTTCTACATTTCTTTTATTTAAAAAATTAATTTTAGTTCCCAAGGCATTTTGGGATCTCCAAATTATTAGTGATTTGAGATGTTTTCAATCAATTTATAAAGAGAAAGAAGTTTTGGATGGAAAAAATTTGGTCAGTGATTCATGTTCTCAATCCGTGAGATGTAATGGCAACCCTAAACCTCATGATGCTTATCTGCACATTCCAATTCATCCTGGTTCCAGGAAGTATCTCAGGATCGCGGTCCAGGTCTCAGGTGTCTTCAGACATCTTCAGTTTGTTGCCCTGCTTTTTGGCATTTCTTCTACCCCTCACACCTTCGCAAAGGTTTGTGGTCACTGTGGTCACAGCCCTCAGACTTCAAGGCCTGACCATTTTTCCTTACCTGGACAACTGGCTTCTGAAGGCCTCTTTACAAGCAGTCCTTACTCAGCATCTTCCTGTTGTGCTCTCGTTTCTCCTCTGGCTAGGATAGATAATCAACTGCCAGAAGTCTCATGTGAGCCCTTCAAAAGTTGAACTTCCAAAGTTCCTAGGCTTCAACATCAATGTCGCTCCAGTTGACTCCCAAGAGAAGAACCAGGATACAAAACACCAGAGTTTCTGTTTGTAACTTGTCGAGTCTCAATTCGGACTGTCATGAAAATGCTGGGGCTCATTTCAGCTTCTGAGAAAGCAGTGCCTTGGGCTTTGTGGCACCTCTGTCCTCTGCAATCTGAGGTCCTTTCCAAATGGTATGGCAGTCCAGCTGGATTAATTCCCATGTGCTCCCTGTCTTGAAAAACTCGCAACTTCCTCAGGTGGTTGATCCAAATAAGAGACGGGAAGTCTATGATTCAACCATCTTGGATCACATTGACAACAGATGTGTCCCAAGTAGGCTGGGGCACTCCCCTTTTGGAAATGCTGGTAAGCAGACCTTTGACTCCTCAGCAGCAATTTCCGAGAGATGCCAAGCAATCTGGCTAGCCCTCCTGCATTTCACCCCCCCAAATTCAGAGGGGAGTGATAAGAGTTCAGTCAGACAAAAGGACTGCAGTTCTTTACATCAACAAGCAGGGAGGCACAAGATTACTTCCCCTTTTGTCCGAGATTGATGTGATTCTGGATTGGGAGTCGAACCTTGACCACTTATCGGCAATCCACATTTGAGGCTCCCTCAACATGATAGTGGATTGGCTGAGCCGCGTCATACCAACTATGGAATTATACCAAATTCATCAAATGGGGTATGCCAGAGGTGGATCTCATGGCAACAAGGTTTAACGCTACAGTGGAGAGGTTTTGCTCCCTTTACAGAGAGGACATCCCGCTGGCGGTAAATGCTCTTTCAATATTCTGGAGGTTCAGGCTGGCACACATCTTCTCTCCTTTTAATTGATTCCGAGGGTATTGATGAAAATCTGTCAGGATAAGGTCTCGGTAATAGCCATCAAACCGTTTTGGCAGAAGAGATCCTGATTTACCTAGCTCATTCAGATTTGTTGAGGACAATATTGGAGGCTACCCCCTTAACAGACTCTGGTGTCATGGGACACTCACCTCTGCTTAGATCTGCACAGATTCATCGTGACAGCCTGGAGGTTGAACAGTTTCTTCTCAGAGTAGAAGGGCTTTCAGAGTCAGTACTGAGAACTCTGTCTCCTTCCAGAGTGGAATCCACTAAGAAAGCCTACTCTTGAATTATGCGGATCTTCTTATCCCGGTGTTCCTCTAAGAAGGTGACGTCTGCAGATCCACCCCTTCCTGCTATACTTTAATTTTTACAAGACAACCTAGACAAAGGCCTATGTCCATCAACTTGAGAGTTCAAGTTTCAGCCATCTTAACTTGCCTAAACAAACCTATTTCTCAGGACTCCCTCATAAAACAGTTCTTAAAAGGAGCCAAAAGATTGAAGTCTACAATACTCAATCACATTCCACAGTGGGATTTATCAATGGTTCTCAATGAGTTAACATCCCCTCCTTTGAGCCTTTTGTGGAGGTGGAATTTATGTTTGTTGCCTGGAAACTTGCTTTTTTTCCTAGCAATGACATAGAAACATAGAATGTGTCAGCAGATAAGAACCATTTGGCCCATCTAGTCTGCCCAATAATCTGAATACTATGAATAGTCCCGGGCCCTATACTTCTACAGGAAGGCTATTCCATGCATTCACTACTCTCTCAGTAAAATAATACTTCCTGATATTACTTTTAAACCTTTGCCCCTCTAATTTAAAACTATGTCTTCTTGTGGTAGTTTTTCTACTTTTAAATATGCTCTCCTCCTTGACATCGGCAAAAGGGTTTTGAAACTTCAAGTTTTTTCAGTTCATGAGCCCTATACAAAGTTCTTTGAGGATCACATTCTTTTGAGATTCCTTCCATCCTTTCGGCCTAAAGTTCCTTCTTTTCAGAACATCAACCAGGTTATTTCTCTCCCGGATTTAACAGCACCTTATTCTACCTCTTCCCATGTGTTCTTCATCCTTTGGGCGCTTAGAGATGCCTCCGGATAGATCAAAGGAGTTCAAGAAAGATGAAAAATCTACTTACTATATAAGGCCTTAAGGCATCCAAGCCTTCCATCAGTAGATGGATAAAGGAGGCTATCAGGGAATCATTTGTTTCCCAGTCCTTGGACCCTCTGGGGTTTGTGAAGGCCCATTCCACCAGGGCCATTTCTACCTCTTATACTGAGAGAAGTCCTCTCTATGGGGGAAATTTATCAAAGCATTTAGTAATTTTTTTTTTGCTTAAAATTGTCGCAAAATTGTCGCACATGCGCCTAAACTCTTTTCTGCGACTTTTTGCTTGTGCAGTGATCTAAGCAAAAAATAAAAATCTTGCTTACCAAAGCAAAAAGTGATTTTTGACTTGCAGTGGTCAGAGATTTATCAAGTGCGAAAGTCGCAAAAAAGTCGCATGGCATGAAAAAAGCTACTAAATTTACTCCAGCTCATACATGGAGCAGAAAAAGCCACTACCAAAGGAAAAACAGAAAAAGTGCTTACATGAAAGAAATTTATCAACAGGCTGAAAGCAGTTGATAAGTAAGTTGCACATAAGCAAAAAAATTGTAAGAAAAAAATAACTAGAAAAAGGAATACATAAGCAAACATTGATGAATGTCCCCCTATATGATTTGTAATGCTGCCTCGTGGAGCTCGGAATTTACATTTATCTCCCACTATAAGTTGGATGTTAGTCTACCTAAAGGCTGAGTATTAAGGAGCTCTATCCTTAGTTCTGCCAGGTTCTGCTGTTAGGACTAAAGGAAAAAAAGGAAAAAAATATTATCCTTACAAATTAAAGGGGTTATCCAGGAATAGTAAAACAGGGATAATTTCTTTCAAAGACCGCTCCCTGTCTGTCTCCAGGTTGGGTGGGGTTCTGCAGCTCAGTTCCATTGAAGTGAATGGAGCCAAGGAAATTAGATCTGTTTTTCGATTCCTGGATAACACCTTTAACGATTATTTATATAATATATTATAATTTGTTAACCCTTTAAGGACACAGCTCATTTTGGTCTTAAATGGGCACTGTCAGATACAAAAAATTTTGATATGTTGTAAAGCATGCAAAACCAATAGGTTTTGCAATTGCTTTCATTAGAAAATTTTCAGTATTTCATACAGAAAAAGCCAGTCAAACAACTGCCCCCCCTGCCTGCTTGGACACATACTAGTCCTGCTGTGTCCATGCATCGTCACCTATGTCATGGACACACTTCCTTAATTGACAGCTGTGAGCGCAGGGCTCACAGCTGGAGGACAATACAACTCCCAGCTTGTCCTCACTGACAGTAGAGGGACACAAGCTGACAGTGGGAGGATGTTTTGCTAATGCTAGGGGAGATGTGAGCAGATAGCATAATGAGGGAGGGGGTGGAGACCTGCACAGTGAGGCCACGCCCCCTTCCTTCAAGAGGAATTCAGACTAGTGAGCTAAATTAAAAGTGTAATAAAACAACAAATAAAGGTGCTAGACACATACAAATTAGATGTACATGGTCAGGATAAGGTACTGAGTGATATATTGAAAAACATTTTTTTTTGTTGGATCTGACGGGTACGCTTTAACCCCTTAAGGACTCAGCCCATTTTGGCCTTAAAGGGGTACTCCGGTGAAAATCTTTTTTCTTTTAAATCAACTGGTGGCAGAAAGTTAAACATATTTGTAAATTACTTCTATTAAAAAATCTTAATCCTTCCTGTACTTATTAGCTGCTGAATACTACAGAGGAAATTCTTTTCTTTTTGGGATGCTCTCTGATGACATCACGAGCACAGTTCTCTCTGCTGACATTATTATTATAATAACGCTTTATTTATTGTTATCCTTAGTGGGATTTGAACCCAAGTCCCCAGCACTGCAAGGCAGCAGTGCTAACCACTGAGCCACCATGCTTCTCTTAGCATCCATCTGCTATGCATGGTTGCTAAAATGGACAGAGATGTCAGCAGAGAGCACTGTGCTCGTGATGTCATCAGTGTTCCAAAAAGAAAGGAATTTCCTCTGTAGCATTAAGCAGCTAATAAGTACTGGAAGGATTAAGATTTTTTTTATAGAAGTAATTTACAAATATGTTTAACTTTCTGCCACCAGTTGATTTTAAAGAAAAAAGGTTTTCACCGGAGTACCCCTTTAACCCCTTCCCGACCTATGACATACCTGTACTTCATGAGTGGGAAGGTGTTCCCGACCCATGACGTACCAGGTACGTCATGAACATTTTTGCCGCTACTCGCTGCATCCCGCAGCGCCCGGTAAGATGGTGGCTATCACTGATAGCCAGCCATCTTACCATGCGACCACGGGGGGTTTCATCCCCCACACCCCCAAGCGATCGCTGCTATCAGCTAGTCAAATCTGACTAGCTGATAGCAGCGTTTCGCTATCAGAATACGTAGCAGCGCGGTGTGTGAGTCCCGATCACGGGGATCGGGACACACACCGCCCTGCTAAGTGTCCCTTACACGTCCCCCGGCGTCACTTACCCGGCCATGCGGTGTCCCGAGCGGTCCCGGCGCGAGTGGCGTCCTCCAGGCGGTCTGGCGGTGGTGCGTCCCGGCGGTGAGTTTCCGGCAGCAGGGCGGCATCTTCATTGGCAGCAGTGCGATCGCCGTAAGGCAATCTCACCGCTGCCTCTGGGAGTTTCAAAACTGCAACTCCCAGCATGCCCAGACAGCCTTTGGCTTTCTGTGCATGGTGAGAGTTGCAGTTTTGCAACATCTGGAGGTCCACAGTTTGGAGACCACTGTATAATGGTCTCCAATCTATGCTCTTCCAGATGTTGCAAAACTACAAATCTCAGCATGCTCAGTCTGTCCAGGCATGTTGGGAATTGTAGTTCTGTAACATCTAAAAGAGCACAGATTGGAAACCATTATACAGTGGTCTCCAAACTGTAGACCTCCAGATGTTGCAAAACTGGTCTCCAAACTGTGGACCTCCAGATGTTGCAAAACTACAACTCCCAGCATACCAGACTGCCCAAGCATGCTGGAAGTTGTAGTTCGGCAACATCTGATCCTTCAGATATTGCCGAACTACAACTTCCAGCATGCATGGGCAGTCTGGGCATGCTGGGAGTTGTAGTTTTGCAACAACTGGAGGCACACTAGTTGGGAAACATTGTCCGTTTCCTACCTCAGTGCCTCCAGCTGTTGCAATTGTTGCAAAACTATAACTCCCAGCATGCACTGACAGACCATGCATGCTGGGAGTTGTAGTTTTGCAACAGCTAGAGGCACACTGGTTTGGAAACACTAAGTTTGGTTGCAAAACACTTGAAAGTTTATTACTTAACTTAGTGTTTCCAAACCAGTGTGCCTCCAGCTGTTGCAAAACTACAACTCCCAGCATGCACGGACAGCCAAAGGGCATGCCCGGAGTTTGCAACAGCTGGATGTTCCCCCCCCCCTCCCCCCAATGTGAATGTACAGGGTACACTCACATGGGCGGAGGTTTACAGTGAGTGCTGCAAGTTTGAGATGGCGCAAATTTTGCGCTGCAGCTCAAACTCCCAGCGGCAAACTTGCTGTGAACCTCTGCCCGTGTGACTGTACCCTAAAAAAAACTACACTACACTTACACTAACCTAAAATAAAAAGTTAAAAACACTACATATACACATACCCCTACACAGCCCCGCTCCAAAAAAATGAAAAACGTCTGGTACGCTACTGTTTCCAAAACGGAGCCTCCAGCTGTTGCAAAACAACAACTCCCAGTATTGCCGGACAGCCATTGACTGTCCAGGCATGCTGGGAGTTTTGCAACAGCTGGAGGCACCCTGTTTGGGAATCACTGGCGTAGAATACCCCTATGTCCACCTCTATGCAAATCCCTAATTAAGGCCTCAAATGCGCATGGCGCTCTCTCACTTTGGAGCCCTGTCATATTTCAGGGCAACAGTTTTGGGACACATATGGGGTATCTCCATACTCGGGAGAAATTGCCTTACAAATTTTGGGGGGCTTTTTCTTCTTTAACCCCTTATGGAAAGGATGAAGTTGGCGTCTACACCAGCATGTTAGTGTATAAAAATTACATTTTTTACACTGACATGCTGGTGTTGCCCTATACTTTTCATTTTCACAAGAGGTAAAAGGGAAAAAAGACCCTCAAAATTTGTAATGCAATTTCTCCCGACTACGGAGATACTCCATATGTGGGCGCAAAGTGCTCTGGGGGCGCACAACAAGGCTCAGAAGAGAGAGTGCACCATGTACATTTGAGGTGATTTGCACAGGGGTGGCTGATTGTTACAGCAGTTCTGACATAAACGCAAAACAATAAATATCCATATGTGACCCCATTTTGGAAACTACACCCCTCATGGAATTTAATAAGGGGTGCAGTGAGCATTTACACCCCACTGGTGTATGATAGATTTTTGGAACAGTGGTCTGTGAAAATGAAAAATACAATTTTTCATTTGCACAGTCCACTGTTTCAAATATCTGTCAAACGCCATTGGGGTGTAAATGCTCACTGCACCACCTTATTAAATTCCATGAGGGGTGTAGTTTCCAAAATGGGGCCACATGTGGGGGGCTCCACTGTTCTGGCACCATAGGGGCTTCCTAAATGGGACATTCCCCCCAAAAACCCTTTCAGAAAAACTCACTCTCCAAAATCCCTCTGTCGCTCCTTCCTTTCTGAGCCCTCTAGTGCACCCGCCGAACACTTGACATACACATATGAGGTATTTCCTTACTCGAGAGAAATTGGGTTACAAATTTTAGGGTAATTTCTCTCCTTTTACCCCTTGCAAAAATTCAAAAATTGGGTCTACAAGAACATGCGAGTGTAAAAAATGAAGATTTTGAATTTTCTCCTTCACTTTGCTGCTATTCCTGTGAAACACCTAAAGGGTTAAAACACTTACTGAATGTCATTTTGAATACTTTGGGGGGTGCAGTTTTTATAATGGGGTAATTTGTGGGGTATTTCTAATATGAAAACCCTTAAAATCCACTTCCAACCTGAACTGGTCCCTGAAAAAGTACGATTTTGAAAATCTTGAGAAAGATTGGAAAATTGCTGCGGAACTTTGAAGCCCTCTGATGTCTTCCAAAAGTAAAAACTTGTCAATTTTTTGATGCAAACATAAAGTAGACATATTGTATATGTGAATCAATATGTAATTTATTTGGAATATCCATTTTCCTTACAAGCAGAGACTTTCAAAGTTAGAAAAATGCAAAATTTTCTACATTTTCATGAAATTTTTCGATTTTTTTTACCAAGAAAGGATGCAAATATCAGTGAAATTTTACCAATAACATAAAAGTAGAATATGTCATGAAAAAACAGTCTCAGAATCAGAAGGATAAGTAAAAGCATCCCAGAGTTATTAATGTTTAAAGTAACAGTGGTCAGATTTTCAAAAAATGCCCAGGTCCTGAAGGTGAAAATGGGCTGGGTCATGAAGGTCAGGCAATTAAATTTTTACGTTCTCGTTTTTTCCTCCTCGCCTTCTAAAAATCATAACTCTTTTATATTTTCATCGCCAGACTAGTATGAGGGCTTGTTTTTTGCATGACCAGTTGTCCTTTGTAATGACATCACTCATTATATCATAAAATGTATGGCGCAACCAAAAAATACTATTTTTGTGGGGAAATTAAAAAGGAAAACGCAATTTTGCTAATTTTGGAAGGTTTAATTTTCATGCCGTACAATTTATGGTAAAAATGACATGTGTTCTTTATTCTTAGGGTCAATACGATTAAAATGATACCCATTATTACTTACTTTTATATTAATGTTGTGCTTAAAAAAAATCACAAACTTTTTAACCAAATTAGTACGTTTATAATCCCTTTATTTTGATGACCTATAATTTTTAAATTTTTCCATGTAAGCGGCGGTATGAGGACTCATTTTTTGCGCCAAGATCTGTACTTTTTTTGATGCCACATTTGCATATAAAAAACCTTTAATACATTTTTTATAATTTTTTTTAATAAAATGTATTAAAAAAGTAGCAATTTTTGACTTTTTTTTTTACGTTCACGCCATTCACCGTACGGGATCATTAACATTTTATTGTAATAGTTCTGACATTTACGCACGTGGTGATACCAAATATGTCTATACAATTAATTTTTTACGCTTTTTGGGGGTAAAATAGGAAAAAATTGACTTTTTACTTTTTTATTTTAGGGAGGGGATTTTTCACTTTTTTTTTTACTTAAAATTTTACATTTTTTAAACTTTTTTTTTTACACTTGAATAGTCCCCATAGGGGACTATTCATAGCAATACCATGATTGCTAATACTGATCTGTTCTATGTATAGGACATAGAACAGATCAGTGTTATCGGTTATCTTCTGCTCTGGTCTGCTCGATCTCAGACCAGAGCAGAAGACGCCGGGAGCCGGATAGAGGCAGGTGAGGGGACCTCCGTGCGGCTTTCTGAATGATCAGATCCCTGCAGCAGTGCTGCGGGCGATCAGATCACTCATTGAAATCGCGTACTGCCGCAGATGCCGGGATCTGTATTGATCCCGGCATCTGAGGGGTTAATGGCAGATGGCCGTGAGATTGGGGGCGTCGGCCATTGCCGGCGGGTCCCTGGCTGCGATTAGCAGCCGGGATCAGCCGCGCATGACACGGGCACCGCTCCGATGCCCGCGGTTATGTACAGGACGTAAATGTACATCCTGGTGCGTTAAGTACCACCGCACCAGGGTGTACATTTATGTCCTGCGTCCTTAAGGGGTTAAGGACGCAGGATTTTGCATTTTTGTTTTTTCCTCCTCGCCTTCTAAAAAGCATAATTCTTATGTTTCCATCCACAGATACATGTGAGGGCTAGTTTTTTGCATGACCAATTTTACTTTGTAATGGCATCACTCATTTTACTATAAAATGTATGACAAACTCCAAAAAATATTATATGTGTGAGGAAATTGAAAAGAAAACTGAAAGTTTGCATATTTTGGAGGGTTTGGTTTTCACTCTGTACAATGACATGTTTTCTTTATTCTGTGGGTCAATACTATTAAAATGATACCGATGATTACATACTTTCCTATCATTGTACTGCTTTAATCCCTTGGGGATCAAGCCCCTTTTGACCTTAAAGGGGTTATCCAGGAAAAAAAAAATTTTTTATATATCAACTGGCTCCAGAAAGTTAAACAGATTTGTAAATGACTTCTATTAAAAATTCTTAATCCTTTCAGTACTTATGAGCTTCTGAAATTAAAGGGGTACTCCAAAGGATAGGGGATAAGATGCCTGATCGCAAGAGTCCCGCAGCTGGGGACCCCCGTGATTATGCATGCGGCACCCCGTTTGTAATCAATTCCCGGAGCGTGTTCGCTTCGGGACTGATTACCGGCGACCGCAGGGCCGGCGGCGTGTGACGTCACGCTCCGCCCCTCAATGCAAGCCAACGGGAGGGGGCGGAGCGTGATGTCACATGGCGGCGGAGGCGTGACGTCACACCATAATCAGACCCGGAGCGACCATAATCAGACCCGGAGCGAACACGCTCCGGGCACTGATTACAAACGGGGCGCCGCGTGCATGATCACGGGGGTCCCCAGCGGCGGGACACCCGCGATCAGGCATCTTATCCCCTATCCTTTGGATAGGGGATAAGATGTTTAAGCACCGGAGTACCCCTTTAAGGTTGTTATTTTCTGTTTTAGTCCTCTCTGATGACACCTGTCTCGGGAAACGCCCAGTTTAGAAGCAAATCCCCATAGCAAACCTCTTCTAAACTGGGCGTTTCCCGAGACAGGTGTCATCAGAGAGCACTTAGACAGAAAAGAACAACCTTAACTTCAGAAGCTCATATGTACTGAAAGGATTAAGATTTTTTAATAGAAGTAATTTACAAATCTGTTTAACTTTCTGGAGCCAGTTGATATATATAAAAAAGTTTTTTCCTGGAATACCCCTTTAAGAAACAGGCCCTTTTTAGCAAATCTGACCTCTGTCACTTTATGGATTAATAACTCTGGGATGCTTTTACTTATTCATTTGATTGCAAGATTGTTTTTTTGTGACATATTCTACTTTAAGATAGTGGTAAATTTTAATTGAAACTTGCATCATTGCTTCGTTAAAAATTCAACAATTTCTGGAACAAAATTAAAAGTGTAGCATTTTTCAAACTTTGAAACGTTCTGCTTGTAAGGAAAATGGACATGCCAAATAAATTATATATTGACTCACATATAAAATATGTATAATTTATGTTTGCATCATAGATATATATATATATATATATATATATATATATATATACATATACCTTTTTGAAGACATTAGAGGGCTACAAAGTTTAGCAGCAATTTTCAATTTTTTTCACAAAAATTTCAAAATCAGAATTTTTCAGGGACCAGTTCAGTTTTGAAGTGAATTTGAGGGTCTTTATGTTAGAAATCCCCAATAATTGATCCCATTATGGAAATGTCACCCCTCAAAGTATTCAAAATTACATTTAGAAAGTGTGTTTACCCTTTAGGTGTTTCACAGGAATAGCAGCAAAGTGGAGGAGAAAAATGAAAATCTCCATTGTTTACACTAACATGTTCTTGTAGCCCCATTTTTTTTCATTTCTACAAGGGGTAAATGGAGAAAAAGCCCCCATAAATTTGTACCCCAATTTCTCTCAAGTAAGGGAATACCTCATATGTGGATGTTTGTGGGATATGTGGGATTTTGTATGGGTTGGGGGGGGGGGGAGAATGTCGCATTTAGGAAGCCCCCATGGTGACAGATCAGGAAAAAAAAAAACATGGAACACTATTTGGGAAAACTACACCCCTCAAGAAATGTAACAACGGCTATGGTGAGCCCTAACACCCCACAGGTGATTGACGAACTTTTGTTAAAGTGGGACGTGAATATGAAAAGTCTGATCTTTTTCACTAAAATGCTAGTGTTAAAAATTTGTACCGCAATTTCTCTCAAGTAAGGGAATACCTCATATGTGGATGTAAAGTGCTCTGTGGGTGCACTGGAGGGCTCAGAAGGGAAGGAGCGACATTGGGATTTTGGAAAGCGAATTATGCTGAAATGTTTTTTTCTTTTGGGGGGGGGGGGGGGGATGTCGCATTTAGGAAGCCCCATGGTAACAGATCAGCAAAAACAAAACACATGGCACACTATTTGGGAAACTACACCCCTTAAAAACTTTTATATATATACACACATTTATATATATATACACACATATGTATATATATATATATATATATATATATATATATATATTTATTAACTGGCTCCAGAAAGTTAAAGAGATTCGTAAATTACTTCTATAAAAAAAAAATCCTTCCAATAATTATCAGCTGCATAAGTTGAATTGCTCTTTTCTGTCTGGCAACACTGCTCTCTGCTGACATCTCTGCTTCTCTCGGGAACTGCACAGAGTAGAAGAGGTTTGCTATGGGTATAATGTCTCCGCTGTCTAGTTGACACAGCTTCACATCAAGTTTATACCGAATCTCAAGGAAATACAGGCTGGTTGCTTAACTGATGTAATCTTTACTGAGATATAATGAACACGGTAAAACCGTAAAACAAACATATGAAAGACAAACATAAGCATGGCTATTCAAGTGCCTTACATTATGCATATCTAATACATAGATAGGGTCTAACTAACAAAACCTTACTCACAGGCTTTGGTATTTATCAGAGTTGCAGTCTGTGTTAGCTTCAAGAAGTCCTATGGGTCTGTTCACTGCGGTGGCTGAAGCTGAAATGAATGAGACGTGCCGGGGCTAGCTCTAGGCTTTAGAGAGAAGGCCCGCCTCTAGGCTTCAAGAAAATGGAGGGTCTTAAAAGGTACAGACCCTACTGAGTGCCAGCGCATTGCGAAGGCAGCACACTCCCCATCTGGCATACTTTTTGTTATGCCACTAACCCTTGGAGAGAAGTAAAACTACTTCAGAAATTGGCCTTGCATACACTTTGGGAATGCCCTGTCTAACAATTCTAACTTCAACCTTGCCATTTCTTGCGTGGCTGGAGTGTCACCAGGTATTCCTGTCTCCACTTTTCCAGAAAATGTCCGCAAGACTTTGAACTTGTTTCCATTGCTTGGTGTACAAGTCCTTGAGGTCAAAGTCTCCTGTGGGAGCTGTCACTGGTTCCATCTTCTGGGTCAGCAGCATTGCGGGTGTCAAGACTGCCGGCATCTCCGGATCTGTGGACACTGGAACCAAAGGTCTGGCGTTCATAATGGCCATAACTTCAGCCATTAATGTAGTCAAAGCTTCATGTGTGAGGCGAGTAGACCCAATCTTCAGGAGCATGGCATCCAGAATGCGACGAGCTACTCCTATCATCCTCTCCCAGGCTCCTCTCATATGCGATGCGTGAGGAGGATTAAAAGTCCAAGTGCATCCTTGGTCTTGAAGATAGGAACCTGTTTAAGAGTCTGTAGAGAGGATCTTCAACTCCTTGCAAGCCCCAATAAAGTTTGTGCCTCGGTCTGAACGAATCAATTTTGCTGGTCCTCGGATAGAGAATAATCTTCTCATGGCGGGGGCGTGTCTAGCTATGCACGCAGGGAAGACGTGTTCTAGAGGAGCTCCGTGTCCACCCGACGCTAGGAGGACTTATTATCCTGTGCCATGGTACGGAGGACGAAAGGCAGGGGACCCAGGGGTGCAGCAGGCCCCAGAGCATCCCCTACGCCTATCTCTAACTTTTTTGCCCCGCTGATCGGCCTACCGGAGTCCTCGGGGAAGGCCCCCCCTGGGCCGCCGCCATCTTCTGCTCCTTCACTGCAGCGTGAGGCCCCGCCCACCGCAGCTCGCAGCTTAGAGGAGCGGGACGCGTGCAGCACTGATGCCTGGGCACCATCTTCATCTCCGGGAGCAGACCGCGTTAAGCAGCAGCGGAGGAGAGCCGGTGAGTGTGGGGAGGTGGAGCGGGGCCCCTCTTCTCTCCCACTGATTGACTTGCAGGCCGCGGACCTCAGCGCTCTGGTCCTGGCCCGGACACCACCCTGCGTGTCCTCCTTGCTGCCAGGGACGCGCTCCTCAGCAGGCCGGCACGTCTTGCATACCCCGCTCCAGCCCCGGCCGTACACTCCTGTGACCCCCCAATCGAGCCCCCGGCTGGACACAGTTTGGGCAGCAGAGCCCCCACCCTCTCCTCAGGGGGACCCCTTTGTGACTCTGCCTCACCAATCAGTCAGGACTCTCCCTCCTCTGGCGCTGGCCCCCACTGTCATGGCGTCCAGCTCGCCTCCCCAGGGGTCCCCTCTCCTGTATTCTGCAGTGGTGGCCCCCTCACCTCTACCGCAGGTGCCGCCTGAGCCCCCAGCTGTTTCTATGGAGAATCCCCCTGCCTCTCCGAGCCCCTCCTGGTCCTCCTCAGGGGGGAGCCCCTGGCCCCTGCAGGCTGTGGTGGAGGAGCCTGCTGTGCACACTGTTGGAGATCCTTCACACCCATCTCAGGCCTCAGCCACGCGGCCTCTGACTGTAGAGACTCTGACCCTACCTGCCTCTAGCTCTAATGCTGCCCGCATACTACAATCCCATCCGGAACTGCAAGCTCTGCTGTCCTTTTTACCTACAAAACATGATATTTTGGCCCTTAAGGAGGATCTCCGCGCTTCCTGGCGACAAGATATCCAGGTGGTGCAGTCTGAGGTGGATACCCTCTCTGCCAAAGTGGGTGCTCTGGATTCCTTTTGTGTTGTCACCCAGACCTCTATTGCCGAGCTGCGGGACGCTGTAACTAGACAATCAGAAATTGCTACATTCTCACATGGATGATCAGGAAAACCGCAACCGGCGCAATATTATTCGGCTGCGGGGGCTCCCGGAGGCGACAAAAGCGGATGTACTCCTACCCACTATAACGGATATATTCAATTCCATACTAGGCCGTCCAGCCCAATCTCCTATTGCTATTGATAGGGCTCACCGGGCCCTCCGCCCTCCCAGTTCCGATCCGGCTAGGCCACGTGATGTTATTTGCCGCATTCACTATTATTCTGTCAAGGAGGACATTATGCAAAAAGCCCGCCACCTGCGGGACATTGACTTTGATGGAGCTAAACTGCAGTTGTTCCCTGACCTGTCCAGACACACCCTCAGGCTGCGAGCCTCATTGAAGCCCCTTCTACAGGAACTACAATCTCGTCACATTTTATACCGCTTGGGTTTTCCATTTGTGCTCCACGCACACCACCTGGACAAATCGGCTACTCTTCGCACCCCGGAGGACCTTCCCCAGTTCCTTCAGGTGTTTGGACTGCCCTTTCTTACTCTCCTGGGATGGGAGGAATTGTCTGCTGACCCATTCTCCTCATTGAAGCCCCCACCACCTCGGCTGCGTTCATCGCAGCACGATGGACCTTCACCGCGGCCCCAGCGCTCCCGACGCCGCCCTCGAAGTAGATCGGGCTCTGATGAGGGTCCTGGAGGCTCTAGGGACCGTTGAATGTCTTGCCTTGATCTTACATATTGACATATGCAATTGATTTTGTACTCTCACTGTTTTTTTTTATTTTCTTCTTTCTTCCCTCCCTCAGGTTGCTTTTGTCTGGGCTGCTGCTCCCCTCCTGCTTGAGGTGGTTGATAACTTGGCTCCTGCCCTCCTCCTGACTGTTTAGTAGTCCTTCATTATTCTACTATACTCTGCAGAACTGTCCTCCTTGTCTTCTCCTTCTGCCGTGGTTACATCTCACTTTTTCCCCCTTTTTTCTTTCGCCTCCTCCTCTTCGGTGTGTGTCCTCGGAGCCCTCTACCCTTCCATGTTTACTGTTGTGCTACTCCCTTTCTCACTGATTTGTTGTGCTATCCTGTTGCCCCCAATAGGTTGTGGTAGGATTATCCCCTACCTGGTGTTAGCCGTGTCCTAATTATCTTAGTTTGCCTTTGCAGACACTGCTGTAGTCTGCTGGTTTATTTTCTCTTCTTCTTTCCTCTTAGTCTCTCACCTTCCCTTCCCGTTTTCAGTGCTCCCCCCCTTATTTTCCCTCCTTCCATCCTTGTCTTACCGTGCTCCTTCCCGTCTTTCCTAACCCCTTTCCCTACCCACATACTCCTTTCTATAGTGGGGGATAGCGGTGTTACTTGCCTCTTTGCTCTCGTCTTGGATACTGTCCTTAATTGATGGCCTCCCTACGCATTGCGTCCCTGAATGTTCAGGGTTTTAATGTCCCTGAGAAGAGAGCAAAGATATTATATTCCATGCACAAACAGAAGGCGGCGGTGGTTTGTCTCCAGGAGACTAACCTCCTTAAGGACCATGCAACAGTCCTCCGTAATAGATAGATTACCCCACTTGGTTCACTAGTTGTGATCCGTCCCATAAAGTTAAGGGGGTGGCGGTTTTGTTTCACAAATCTCTTGCTGTAGAAGTTTTAGATTCCAAGACTGATAATGAAGGCCGCTACGTTTTTGTCAAATGCTCTATCCTCGGTAGGACTTACACCATAGCTAATATCTATGCTCCAAACCATGGTCAGGTGTCCTTTTTACAAGCGGCCCTGGATGATTTACTGTTATTTTCCCAGGTGGTTATGCTGGTCTCCGGGGATTTTAATGTATCTATGCTTCCTTCCCTAGATTGCTCCTCTGGGACCTCCACCTTGTCCCGCGCGCAACTGAACAAGATCCATCACCTTCCTTTTTCTATGCAATTGGCTGACCCGTGGAGATTAGCACACCCGGATACACGTGACTATACCTTTTATTCCCATGCCCGTCAGGTTTACACACAATTAGACTACATTTTTGTTAGCCATTGCCTTCTCCCACAGGTCCTTTCTACCTCTATAGGCTCTATAATATTTTCTGACCATGCCCCGGTATTCTGTGACCTTTCTCTCCCCAATAGCCAGAGGAGGGACTTTATGTGGAGACTCAATGAATTGCTTCTCTCCGACCCGCTGTGCCTTGCTGATCTGAAAGCAGCGATTTCTAACTTCGTCATAGACCACTCGACTGATTCCACCTCGCCTCAGTGCCAGTGGGAAGCGTTGAAGTGTGTACTGCGTGGAGTCCTGATCCAACATGGGTCCCGCCTGAAGCGAGAAGCGTCCCAAAAACTAAAAGACCTTCTCACACAATTACACATTCTTGAGTCTCAGCATAATGCAACTCTTTCTGAGAGTGTCCTCCGAGACTTGATCAAAGTGCGGAAGGACGTTCAGGTACGCATAGATAAGAAATACAACCGGTACCGTCAGATATGCTCTAGTGTCTCGTTCGAGTGGGGTAACATGGCAGGGAGGTTTTTAGCTAGAGCTCTTAGGGATAAGCGGGTTGCCCTGTACATTCCATCTGTCAAATCCCCTTCTGGTGGCCTTGTGCATCTTACCTCTCATATCTTGGACGCTTTTAGGTCATATTATGCGAATCTTTATAACTTGGACTCCCCCCCCCCCCCTTGGGCCCTCAGTTGAACCTTTCTTTCCATCTCCAATCCACTGCACTGCCTATTCTGTCAGATGAGGACCTGGTTGATCTGGAACGGCCTTTCACGCTCGAAGAGGTGTCGGCAGCTATCTCTGGCTTACCCTCGGGCAAAGCTCCTGGCCCGGATGGCTACACATCCAAATTTTACAAGCTTCTTAGCTCTGATTTGTCTCCGTGCCTGCTCCGGGCGTTTAATGACGTTTCAGAGGCCCCCCCTCTTTTCTCCAAGCGTATATTTCAGTTATTCCTAAAGAAGGGAAGGACCCAAATCTCTGCCAGAGTTATAGGCCAGTTTCTCTGATTAATGTTGACGCCAAGCTGTATGCCAAAATGCTGGCCCTCCGACTTTCCCCCCTGTTGGGGACCCTAGTCCACCCGGACCAGGTTGGATTTGTCCCTGCTAGAGAAGCATGGGATAATACACTTAAGACCTTTTTTCTGATGGATCATGTGCAGTCCGCTGGTGTTCAGTGCATGCTGTTGTCTCTGGATGCCGAAAAGGCGTTTGACCGGGTGGACTGGGGCTTCCTTCGGGGTGTTCTGTCACACCTGGGTCTAGGCCCATTGATGTTACAGCGCATTATGGCTTTATATCACTCGCCCCAAGCTAGAGTACGAATTAATGGGTCTTTGTCTTCCCCATTTGTTATTGGGAACGGGACTAGACAGGGATGCCCCCTTTCACCCCTTTTATATGTACTTGTTATGGAACATTTGTTACAGGCCATCAGATCTTGTGAGGGGATTCGGGGGATTGAGATGAGGGGGACGCAGGTCAAATGTGCGGCTTTTGCCGATGACCTCTTATTGTATATCACAGAACCGTAAGCGAGCTTGCCTGCGCTTCTCTCTCTCCTTGAAGATTATGGTAGATTTAGTAACTTTAAGCTGAATATTACTAAAAGTATAGCTCTTTATGTCTCCTTAGGGCCTCTTAGAGTCTCCTCCCTTCGCCACCGCTTCCCCTTTAAATGGGAATCCTCCTCCTTTCGTTATCTGGGGATCCAGGTCCCGGGTGACCTCTCTCGCATATATGACCTAAATTACCGTCCACTGCTCTCCTCTTTCTCGGCTGATCTGTCTAAATGGGATAGGCGAGATTTCTCCTGGATTGGGCGGGTTAACATTATTAAAATGAACCTTCTTCCTCGCCTCCTGTATCTTTTCCAGACTTTACCCATTCCCCTTCCGAGGTCGTTTTTTCTGTCCCTGGATAGGCTGTTTACTAAATATGTCTGGGGTACTACGGGGCACCGTGTGGCTCGCAAGTCTCTTGTGCGTCCCAAATCTGAAGGAGGGCTTGCCCTCCAGGATTCTCAGCTCTGTTATCTAGCGGCTGTCGCGACGCGGGTGGTGGACTGGTTCCATCAACGGCAGGGGAAACTTTGGGTTCGTTTGGAGGCCCTGCTCTCACCTATCCCGCTGACTTCGCTCCCATGGCTGCGCATGTCGTATTGGTCGACTGCTCGTATGGCGAGCCTCCCTTTGTGGCACGATCTGTGCTCTGGGTGTGCCTTCGCTCCTTTGGTAGAGCGGGTCTCCTGCGCCCCAACAGTCCCCTGACGTCTATTCGTGATAATCCTGATTTCTTTCCGGGTAACTTACCACGCCCATTCCTGGATAGGGTTAAAGGGGAGGTGTTTCTGTTTACCCATGTTCTTCACTCGGGTTCCCTGAAGTCCTTACTGGAGGTTCTCCAGAGTGGTCCCCCCACTCCTGTTCACTCATGGCAGTACACCCAACTTTTACACTTCTACGCTACTTGGAAACAGTCACTGGATCTTCATAGGTCCCCCCTACCTTTTGAGTCTCTGTGCCTTGCTCCGGCGGCTCCTGGACACTTAGTGTCTGTGATCTATTTTACTGTCCGGTGCTGGGGCGCCCTTGCTGGCCCACCGGGGGGGGGGGGGTCGCGGGAGCTGGGCCTCACCTTTGGCGCACAAGACTGGACTAAAATCTATGCACTTTGCCATGGGGTTTATGTCTCTGTGAAATTGCAAGAAACCAACTATAAAATTGTTTCGCGGTGGTACCGTGTGCCTGCATTGCTGCATCGGTGTTTCCCTGCGGTCCCTGAGGTGTGCTGGAGGTGTGGCGTGGCTCCTGGGACGATGTCCCATGTTTGGGTGGATTGCTCCCTTCTTCTCCCTTTCTGGACAGGGGTGCTGCAGGTGATACAGAGGGTGACGGGTCTTGCTATTTCTTGCTCCCCTCAGATAGTATTACTGTCCCTTCTCCCGGGTCGAATTACTCTTACTCGCTGCTGCGCGCCGGGTTATTCCTAGGAGATGGAAGACCCCTCTACCCCCCACGGTGTCTGACTGGATTAAGGAGGTGTTGTACATACAGGGAATGGAAGAGTGTATGGCGGAACTGTCCCCACGCTCTGAGCGCTTTTTATTGCGCTGGCTACTGTGGACAGCTTTTGTGGCATCCCCTGAATTTAGCGCCCTGTTCCTAGGCTCCTGTTCTAACGCCGCTGAGCTCCCTCCGTAGGTCCCGATTTCCCCCCCCTCCCCCTCCCCAATCCTTTACTCTCCTTCCCGGCTGTGTCTGTGGTCCCCCCCCCCCCCTCCTTCCCTTTTTTTTATTTTATTTTTATTTTTTATTTTTTTCTTTCCCCTACCCCTCCCAACTCCTTCTCTGACTCTCTCTTATCCTTTTCTTCATGCTCTGGTTATCTGTTCAGGTTGTTTCTCAGTTTATTCTCCTTTCTGTTTGTTATAATGATTGAGAATGGATGGTATAGCATATCTCCTTGTCCCTGACGGCTCTCTCACCCATGTTCTATCATCGTTAATGTGCGTTACATTGTGCCTTCATGATGTTGCAGCTGAGCGGACGCTTGGTTACTAGACTGCGTACTGGTGACGCTTACTACTTATGTGCCACATTTTAATAGCTGTATTCTCATTCGCATGTACTGTCACTACTCTGATGTATGCGTTGGGGGCCACTGCCCTGTTTTTCTTTTTTTGTCTTCATTTTTATTTACTGATGTACTGTCCGTCTGTTTGTTTTCTGTTTTGTTTCAAAAAATTGTTTTGAAAAAGTAAAAAAGAATCTTCTCAAGGCATTGATGAAACTTGAAGTGGTTAAAGATTCAATCACTTCAATGTGAACTGCTCTGGTACTTAGGCAAGAGAACAGAACAGCCCAACGTTATCTTTCGGCACTGCCTCCTCTGGTCTTGCAAGAAGAGATATTCCAAGGGCCAAAAACGACTAGACCTACGTGAGTGAATGGAGGATCTGAAGAAAGTCTGTCCGCAGGTAAGTTTGACATCTTCTGAACTTCAAGTTTCCCTCTAATCTTCTTGCAGGTCACGCATTTGCTGATCACACTGAAGACTAGCCTCTTACCTCCTATGATCCACAACCCTGCTGACCGTACCGCTCCTTCAGTGAAGTGTTGACCATGATGTGCGCCTTGCTCGTGATAGTGTCTCACTAGAAGAAGAGCAATGTGATGATTTTTGGGTATGATGAAGGGATATCTCTCTTGAATAGTCGTATCAGCTGCCGACAAGCGACCTCCAATTCTTAACACTCCATCTTTGTCGAAGATAGGGTTCAACTTCTTTAGCGAATTGTGTCGAGAAATCTCTTCCTTTTTCATAAGGCTTTGGATTTCTTCTTTAAAGACTTCCTGCTGGATGCATCTGATGATCGTGACGTTGGCTTGTTCAAGGTGGTCGTTGCTATGCTGATCAGTATTGGTAGCTCTGCAGGAGGATCTGGCTAGACAGATAAGTTTTCCGATTGCACGGGTCAGCGACTTTCAGCTGGAAAACCTTTCAAATCTATGGGCGCCCAGACTGTCTCTTGTAACTAAAGTCCTACAAACTGCAACTTGAAGTCTTACCTCTTTGTCTTGATCTGGTTCTACGAGCTGAAAGGTCTCTTCCTGAGTAGTTTCTTTTGTTTCTGTTTTACGAAGAAAAGATGGACCTACGAACCAGTTAGTTTGCTTGAGTACAGCGGCTGGCACTAGTCTTGTCCCATGATCAGCTGGATTTTTGTCAGTGCTGATGTGATGCCACTGTTCTGGACTTGTAGACTTTCTGATACGTGTCACTCTGTTGGCCACGTATGTATAAAATTATCTTGAAGCGTTGTGAATATATCCTAACGCAATCTTGCTGTCTGTATAAAAGTTCACTGCATGGATCTCAATGTCCAGTTCTGTTGTAATCATACCTGCCATCTCTACAGCTAAGACAGCAGCACAAAAGTTCTAGACGTGGGACAGTGTGAGCGGGTCTAGGAGCCAGTTTAGATTTTCCCATGATGAACCCGACATGGCTTTGTCCCTCAGTGTCTATTACCCTAAGGTAGGCGACAGATGCGATAGCCATAATGGAGGCGTCAGAGAATACTCATATTTCTCTTCTCTTTGTAGCAGACAAGGAAACAGATACGTATGGTCAAGGGACGTTGAGTTGTTCAAGCTCTAACAATGAGTCTTTCCACAACTTCCACTGCATTTCCTTCTCTTCAGGTAGAGGTACGTCACAGTCACTTTGTTCTTGCTCAGTAGTGATTTGTCTCAGTAGTGATTTGCCTTGCATGATGATGGGTGCTACGAACCCCAGGAGGTCGTAAAGACTGTTGACTGTAGATAGAACACCTCTTTTTGTGAATGGCTTCTCTTCTCTGGAGACCATGAAGGTGAAACTGTCATTCTTTAGGTCCCAATTAATCCCAAGACTTCTTTGCAAAGGTGGTGATTCTGTTCCTACATCCAAGTTTTTAAGGTCTTTAGCACGGTCTTCCATTGGAAATGCTTCCATGACTCTGTTGCTGTTGGAAGCTACCTTGTTCAGTCTTATGTTGGATTCTGCCAACATTTCTCTTGTACTTTTTAGGACATTGATAGCTTCTTCGTTGCTGGAGAAAGAAGCAAGTCCATCATCTACGTAGAAGTTCTTCATGACGAACTGTGTGGCTTGACCATGTCTTTCACCTTGCTATGCTGCTCATCTCAGGTTGTAGATAGCTACAGCTGGAGAAGGGCTGTTTCCAAACACATGTACCTTTATCCTGTACTCTGTGATGTCTTTGTTAAAGTCATTGTCTGCATACCACAGGAACCTTAAGTAGTCTCTGTGATCTTCACAAACAAGGAAACAGTAGAACATCTGTTGTACGTCTGCTGTCACTGCTACGAGTTCTTTTCTGAACCTGATGAGTACTCCAAGGAGTGTGTTATTCAGGTCAGGTCCGCTGAGAAGAACATCATTTAGTGAGATGCCTTTGTGCTTCGCACTAGAGTCAAATACTACACGTATCTGACCTGGTTTCTGAGGGTTGGTAAGTACCAGTGCTCTTGATTCTCCAGTAGTGGTGGTGCCCTTTCAGCTTGATCATTGTCAAAGATCTTCTGCATGAAGGCTTGGAAGTATTTCTTCATATTTGGCTTTCTTTGTAGCATGTGCTGCAATGAGGTGAAGCGTTTCTCTGCTTGTACCTTGTTGTCAGGAAGGCGATGGCATGGTGACCAGAAGGGTAGAGGGGCTACCCAGCTGCCTGATTTGTCTCTGAAGACTTCTCTGTCCATGATCTCAAGGAAGAGAGTATCTTCCACAGAGGGTGCTGGCTTGTCGTCGTCTCGTGTCCTTTCATACACCTTACAGCCCAGTTCATCTTCATCTCCAGTTGAGGCTGTCGTCTGGTATCTCATCACATTCTATGAGGGTAGGAAGAGTCACCTTTGTCTTTCCATCTAATGACTCGATGATGTAGTTGTTTGCTCTTCTCCCTGTTGTCTCTACAACTCCAGAACAAGTCTTTAGGGTGTATGGAGTTGGACTTCCTTTGTCACCGAAGAGGTCAAAGAACTCTGTTTTTGCCAAAGATCTGTTACTTTGTTCATCCAAGACTGTGTGCATCTTGATTGCCTTTTCTCTGAAACCTGCAGGATACTCCTTGATTAAGCATATCTTGGAGCATGATCTGGGGCGGCCCTGCTCTGTACAGATCTTAGAACACTTTGAGGTTACTGCTGGCGTTGTACTCTCGCCTTGCTCCCCACCATGATCTTCTTGAGTTGCTGGAACTTCTTGTTTCCATGGTGGTGGTCCTGGGTGCAGTGCTGACAGGTGTTTGTCACTGTTGCACTCTGTGCATTTTATTGTTTTTGTACAGTCTTTTGCAAGATGCTGAATTGAAGCGCAAGATATGAAACAAATGTGATTGTCTTTAAGGTAAGCTTTGCACTCTTCTAATGTCTTACTTCTGAAACTGTGACATTTTCTTAGTGGATGAGGCTTGTTGTGTATGAGACATATTTTGTCTAGCTCCTCAACTTTCTTATTTGCATTATCTTCCTGACTGACTGCAGACTCAGGTTGGACTTCTGTCTTCCGTACAGAAACTGTTGCTCTGCGTTCTTTGTAAGGAATTGGATGTTTTTGGTCTACCTTTGGGGATCTTGCAGTTCTCTTATTCAGGAATGCAAAGCTCGGATCATTACGTGTTTCAGCTTGTTCTACGATGAATTCAGCAAGGAAGGCGAACGGTGGAAATGCGACTCAACGTTCTTTCTTGTATCTCGATGCTTGAGTGACCCACCTTTCTTGCAAGTTGAAAGAAAGTTTCTCGATTATGGGATCAACTCCACGTGCTGTATCTAAATATGAGAGACCTGGCAGGTATCCACTAGACTTAGCGGCTTCTATTTCTAAGAGTAGGTCTCCAAACGCTCTCAGCTTTTGATTGTCTTTGTTTGTCATTCTTGGATAGTTTTCTATCCTCTCCAGAAGAACATCTTCGATCACTTCAGGTGACCCATAGCAGTGTTCTAGTCTCCGCCATACCATTGCAAGTCCTGCTGCGTCATGAACATGTACTGATCTGATTCTTTGAGCTTGCTCAGTGGACTCTGGTCCTAGCCATTTGACGAGCAGGTCAAGCTTTTCTCTGTCTGTCAGATCTAAGTCTTGGGTACCGCTTAGGAAAGATGACTTCCAGGCCCAGTAGTTTTCTGGATGGTCGTCGAATTTCATGAGACCAGCGCTCACTATCTCACGGTGCATCAGGAATCTTGCTACCTCCGTAGCTCTTGCTGCATCTGGTGAATACTTCCTGGGTGTAAACTCAGGGTATGGCTGCGGCTGGTAAGGCTGATGAGGCACTTGACTAAGTCCACTTTGTTCTCCTCTGTTGTAAGTCTTTCTGCTATAATCCAGACTTGTATTTGCTTGAGGAGGGAGTAGATCAGCATCCATTTGCACTCTTGTAAGGTTGGCAGATTGGTTTCTGAGCATGCGACCACTTGACTTCCCACCCTGAGGTTCTGATTCAGTCTTGCAGTGTTGCATAGTATCAAAGTTGCTTATTGCTGGTGGAGTCAATGATGGCCTTGGTGTATCATTGAACTGCTGTTCAGTGTACATGGCTGCTTGTGACTGTACGTACTCACGAGTGCGTTGGATTACACTGAGGGGTGACATTCGGGTTTCTGTGCCAGCGAGCTGGGCTTCGGCTGCCCTTGTGAGAACTTCTGCCTCGGCTACGGCTGCTGCAGCATTTTTCTGCTGCTGGGGTAAGTGTAAAGATGCTTGCACTTCTGCTTTTCTTCTAAGCGCTTCAGATTCACTTTTTGCTTTTTCTTTCATCAATTCAGCTTCCTGCTTTGCATAGGAAGCCATTGCACAGGCTGCCTCTGCTTTCGCTCTTGCCTTAGTTGCTATGGCGGATGACAAGCTGGTGGTGCTTGAGTGTCTAGAACTATGGTGTTTAAATCTTGCTGCATCGGCGCTAACCGAAGTTAGATTTGTTTGCCTAGATGCTCTAGACAATGTTGTGCACCTAGATCTACTTCTTGGCAAGGTGCTTTCCTCTTTATAGGAGCATTGAGGGTTAACTGTCAGAGTGCTGTTCTCTGGGTTCTGCATCTTGCTTTAGCTGTCAGCGTAGATAATGATGATGACTGGACACAGCACAGCAGTGTTATAACACGTGAGAGTATTAGTTTCACTTTCTAGTGTTTTGTGCCGTTACTCACAGGCACAGGATTTCTGAGTCCTTTTTACTGCTGCGGACGATTCAAAGCTGATTAACTGCTTCTGATAACGTTTAAAAGCCTTTTTACTATAATGTCTCCACTGTCTAGTTGACACAGCTTCACATCAAGTTTATACCGAATCTCAAGGAAATACACGCTGGTTGCTTAACTGATGTAATCTTTACTGAGATATAATGAACACGGTAAAACTGTAAAACAGACATATGAAAGACAAACATAAGCATGGCTATTCAAGTGCCTTACATTATGCATAGCTAATACATAAATAGAGTCTAACTAACAAAACCTTACTCACAGGCTTTGGTATTTATCAGAGTTGCAGTCTGTGTTAGCTTCACTGCACCCCTTGTTACATTCCTTGAGGGGAAATAGACACCTACATAAGAAACTATACCTCAAAGAGGTAAGTAATGTGCATGATAGAAGCACCACCAAAAATACAGAAAAAATTATGCACAAATAAACAGAGAATAGAAGAAAGTTAACAGAATCTTTATTAAAGTGTATCATTGATTAAAAAACATCTTCCTGAGGAAGCCATTTAGTGGTGAAACGATCATTGGGGTTGGTAGGTAAGGTCTGGCATACTTGTTCCCTCTGGTCCTTGGGTCTGATCCCTTTGTTTATTTTCTCCTTGCCCTCGTGCTTGCGTTCAGCAGCAATTTGGTGCGTCTTCACTTCTGATATTTACTCTTATTTGCCCTTTGACCTCATATTTATATTTATTACCTCTCTATACTTAATTCCAGTCCTCACCTACCCATCTGTAGTCTTTTCCGGTGCCTTGTTTTTATTATGTATCTGTACTATTGTTTTTTAATCAATGATACATTTTAATAAAGATTTTGTTAACTTTCTTCTATTCTCTGTTTATTTGTGCATAATTTTTTCTGTATTTTTCCTTGAGGGGAGTAGTTTCCAAAATGGGGTCACATGTTTTTTCTTTTTCGTTTTTGCTGTAACTACAGCCATTCAAATGCAAATCACCAATTTAGGCCTCAAACGTACATGATGCTCTCTCACTACTGAGCCCTGTTGTGCGCTTGCTCGGCACTGTATTTCCGCATATGAGATATTTCCATACTGTTGAAAGTGTGTTACAAATTTTGTGGGTCTTTTTCTCCTTTTTACTTTTTATGTAAAAGAAAAG
Source organism: Hyla sarda (assembly GCF_029499605.1). Lineage (NCBI taxonomy): Eukaryota > Metazoa > Chordata > Amphibia > Anura > Hylidae > Hyla > Hyla sarda. The sequence goes on from NC_079196.1 coordinate 140,664,740, forward strand.
TTGGGGCTACACCAGCATGTTAATGTAAAAAATAATTTTTAACACTAACATGCTGATGTTACCCCTTACTTTTCATTTTCACAAGGGGTAAAAGGAGAATAAGCCTCCCAAAATTCCTAACACAGTTTCTCCCGTGTACGGAAATGCCCCATATGTGGCACTGAACTGTTACCTTGAAATACGACAGGGCTCCGAAGTGAGGGAGCGCAATGGACATTTGAGGCCTAAATTAGGGATTTGCATAGGGGTGGACCCGGAGGCACACATGGCACTTGCCTCCTCCACCAAAAATACCCTACAGCAGTGTTTCCCAAACAGGGTGCCTCCAGCTGTTGCAAAACTTCCAGCATGCCTGGACAGTCAATGGCTGTCCGGCAATACTGGGAGTTTTTGTTTTGCAACATCTGGAGGCTCTGTTTCTAAAACACTGCTATACAAGATCTTTTTAATTTCTGTGTGTTTGTGGAGGAGGGGGTGTGGTAACTGTGTACGGGTGTGTGTATATATAGTGTTTTACTCTTTATTTAGTGTAGTGTAGCTGCAGCTCAATCTCGCAGCGGCAAACTCACTGTAAATCCCAGCCGGTGTGAAAGTACCCTGTACTTTTTTTTTTGGGGGGGGGGGGGGATTTGCAAAACTACAACTCCCAGCATGAACTGACAGATCATGCATGCTGGGAGTTGTAGTTTTGCCACAGCTGGAGGCACAATGGTAATGAGACACTGAGTTAGATAACAGTGTTTCCCCACTAGTGTGCTTCCATCTGTTGCAATACTACAACTCCCAGCATGCCTGACTGTTTGGGCATGATGGGAATTGTAGTTTTGCAACATCTGGATTAGCACTGTTTGGAAAATACTGCACTTCCAGATGTTGCAAAACTACATCTACCTGCATTTCCAGACTGTCCAGGCATGCTGGGAAAATTGACTGGCAAATCACAGCGATTGTCGACAAGGGGGGTCTCAGGACCCCCTTAGGCGATGTCCTGGGATGGCTGCTGATATAAATCAGCAGTCATCCCATTCCGATCACTGCCCAGCAAGCAGCAGTGATCGGTAATACCAAGGGCGTACAGGTACGCCCTTGGTCACCAACAAGTGAAAAAACACTCAAACTTTTTTCATAAAATAAATATGTTTTAAGACGCCATATTTAGACCCCCTATAACTTAACTTTCTAATTTTTCCGTACACGGGGCTGTATGAGGGCTAATTCTTTCGCCGTGATCGCCGTACATTTACGTCCAATGTCCTTAAGGGGTTAATTTTCAATGACACCTGACAGCATTTACATGATAATACAGAATCAAAGCATAGAAAACTGTATATTCTAAGAAATATATGAGATGTTGTTATCAGATAAAAGACCTGGCAGATAAGAATCATACACATGATGTAAAATTACTAGCCTATGATATAACCATATTTTTCATGTTAAAATCCTGCTCATAAATTTTTTTTTTTATATAACTAACATACATACATAGTAACATAGTTCATAAGGTTGAAAAAAGACCAGAGTCCATAAAGTTCAAACTATAACCTTAATAAGTCCCTATTGAGTTGAGTTGATCCAGAGGAAGGCAAAAAACCCTCATACTAGAGGTAAAAATTCCTAACTGACTCCAAATATGTCAGTCAGAATAAATCCCTGGATCAACGTTCTGTCCCTATAAATCTAGTATACATAACCTGTAAAGTTATTATTCTCCAAAAATGCATCCAGACCCTTTTTGAACTCTATTACAGAGTTCACAAGACCACCTCCTCCGGGAGAGAATGCCACAGTCTCACTGCTCTTACAGTAAAGAACTCCCATCTGTGCTGGTGTAGGAACTTTCTTTCCTTTAGACGTAGAGGATGCCCCCTTGTTATTGATACAGTCCTGGGTATAAATAGATCATGGGAGAGATCTCTGTACTGTCCCCTGATATATTTAAACATAGTTATTAGGTCTCACCTAAGCCTTCTTTTTTCAAAACTAAATAACCCTAATTTTGATAATCTTTCCGGTTACTGTAGTCCTCCCATTCCCTGTATTACTCTGGTTGCCCGTCTTTGAACCCTCTCCACCTCCACTATATCTTTCTTGTACACTGGTTCCCAGTACTGTACACAGTATTCTATGTGTGGTCTGACTAGTGATTTGTACAGCGGTAGAATTATTTCCTTGTCGTGGGCATCTATGCCCCTATTGATGCACCCCATGATTTTATTTGCCTTGGCAGCAGCTGCCCGATACTGGTCACTACAGCTAAATTTACTGTTAACTAAAACTCCCAAGTCCTTTTCCACGTCAGTCGTCCCTAGTGTGCTCCCATTTAATACATAATCCCAGGCCGGATTTTTCCTCCCCATGTGCATTACCTTACATTTATCAGTGTTGAACCTCATCTGCCACTTCCCAGCCCAAACCTCCAACCTATCCAGATCCATTTGTAACAGTGCACTGTCCTCTATTGTGTTTAACGCTTTACAGAGTTTAGTATCATCTGCAAAGATTGCTACTTCACAATTCAACCCCCCTGCAAGGTCATTAATGAATATGTTAAATAGGACAGGACCCAAGATGGACCCCTGTGGTACCCCACTAGTAACAGTCACCCAATCAGAATAAGTACCATTAATAACCACCCTCTGTTTCCTATCATTGAGCCAGTTACTTAATCACTTGCACACATTCTCCCCCAGCCCAAACCTTCTCATTTTATGCACCAACCTTTTATGTATAACCGTATCAAATGCTTTGGAAAAATCCAGATATACGACATCCAGCGATTGCCCCTGGTCCAGTCTGGAGCTCACCTCCTCATAAAAGCTTATCAGGTTAGTTTGACAGGATCGATCCCTCATAATTCCATGCTGATACGGGGTCATACATTTATTTTTATCAAGATATTCCAAAATAGCATCTCTTAGGAAACCCTCAAACAATTTACATACAACCGAGGTTAAACTAACAGGTCTATAATTCCCAGGGTCACCTTTTGACCCCTTCTTAAATATTGGCACCACATTTGCCATGCGCCAGTCCTGGGGAACAGTCCCTGTCACTATAGAGTCCCTGAATATTAAAAATAGCGGTCTGTCTATTACATTACTTAATTCCTTTAGAACACGCAGGTGAATGCCATCTGGACCTGGTGATTTGTCTATTTTGATTGTTTGTAGGTGGCACTGTACTTCTTCCTGGGTTAGACAGGTGACCTGTACTGGGGAGTTTACCTTATCACACTGTATTTCACCTGGCATTTCATTTTCCCTCAGTGAATACAGTGGAGAAGAATTTGTTTAATATATTTGCTTTTTCCTGATCCCCGTTTATAATTTCTTCCTCATCATTTTTTAAAGGGCCAACACATTCATTTTTGACCTTTTTGTTATTTATATAGTTAATGAACATTTTGGAGTTAGTTTTACTCTCTTTGGCAATGAGTCTTTCTGTATCTATTTTTGCGGCTTTTATCTATTTTTTACATATTTTACATTTTTCTCTATAGCTTTTTAATGCTTCTTCACTGCTGTCCTGTTTTAGTAATTTAAATGCTTTATTTTTGTCATTTATTGCCCCCTTAACATTTTTATTCGTCCATATTGGTATTCTTTTATTTCTGACCCCTTTATTCCCATAAGGTATATACATCTTACAGTGAAAATTTAAGATATTTTTAAAAGTCTCCCATTTTGTGTCAGTATTGTTCTTTTTGAGGACATTATCCCATTTTATATTGTTAAGGGCTTCTCTGAGTTGATCGAACTTTGCCTTCCTAAAGTTCATTGTTTTTGTGGCCCCTCGAGAGATTCCCTTATTGAAGAACAAGTTATAATGTACTATATTATGATCACTATTTCCTAGGTATCCATCTACTTGCACATTAATTACTCTGTCAGGTACGTTGGTTAATATTAAGTCTAGTAGGGCGCCCCCTCTGGTAGGGCCCTGCACCATTTGGGACAGACAATTGTCTTTAGTTATAGTCAGAAACCTGTTTCCTTTATGAGATTCACAGGTCTCAGTCTCCCAGTTTATATCAGGATAGTTAAAGTCCCCGCATTATCATCACATCATTTTGATTTGCTGCCATGTTTATTTGCCTCAATAATTGATCTTCTGGCTCTTCCATTAAGTTTGGTGGCTTATAGCAAACCCCTATCAGAATTTTTAAGTTTTTACCTCCATATATTTCTACCCATAATGACTCCACATTATCGTTTCCCTCCCAAATATCCTTCAGCAGTGCGGCCTTCAAATTGGACTTTACATAAAGACGGACTCCTCCCCCTTTCCATTTTGTCCGATCCTTCCTGAATAGACTATAACCCTGTATGTTGACCGCCCAGCCACAGCTATCGTCCAGCCAAGTCTCTGTTATACTGACTATGTCATAATCCTCCTCAGAAATTTTCAACTCCAGTTCGTCAGTTTTATTGGACAGACTTCTGGCATTAGTCAACATGCACTTCAATGGTGTATGTTTTTATTTCCTATAATGCCTATCCCTATTAACTATTCTAATCCCTCCCTCTGCTCCACCCCCAGGTACATTATTAAGTACATTATCCCCCCCCTCTATCTATACTATCTACACTATCTTCCCCCTCTATGTTGTAGGTTCCCTCCCCCCCCCCCAGTCCCTAGTTTAAACACTCCTCCACCCTTCTAGCCATCTTCTCCCCAAGCACAGCTGCACCCTCCCCATTTAGGTGCAGCCCGTCCCTACGGTAGAGCCAGTAACCGACAGCGAAGTCGGCCCAGTTCTCCATGAACCCAAACCCCTCAATCCTACACCAGCTTCTGAGCCACTTGTTTACCTCCCTAATCTCCCGCTGCCTCTCTGGTGTGGCTCGTGGTACAGGTAATATTTCAGAAAATACTACCTTGGAGGTCCTTGCCTTAAGCTTGCAGCCGAAGTCCCTGAAATCATTTTTAAGGACACTCCACCTACCTCTTACTTTGTCATTGGTGCCAATATGTACCATGACTGCTGGGTCTTCTCCAGCCCCACCCAGCAACCTGTCAACTCGAGCGCCAGGAAGACCACACACTGTTCGGCGATCCTGGTCTTTGTGACAGATCGCCCTGTCTGTCCCCCTAATAATAGAGTCCCCAACTACCAGTACCTGTCTGGCCTGCCCTGCACTCCTCCCTCCCTCCTTACTGGAGCAGACACCCCCCTGGTGGTCAGAGGCAGAGTCCTGCTGCAGTACCGCTAGCTCTGAAATGGCATCCCCCTCATCTGCCAACCAGGCAAACTTGTTGGGGTGTGCCAGTTCAGGACTAGCCTCCCTGACATTTTTCCCTCTACCCCATTTTCTAACTGTAACCCAACCTGACTGTCCTGCACCTCCGTCCCACTATCCTCCCCCACCTCTACCCCAGAGAGTATCTGCTCAGTGAGCAGGAGACTCCTCTCCGGGTTGTCAATGCATCTCAGTGTTGCCAGTTGCTCCTCTAGATCCAGGATCTGGGATTCCAAATGAACAACTCGCACACATTTAGCACAATATGCACCCTCAAACTGCTGTTCAAGGATTGCATACATTGTGCAAGATGCACACTGGACTGCCTTTTCCAACATGGAGGTCATACTAGATTTGGGAATAGCAAAAATTTACAAAAAAATATAAAATAAAATATTTCAATTTAAGCTTCCTGGATTTAAAGTCCCTTAATTTTAAGACCCCTCACTTTCATACTCACTCACTTGTATACTTCACATTCTTGTATAAAGACACACAATCAATAGCTCAGACAATCGCTAGATATACTTGGTTTTATAGTTACCAAACAGCACCTCTTTCTTCACAGCCTGGAAGTGAATGTAAGGGCTAGCTGGCTGCAAACAGTTGCAATTTATCAGCTGCTAATTATTTAGTTACTCCACCCTCTCTCCACCTGTAATTGTCCCAGACAGAGAAAGAGAGGGGAAAAAAACACAGAAATGCACTCAAAATGCTCACAATAATTTACAGTATACCCTTAATTTTAAGTCCCCTCACTTTTATACTCACTCACTTGTATACTTCACACTCTTGTATACAGACACACAATCACTAGCTCAGACAATCGCTAGATATACTTGGTTTTATAGTTACCAAACAGCACCTCTTTCTTCACATCCTGGAAGTGAATGCAAGGGCTAGCTGGCTGCAAACAGCTGCAATTTATCAGCTGCTAATTATTTAGTTACTCCACCCTCTCTCCACCTGTAATCCTCCCAGACAGAGAAAGAGAGGGAAAAAAAACAAAACACAGAAATGCACTCAAAATGCTCACAATACTTTACAGTATACCCTTAATTTTAAGTCCCCTCACTTTTATACTCACTCACTTGTATACTTCACACTCTTGTATACAGACACACAATCGCTAGCTTAGACAATCGCTAGATATACTACGCAAACTGTTTATTTGTAAAGTTTTACATTTTTCCAGTACCATACGAATAGTCATTAGAAAGAATAAAGAAATAAAAAAATATATATAACAGATATAGAGATAAAATAAAAAGAGAAAAAAATATATAAAAGACATTTCAATGGCAATTCCACGGAAGTAGCAACATCACATTTACATCTATGTCATGAAACCTAGGAGGCAAGCCAAGGTGTCGGTCATCAAGCAATCCAAACCTGCTCATAAATTATACTTGGATATGTCCATGTTTTTTGTTATAATCTTTATTTGTATTTAAATGTATTTGTCTATTTATTGTACTTACCTGTAGAAATAAAATATGTTATACCTTTTCTTTCTTGTTCTGCAGGAAACACAATGACTGTATCATATATGACTGGACTTACACTTGGTTCAGCTGTTGCTTATTTTGCCTACAACCTGGCTAGTACATCTCAAAACATTTGCTTCCATCCGGAGATATACAACAGTTCTTTGCCACCAGAGATTTAAACATTATTTTGAAGTTTATAACCTTGCATTTTATGTAATTTTTTTCTCTTACTATATATGTATATTCACAATGTTATAATAATGCTCTCATCAGCCCGTTTAGAACTAATATTCCTTTTCTATTGCAAAATCACAATTTTGTAGCAGATGGCTCGAAAAACATTTCTTGATGTTGATGTTGATATGTGTTCACATCTCAGACATTTATGACATTTCAACAGGATATGCCATAAAAGTCTGACAGATGTGGATCCCACCTAAAGGACCTGCTCTTATCTCAAGAACGAAGGTATTCCAGCCTCATCTGGCCTAGTTGCAGACCAGATCCTTGTGTGGATCACAGAGGTTCTGCAGCCGGGATCCTAATGTTTGTCAAAGGTGGAGCTAGCATCTATGGGACATTCATGGTGTATCCTGTAAACATGTCATAAATGTTTGAGACAGGAATAGACCTTAAGTACCATGTCAAAAGATGATTTAAGACTCCTCTTCAGACCTTAACAGAAACTGTTTAGCACCTACCAGCCTTACTAAACATCCCTTGACTGTTTGTCTGTACCTAAAACAGCACCAGGCATTGTTTTGAAGTTCATTTGCGCCTGAGCAAAAGGGCCCCCACCTACCAAATATTTGACTACACTACTTTGTACCCTTAGTAATACTGGTGTCTTCTTATATGGCACAGGGGCCACCCTATATACCTGGACCAGTATGTGACTGATACCTCTGCAAATTCTATAACAACTCCCCTTGTGCCCCTTACCCTACAAAAGTCTCTGACATTCATAACATTACCGTATACCTTGTGATATACTTTATAGAAAAAATGTGTATGGTTGCAATAGAAAGCAGACTAAAAAGTAGCAAAATATTATTTTTGTTTAAAATATGATTTAAAAAAAACTATTTTAATATGAAAAGGATGAAAAAGTTAGGGCTTAAAGCGCAACTGTCATCATATTTGGACCCCCCAGACCACTATAATGGTGTTCCAGATGATTATAAGGTGACTGCAGCCATACCTTTATTGCTGTTTGTTCTGCTTTTCTTACTAACAAAAACCTTTTATCCAAGAGTCAGGCACAGTCGGATAGGCGGGGCTTGTGGTTGGCCAAGTCCAGCAGCCGCCACGGCTATCCTGCCTTCCAGCGCTGGGACCGCTGTGTCCTACTACACAGTGCATCCACAGCGCATGCGCCCTTCCCGTGACAAAGCGAGCATCTGCCTCTAGTACAGCACATGCACACTGAGCGCACAGACGTTGGGAACGAGTGTTCGCTCTGTCAACTCAGGACGCGGCGGCGCGCGCACGTTAGAGCCGACGGGACGGGTGCATGCGCTGTGGATGCACTGTGTAGTAAAAACACTGTAGACACCAACAGGCTCAGCTAAAATCTACATAAATAAATTTGGGGTGCTGCTGCCTGTACCATATAGCAATACAAAACCAAAGAAAAAAGTAGTACACCAAATAGCGCATACCCAATCCAGTACAAAAAAGTTTATTTAGAATTACATACAATAAGTATAATCACACCAAACTATCCCCCCATAAAAAAACATTTAAAAGGCAAAAAAACTGCCCTCCCACAACAGGGGGAGTCAAAAAGACTCCACCGAGGACACCTATAAGTGTCCTCAGGAAGTCACCAGTAGGTGACGGAACACGTGGGGTTCAGGAGGAAGACACCTATTAGCACAACTTACTTTTTTGCCTCTTAAGCTTGCATTTCTCGGCTTCTTGTCTGTGGGAATATTGATATACAGATTGTATATGGTTTACTCATTGCATATTGATATTTATTGCTACAAGTATATGTACCTGGACAGTATTGGATTGTATACAATTTGGTATATTTATGCATAGAGGCAGCTATTGCATTAGATACACTTATAGGTGTCCTGGGTGGAGTCTATTTGACTCCCCCTGTTGTCGGAGGGCAGTTTTTTTGCCTTTTAAATGTTTTTATGGGGGGATAGTTTGGTCTGATTATACTTATTGTATGTAATTCTAAATAAACTTTTTTGTACTTGATTGGGTGTGCGCTATTTGGTGTACTACTTTTTTCTTTGGTTTTGCACTGTGTAGTAAGACACAGCGGTCCCAGCTCAGGAAGGCAGGATAGGTGTGGCGGCTGCTGGACTTGGCGAACCACAAGCCACGCCTATCCGACTGTGTCTGACTCTTGGATAAAAGGTTTTTATTAGTAAGAAAAGCAGAACAAACCGCAATAAAGGTATGGCTGCAGTCACCTTATAATCATCTGGAACACCATTATAGTGGTCTGGGGGGGGGGGGGGGTCAAAATATGATGACAGTTGTGCTTTAAACACCTAAAGAATGTTACCTGCTGACTCCCTGTTGGTTGCTATAGGATGCAGTGTATGCTAGTCAGTCTGCCTTTTTGGCAGGAATCCATAATTCCTTTCATGTAAATGTGTCATGGAGAAGGCCACATGCATTATTTTTCCTGTAAGTTTAACAATTTTTATGACACATTTTTTATTACCAAATCATGCAGTTCCTAAATGCAGTAAATATGTTTATTGTGCCAAATATGTTTGTAAGATGAGGAAGGAATAATGATACAAAATAAGTACAGTATACTTGATTTGTGTGTCAGATGTTAAAGAGAAATAACTAACAGATGTTTATAGATGAAGTTGTGCCAAACTATGATTACTTCCATAATATGAGCTTTTAATAGTATTATCTATAATGTATGTGATGTTAAAAATAAAGTTATTTGGGCATTGTAACACATGTGCTAGCCTTAGTGATTTTAATATTTAAGATTAAATTAAATTTAGCAAATAAAAAAATTGTAATTAATTAAGAATTTTACACTAAAACTTTCCAGGTTCTTTATTCTCCTGAACAATAGGTATCTCACAAATGTTTGTATTTTTAGTTTTGCAACTTTATGTAGTAGGTAGGGGAAAACCATTTTGAGATTTCAATTCATTCATTTATCTTTAATACTGACATAGCAATAACTTCACACACTATATTGTTCCGTTTTTTAAACATGTTTTATTGAAAAGATAGCTAATTGTACCAATAGGGAAATACAAAATGGAAGATTCTCACAGAGACATAACTATCCATCTCCACTTTTTCAATACAAACATAGGTATATGAGCAGAACATCTTTAACATCATCAGTGTTACGCCGAGCGCTCCGGGTCCCCGCTCCTCCCCGGAGCGCTCGCAACATCCTCGCATTCGGGTCTCTGCAATTTAAAGGGCCACTGCGCCACTGATTGGCGCAGCAGGCTTAATTAGTGTGTTCACCTGTGCACTCCCTACTTATACCTCACTTCCCCTGCACTCCCTCGCCGGATCTTGTTGCCATTGTGCCAGTGAAAGCGTTTCCTTGTGTGTTCCTAGCCTGTGTTCCAGACCTCCTGCCGTTGCCCCTGACTACGATCCTTGCTGCCTGCCCTGACCTTCTGCTACGTCCGACCTTGCTCTTGTCTACTCCCTTGTACCGCGCCCATCTTCAGCAGTCAGAGAGGTTGAGCCGTTGCTGGTGGATACGACCTGGTTGCTACCGCCGCTGCAAGACCATCCCGCTTTGCGGCGGGCTCTGGTGAATACCAGTAGCAACTTAGAACCGGTCCACCAACACGGTCCACGCCAATCCCTCTCTGGCACAGAGGATCCACCTCCAGCCAGCCGAATCGTGACAGTAGATCCGGCCATGGATCCCGCTGAAGTCCCACTGCCAGTTGTCGCTGCCCAGCAGTCGCAACAGATAGCGCAACAAGGCCACCAGCTGTCTCAACTGACGTGATGTTACAGCAGCTATTACCACAACTCCAGCAACAATCTCCTCCGCCAGCTCCTGCACCTCCTCCGCAGCGAGTGGCCGCTTCCGGCCTACGATTATCCTTGCCGGATAAATTTGATGGGGACTCTAAGTTTTGCCGTGACTTTCTTTCGCAATGTTCCCTGCACTTGGAGATGATGTCGGACCAGTTTCCTACTGAAAGGTCTAAGGTGGCTTTCGTAGTCAGCCTTCTGTCTGGGAAAGCTCTGTCATGGGCCACACCGCTCTGGGACCGCAATGACCCTGTCACTGCCTCTGTACACTCCTTCTTCACGGAGATTCGAAGTGTCTTTGAGGAACCTGCCCGAGCCTCTTCTGCTGAGACTGCCCTGCTGAACCTGGTCCAGGGTAATTCTTCTGTTGGCGAGTACGCCATCCAATTCCGTACTCTTGCCTCCGAATTATCCTGGAATAATGAGGCCCTCTGCGCGACCTTTAAAAAAGGCCTATCCAGCAACATTAAAGATGTGCTGGCCGCACGAGAAATTCCTGCTAACCTGCATGAACTTATTCATCTGGCCACCCGCATTGACATGCGTTTTTCCGAAAGGCGTCAGGAGCTCCGCCAGGATATGGACTTTGTTCGCACGAGGCGGTTACTCTCCCCGGCTCCTCTCTCCTCTGGTCCTCTGCAATCCGTTCCTGTGCCTCCCGCCGTGGAGGCTATGCAAGTTGACCGGTCTCGCTTGACACCTCAAGAGAGGACACGACGCCGCATGGAGAATCTGTGCCTGTACTGTGCCGGTACCGAACACTTCTTGAAGGATTGTCCTATCCGTCCTCCCCGCCTGGAAAGACGTACGCTGACTCCGCACAAAGGTGAGACAGTTCTTGATGTCAACTCTGCTTCTCCACGCCTTACTGTGCCTGTGCGGATATCTTCCTCAACCTTCTCCTTCTCTGCTATGGCCTTCTTGGATTCCGGATCTGCAGGAAATTTTATTTTGGCCTCTCTCATCAACAGGTTCAACATCCCGGTGACCAGTCTCGCCAGACCCCTCTACATCAATTCTGTTAACAATGAAAGATTGGACTGTACCGTGCGTTACCGCACGGAACCTCTCCTAATGTGCATCGGACCTCATCACGAAAAAATTGAATTTTTGGTCCTCTCCAACTGCACTTCTGAAATTCTTCTTGGATTACCGTGGCTTCAACGCCATTCCCCAACCCTTGATTGGTCCACAGGAGAAATCAAGAACTGGGGTACTTCTTGTCTCAAGGACTGTCTTAAACCGGTTCCCAGTACTCCCTGCCGTGACCCTGTGGTTCCCCCTGTATCCGGTCTTCCTAAGGCTTATATGGACTATGCTGACGTCTTTTGCAAAAAGCAAGCTGAGACTTTACCTCCTCACAGGCCTTATGACTGTCCTATTGACCTCCTCCCGGGTACTACTCCACCCCGGGGCAGAATCTATCCTCTGTCTGCTCCAGAGACTCTTGCCATGTCAGAGTACATCCAGGAAAATTTTAAAAAGGGGTTTATCCGCAAATCCTCCTCTCCTGCCGGAGCTGGATTTTTTTTTGTGTCCAAAAAAGATGGCTCCCTACGTCCTTGCATTGATTACCGCGGACTTAATAAAATCACGGTAAAAAACCGCTACCCCTTACCTCTTATCTCGGAACTCTTTGATCGCCTACAAGGTGCCCACATCTTTACCAAACTGGACTTAAGAGGGGCTTATAATCTCATCCGCATCAGGGAGGGGGACGAATGGAAGACTGCATTTAACACCAGAGATGGACACTTTGAGTATCTGGTCATGCCCTTTGGCCTGTGCCGTCTTCCAAGACTTTGTTCATGAAATTTTTCGTGATCTCTTATATTCCTGTGTTCTGGTTTATCTGGATGATATTCTGATTTTTTCTGCCAACTTAGAAGAACACCGCCAGCATGTCCGCATGGTTCTTCAGAGACTTCGGGACAATCAACTTTATGCCAAAATGGAGAAATGTCTCTTTGAATGTCAATCTCTTCCTTTCCTAGGATACTTGGTCTCTGGCCAGGGACTACAAATGGACCCAGATAAACTCTCTGCCGTCTTAGATTGGCCACGCCCCTCCGGACTCCATGCTATCCAACGTTTTTTGGGGTTCGCCAATTATTACAGACAATTTATTCCACACTTTTCCACTATTGTGGCTCCTATCGTGGCTTTAACCAAGAAAAATGCCAATCCCAAGTCCTGGTCTACCCAAGCAGAAGACGCATTTAAACATCTCAAGTCTGCCTTTTCTTCTGCTCCCGTGCTCTCCAGACCTGACCCATCTAAACCCTTCCTATTGGAGGTAGATGCCTCCTCAGTGGGAGCTGGAGCTGTCCTTCTACAAAAAAATTCTTCCGGGCATGCTGTTACTTGTGGGTTTTTTTCTAGGACCTTCTCTCCGGCGGAGAGAAACTACTCCATCGGGGATCGAGAACTACTGGCCATTAAATTGGCGCTTGAGGAATGGAGGCATCTGCTGGAGGGATCAAAATTTCCAATTATCATATACACTGATCACAAGAATCTCTCCTATCTCCAGTCTGCCCAACGACTGAACCCTCGCCAGGCCAGGTGGTCGTTGTTCTTTGCCCGTTTTAACTTTGAAATTCATTTTCGCCCTGCCGACAAGAACATTAGGGCCGATGCCCTCTCTCGTTCTTCGGACGCCTCTGAAGTAGAGGTCTCTCCGCAACACATCATTCCTCCTGACTGTCTGATCTCCACTTCTCCAGCCTCCATCAGGCAAACTCCTCCAGGGAAGACCTTGGTTTCTCCACGCCAGCGTCTCGGGATTCTTAAATGGGGACACTCCTCCCACCTCGCAGGCCATGCGGGCATCAAAAAATCCTTGCAACTCATCTCTCGTTTTTATTGGTGGCCGACTCTGGAGACGGATGTTGTTGATTTTGTGCGGGCCTGTACTGTCTGTGCCCGGGATAAGACTCCTCGCCAGAAGCCTGCTGGCCTCCTTCATCCTCTGCCTGTCCCCGAACAGCCTTGGTCACAGATTGGTATGGACTCTATTACAGACTTGCCCTCATCCCGTGGCAACACAGTTGTTTGGGTGGTCGTTGATCGATTTTCCAAGATGGCACATTTTATTCCTCTTCCTGGTCTTCCTTCAGCGCCTCAGTTGGCAAAGCAATTTTTTGTACACATTTTTCGCCTTCACGGTTTGCCCACGCATATCGTCTCGGATAGAGGCGTCCAATTCGTGTCTAAATTCTGGAGGGCCCTCTGTAAACAGCTCAAGATTAAATTAAACTTCTCTTCTTCTTATCATCCCCAAGTAGAAAGAATTAATCAGGTCCTGGGTGACTATTTACGGCATTTTGTTTCCTCCTGCCAGGATGACTGGGCAGATCTTCTACCATGGGCCGAATTCTCATACAACTTCAGAGTCTCCGAATCTTCTGCTAAGTCCCCATTTTTCGTGGTGTACGGCCGTCACCCTCTTCCCCCCCTCCCTACTCCCTTGCCCTCTGGTTTGCCCGCTGTGGATGAAATGACTCGTGGTCTTTCCACCATATGGAAAGAGACCCAAAATTCTCTTTTATAGGCTTCATCCCGGATGAAAAGATTTGCCGATAAGAAAAGAAGAACTCCCCCCATTTTTGCTCCCGGAGACAAGGTATGGCTCTCCGCTAAATATGTCCGCTTTCATGTCCCCAGTTACAAACTGGGACCACGCTATCTTGGTCCTTTCAAAGTCTTGTGCCAGATTAACCCTGTCTCTTACAAACTCCTTCTTCCTCCTTCTCTTCGTATTCCCAATGCCTTCCATGTCTCTCTCCTTAAACCACTCATCATTAACCGCTTCTCTCCCAAACTTGTTTCTCCCACTCCTGTTTCCGGTTCTTCTAACGTCTTCTCCGTGAAGGAGATTCTGGCCTCCAAGACGGTCAGAGGAAAAAAAAATTTTTGGGTGGATTGGGAAGGCTGTGGCCCAGAAGAGAGATCCTGGGAACCTGAGGACAACATCCTAGACAAAAGTCTTATCCTCAGGTTCTCAGGCTCCAAGAAGAGGGGGAGACCCAAGGGGGGGGGGGGTACTGTTACGCCGAGCGCTCCGGGTCCCCGCTCCTCCCCGGAGCGCTCGCAACATCCTCGCATTTGCAGCGCCCCGGTCAGACCTGCTGACCGGGTGCGCTGCAATATCTCTCTCAGCCGGGATGCGATTCGCGATGCGGGAGGAGCCCGCTCGCGATGCGCATCCCGGCTCCCGTACCTGACTCTTTCCCCGTCGGTCTTGTCCCGGCGCGCGCGGCCCCGCTCCTTAGGGCGCGCGCGCGCCGGGTCTCTGCAATTTAAAGGGCCACTGCGCCACTGATTGGCGCAGCAGGCTTAATTAGTGTGTTCACCTGTGCACTCCCTACTTATACCTCACTTCCCCTGCACTCCCTCGCCGGATCTTGTTGCCATTGTGCCAGTGAAAGCGTTTCCTTGTGTGTTCCTAGCCTGTGTTCCAGACCTCCTGCCGTTGCCCCTGACTACGATCCTTGCTGCCTGCCCTGACCTTCTGCTACGTCCGACCTTGCTCTTGTCTACTCCCTTGTACCGCGCCCATCTTCAGCAGTCAGAGAGGTTGAGCCGTTGCTGGTGGATACAACCTGGTTGCTACCGCCGCTGCAAGACCATCCCGCTTTGCGGCGGGCTCTGGTGAATACCAGTAGCAACTTAGAACCGGTCCACCAACACGGTCCACGCCAATCCCTCTCTGGCACAGAGGATCCACCTCCAGCCAGCCGAATCGTGACAATCAGGGTATACAGGTACATGAAAATGAGTCAGGAATAGAACTGTACAGCTGACAATGTATCAAAAACTGATCTCCTACAAGAACCGACTATACTTATTAATAACTAGGAGAAAAATAGTTAGTCATTGTGTAAGCATATCAGTTATGTAAAAATAAACCGGATAACCTGACCTATAAGAATCAGATTTGTTGGATGGAGAGTACACAAAACAAAACAAAATAGGGTGATGTACTACATAAGTATAGAAAATGGTTATTAAGCCCATCAGGTGTGTTTGCCTCAATATGACAAGATGTTCGGATCAGGCAGTGATGACTATAGATAGTAACGTTGCTGAGAGAAAACTCGAAGAGGCGATTGGCTGATAGTATGAGAGATGGGGCTTTCCGTTTAGATTTGTAGTTTCCTTTAAGGACTTCTAAACAGCACCATTCTTTGAAGGTAAAAAGTTTCATAATTTTAGCCCTGTCTGCATTGTCAGGAAAGAAAGTGATGAATCGTTTCCATTTTTTTTTTTTTTTTAAGAATTGTTTTGCTGTTTGCTTCCTATTACTCAATGCTGTAAGCAGTTCAAGATGGAACACATCTCTCATGTTGTTCACCACTTACTTGAGGTACAGGAAGGGGCTGCAACCAGTGTCTGAATAGAATCTTTACCGCTAGTCCAAGATCAGGTAAGTCTGCTTCCCCTTCTGGTAGGCAGTGGAAAATACCTAAGAGGGGATCAAGTGGTCAAATCCTTATGCTTTATCAACTGTATTTGACTGTGAATCTTGGGTCACGCTTCTGCAATTTTAGAGCAGGTCCAGAGGCAATGCCAAAGGTCTGCTTTTGTCGATTGGTACCTGAGGGCTTTGTGTGCATGAGAGAGGGAGAAAGCATTGCCCTGTCAAACTTATGTAGGGCCTTCACAATAGCAAAGGACTGTTCTTATGATCAAAAGGCTGCATGGAGTTGGTGAACTCAAAGAGAATGGTTGTATAGAGGTTGTAATTGTTACGCCGAGCGTTCCGGGTCCCTGCTCCTCCCCAGAGCGCTCGCAGCGTTTTCCTCTCTGCAGCGCCCCGGTCAGACCCGCTGACCGGGAGCGCTGCACTGACACTGACGACGGGGATGCGATTCGCATAGCGGGACGCACCCGCTCGCAAATCGCATCCCAAGCTACTTACCTGCCCCCGGCTGTCACGTTCTGGCGCGCGCGGCTCCACTCTCTAGGGCGCGCGCGCCAGCTCTCTAAAATTTGAAGGGCCAGTGGACCACTGATTGGTGCCTGGCCCAATCACTGTAATTAGCTCCCATCTGCTCCACGCCTATATAACCTCACTTCCCTGTCACGATGCCGGCTGGCAGGAGGTGGATCCTCTGTGCCAGAGAGGGATTGGCGTGGACCGTGCTAGTGGACCGGTTCTAAGTTACTACTGGTGTTCACCAGAGCCCGCCGCAAAGCGGGATGGACTTGCTGCGGCGGTAGTAACCAGGTCGTATCCACTAGCAACGGCTCAACCTCTCTGACTGCTGAAGAAAGGCGCGGTACAAGGGAGTAGACAAAAGCAAGGTCGGACGTAGCAGAAGGTCGGGGCAGGCAGCAAGGATCGTAGTCAGGGGCAACGGCAGGAGGTCTGGAACACAGGCTAGGAACACACAAGGGAACGCTTTCACTAGGCACAAGGGCAACAAGATCCGGCGAGGGAGTGCAGGGGAAGTGAGGTATACATAGGGAGTGCACAGGTGAAGACACTAATTGGAACCACTGCGCCAATCAGTGGCGCGGTGGCCCTTTAAATCGCAGAGACCCGGCGCGCGCGCGCCCTAGGGAGCGGGGCCGCGCGCGCCGGGACAGGACCGAGGGAGAGCGAGTCAGGTACGGAAGCCGGGGTGCGCATCGCGAGCGGGCGCCACCCGCATCGCGAATCGCATCCCGGCTGGAGGCGGTATCGCAGCGCACCCGGTCAGTGGATCTGACCGGGGTGCTGCCGTAGCGAGGATGTTGCGAGCGCTCCGGGGAGGAGCGGGGACCCGGAGCGCTCGGCGTAACAGTACCCCCCCCCTTGGGTCTCCCCCTCTTCTTAGAGCCTGAGAACCTGAGGACCAGACTTTTATCTAGGATATTGTCCTCAGGTTCCCAGGATCTCTCTTCAGGACCACAGCCCTCCCAGTCCACTAAAAAAAAAGTTTTTCCTCTGACCTTTTTGGAGGCCAGTATCTCCTTTACGGAGAAGATGTCTGAAGAACCGGAGACAGGAGTAGGAGAAATAAGTTTGGGAGAGAAACGGTTGATGATGAGTGGTTTAAGAAGAGAGACATGAAAGGCATTAGGAATACGAAGAGAAGGAGGAAGAAGAAGTTTGTAAGAGACAGGATTAATTTGGCACAAGATTTTGAAAGGACCAAGATAGCGTGGTCCCAATTTGTAGCTGGGAACACGGAAGCGGACATATTTAGTGGAGAGCCACCTTGTCTCCGGGAGAAAAAATGGGGGGAGCTCTTCTTTTCTTATCAGCACACTTCTTCATGCGTGATGAAGCCTGTAAGAGAGAATTTTGGGTCTCTTTCCATATGGTGGAAAGATCACGAGTTATTTCATCCACAGCGGGCAAACCAGAGGGCAAGGGAGTAGGGAGGGGGGGAAGAGGGTGACGGCCGTACACCACGAAAAATGGGGATTTGGAAGAAGATTCAGAGACTCTGAAGTTGTACGAGAATTCGGCCCATGGAAGAAGATCTGCCCAGTCATCCTGGCGGGAGGAAACAAAATGCCGTAAATAATCACCCAGGACCTGGTTAATTCTTTCTACTTGCCCATTGGATTGAGGATGATAAGCAGAAGAAAAGTTTAATTTAATCTTGAGTTGTTTACAGAGAGCCCTCCAGAATTTTGACACGAATTGGACGCCTCTATCCGAGACGATCTGTGTGGGCAACCCGTGAAGACGAAAAATGTGTACAAAAAATT
Organism: Hyla sarda; assembly: GCF_029499605.1. Classification (NCBI taxonomy): domain Eukaryota; kingdom Metazoa; phylum Chordata; class Amphibia; order Anura; family Hylidae; genus Hyla; species Hyla sarda. The sequence continues at coordinate 140,683,185 of NC_079196.1, forward strand.
GTTTTGCCAACTGAGGCGCTGAAGGAAGACCAGGAAGAGGAATAAAATGTGCCATCTTGGAAAATCGATCAACGACCACCCAAACAACAGTGTTGCCACGGGATGGGGGTAAGTCTGTAATAAAGTCCATACCAATCAGAGACCAAGGCTGTTCGGGGACAGGCAGAGGATGAAGAAGACCAGCAGGCTTCTGGCGAGGAGTCTTATCCCGGGCACAGACAGTGCAGGCCCGCACAAAATCAACAACATCCGTTTCCAGAGTCGGCCACCAATAGAAACGAGAGATGAGTTGCAAGGATTTCTTGATGCCCGCATGGCTTGCGAGATGGGAGGAGTGACCCCATTTGAGGATTCCGAGGCGTTGGCGTGGAGAAACGAAGGTCTTCCCTGGAGGAGTTTGCCTGATGGAGGCTGGAGAAGTGGAGATCAGGCAGTCAGGAGGAATGATGTGTTGCGGAGAGAGTTCTACTTCCGAGGCATCCGAGGAACGAGAGAGAGCATCGGCCCTAATGTTCTTATCGGCAGGGCGAAAGTGAATTTCAAAATTAAACCGGGCAAAGAACAGAGACCACCTGGCCTGGCGAGGGTTCAGCCGTTGGGCAGACTGGAGATAGGAGAGATTCTTGTGATCGGTGTAAATAATAACTGGAAATTTTGATCCCTCCAGCAGATGCCTCCATTCCTCAAGTGCTAATTTAATGGCCAGTAGCTCTCGATCCCCGATGGAGTAGTTCCTCTCCGCCGGAGAGAAGGTCCTAGAAAAAAACCCACAAGTAACAGCATGCCCAGAAGAATTTTTTTGTAGAAGAACCGCTCCAGCTCCTACTGAGGAGGCATCAACCTCCAATAGGAAGGGTTTAGATGGGTCAGGTCTGGAGAGCACGGGAGCAGAAGAAAAGGCAGACTTGAGCTGTTTAAAGGCGTCTTCCGCTTGAGGAGGCCATGACTTAGGATTGGCGTTCTTCTTGGTTAAAGCCACGATAGGAGCCACAATGGTGGAAAAATGTGGAATAAATTGTCTGTAATAATTGGCGAACCCCAAAAAACGTTGGATAGCACGGAGTCCGGAGGGGCGTGGCCAATCTAAGACGGCAGAGAGTTTGTCTGGGTCCATTTGTAGTCCCTGGCCAGAGACCAAGTATCCTAGGAAAGGAAGAGATTGACATTCAAACAGACATTTCTCCATTTTGGCATAAAGTTGATTGTCTCGAAGTCTCTGAAGAACCATGTGGACATGCTGGCGGTGTTCTTCTAGGTTGGCAGAAAAAATCAGAATGTCGTCCAGATACACAACAACACAGGAATATAAGAGATCACGAAAAATTTCATTAACAAAGTCTTGGAAGACGGCAGGGGCGTTGCACAGGCCAAAGGGCATGACCAGATACTCAAAGTGTCCATCTCTAGTGTTAAATGCCGTTTTCCATTCGTCCCCCTCCCTGATGCGGATGAGATTATAAGCACCTCTTAAGTCCAGTTTGGTAAAGATGTGGGCACCTTGGAGGCGATCAAAGAGTTCAGAGATAAGAGGTAGAGGGTAGCGGTTCTTTACCGTGATTTTATTAAGTCCGCGGTAGTCAATGCAAGGACGTAGGGAGCCATCTTTTTTGGACACAAAGAAAAATCCAGCTCCGGCAGGAGAGGAGGATTTGCGGATAAACCCCTTTTTTAAATTTTCCTGGATGTACTCAGACATAGCAAGAGTCTCTGGGGCGGACAGAGGATAAATTCTGCCCCGGGGTGGAGTAGTGCCCGGGAGGAGGTCAATAGGACAGTCATAAGGCCTGTGAGGAGGTAGAGTCTCAGCTTGTTTCTTGCAAAATACGTCAGCATAGTCCATATAGGCCTTAGGGAGACCGGTTACAGGGGGAACCACAGGGTCACGGCAGCGAGTACTGGGAACCGGTTTAAGGCAGTCCTTGAAACAAGAGGTACCCCAGCTCTTGATCTCCCCTGTGGACCAATCCAGGGTTGGGGAATGGCGTTGAAGCCACGGTAGTCCAAGGAGAATTTCGGAAGTGCAATTGGGGAGGACCAAAAACTCAATTTTTTCATGATGAGGTCCGATGCACATTAGGAGGGGCTCCGTGCGGTAACGTATGGTACAGTCCAATCTTTCATTGTTAACACAATTGATGTAGAGGGGTCTGGCGAGACTGGTTACCGGGATGTTGAACCTGTTGATGAGAGAGGCCAAAATAAAGTTTCCTGCAGATCCGGAATCCAAGAAGGCCATAGTAGAGAAGGAGAAGGTAGATGCAGATATCCGCACAGGCACAGTAAGACGTGGAGAAGCAGAGTTGACATCAAGGACTGTCTCACCTTTGTGCGGAGTCAGCGTGCGTCTTTCCAGGCGGGGAGGACGGATAGGACAATCCTTCAGGAAGTGTTCGGTACCGGCACAGTACAGGCAGAGATTCTCCATGCGGCGTCGTGTCCTCTCTTGAGGTGTCAGGCGAGACCGGTCAACTTGCATAGCCTCCACGGCGGGAGGCACAGGAACGGATTGCAGAGGACCAGAGGAGAGAGGAGCCGGGGAGAAAAAACGCCTCGTGCGAACAAAGTCCATATCCTGGCGGAGCTCCTGACGCCTTTCGGAAAAACGCATGTCAATGCGAGTGGCAAGATGAATGAGTTCATGTAGATTAGCAGGAATTTCTCGTGCGGCCAGAACATCTTTAATGTTGCTGGATAGGCCTTTTTTAAAGGTCGCGCAGAGGGCCTCATTATTCCAGGATAGTTCAGAAGCAAGAGTACGGAATTGTATGGCGTACTCGCCAACGGAAGAATTACCCTGGACCAGGTTCAGCAGGGCAGTCTCAGGAGAAGAGGCTCGGGCAGGTTCCTCAAAGACACTACGAATTTCCGAGAAGAAGGAGTGTACAGAGGCAGTGACGGGGTCATTGCGGTCCCAGAGCGGTGTGGCCCATGACAGAGCTTTTCCAGACAGAAGGCTGACTACGAAAGCCACCTTAGACCTTTCAGTAGGAAACTGGTCCGACATCATCTCCAAGTGCAGGGAACATTGTGAAAGAAAGCCACGGCAAAACTTAGAGTCCCCATCAAATTTATCCGGCAAGGATAGTCGTAGGCCTGAAGCGGCCACTCGCTGCGGAGGAGGTGCAGGAGCTGGCGGAGGAGATGATTGCTGAAGCTGTGGTAGTAGCTGTTGTAGCATCACGGTCAGTTGAGACAGCTGGTGGCCTTGTTGCGCTATCTGTTGTGACTGCTGGGCGACCACCGTGGTGAGGTCGGCGACAACTGGCAGAGGTACTTCAGCGGAATCCATGGCCGGATCTACTGTCACGATGCCGGCTGGCAGGAGGTGGATCCTCTGTGCCAGAGAGGGATTGGCGTGGACCGTGCTAGTGGACCGGTTCTAAGTTACTACTGGTGTTCACCAGAGCCCGCCGCAAAGCGGGATGGACTTGCTGCGGCGGTAGTAACCAGGTCGTATCCACTAGCAACGGCTCAACCTTTCTGACTGCTGAAGAAAGGCGCAGTACAAGGGAGTAGACAAAAGCAAGGTCGGACGTAGCAGAAGGTCGGGGCAGGCAGCAAGGATCGTAGTCAGGGGCAACGGCAGGAGGTCTGGAACACAGGCTAGGAACACACAAGGGAACGCTTTCACTAGGCACAAGGGCAACAAGATCCGGCGAGGGAGTGCAGGGGAAGTGAGGTATACATAGGGAGTGCACAGGTGAAGACACTAATTGGAACCACTGCGCCAATCAGTGGCGCAGTGGCCCTTTAAATCGCAGAGACCCGGCGCGCGCGCGCCCTAGGGAGCAGGGCCGCGCGCGCCGGGACAGGACCGAGGGAGAGCGAGTCAGGTACGGAAGCCGGGGTGCGCATCGCGAGCGGGCGCCACCCGCATCGCGAATCGCATCCCGGCTGGAGGCGGTATCGCAGCGCACCCGGTCAGTGGATCTGACCGGGGCGCTGCCGTAGCGAGGATGTTGCGAGCGCTCCGGGGAGGAGCGGGGACCCGGAGCGCTCGGCGTAACATTCCCCTTCCCAGTATTGCCGGATCTTGTTGCCTTGTGCCAGTGAAAGCGTTTTGTGTATCTCCCAAGCCTGTGTTCTAGACCTTCTGCTGTTGCCCCTGACTACGACCCTTGCTGCCTGCCCTGACCTTCTGCTACGTCCGACCTTGCTCTTGCCTTGTCCTTCTGTACCGCGCCTGTCTCAGCAATCAGAGAGGTTGAGCCGTTACCGGTGAATACCAGTAGCAACTTAGAACCGGTCCACCGGTACGGTCCACCCCAAACCCTCTCTGACACAGAGGATCCACCTCCAGCCTGCCGAACCCTGACAGTAGATCCCGCCATGGATCCCGCTGAGGTGCCGCTGCCAAGTCTCGCTGACCTACCCACGGTGGTCGCCCAGCAATCCCAACAAATCGCCCAACAAGGACAGCAGCTGTCGCAGTGGACCGCCATGCTACAGCAACTTCTGCCACAGCTACAGCAGCAACCATCTCCTCTGCCAGCTCCTGCACCTACTCCGCAGCGAGTGCCCGCTCCTAGCCTCCGCTTGTCCCTGCCGGACAAATTTGATGGGGACTCTATACTCTGCCGTGGTTACCTGTCTCAATGTTCCCTACATTTGGAGATGTTGTCGGACCAATTTCCTACAGAACGGTCTAAGGTGGCTTTCGTAATTAGAAGGGCCAGATATTGCAGAACTACATGCCCAGCATCCCTGACTGTCTGGCCATGCTGGGAATTGTAGTCTTGCAATAGCTGTAGGCACACTGGTTGGGAAACACTGAGCTAGAGTCTGTTTCCTAACTCAGTGATTCCAAACCGTGTGCTTCCAGCTGTTGCAAAACTACAACTCCCAGAATGCACTGACAGACCGTACATGCTGGGAGTTGTAGTTTTGCAACAGCTGGAGGCACATTGGTTGGAATCACTGAGCTAGAGTCTGTTTTATAACTCAGTGGTTCCCCACCAGTGTGCCAACAGCTGTTGAAAAACTACAACTCCCAGCATGTACGGTGTGCATTCTGGGAGTTGTCATTTTGCCACAGCTGAAGGTTTGGGGTGCCCTCCCCCCCCCCCCCCCATGTGAATGTACAGGGTACATTCACATGGGCGGGTTTACAGTGGGTTTCCTTCTACAAGCTTGAGCTGCGGCAAATTTTCCGACGCAGTGGAAAACTTACTGCGAACTCCGCCTGTGTGAATGTACCCTAAAAACACTACACTAACAAATAATAAAAGTAAAACACTACATATACACCCCCTTACACCCCCCCCCCCAATAAAAATGAAAAACGTCTCATACGGCAGTGTTTCCTAAACAGAGCCTCCAGCTGTTGCAAAACCACAACTCCCAGTTTTGCCGGACAGCCATAGACTGTCCTGGCAGGCTGGGAGTCTTGCAACAGCTGGAGGCACCCTGTTTGGGAAACACTGCTGTAGGGTTTTACTGTAGGTAACCGGGTCCGCCCCTATTGCAAATTCCTTATCTAGGCCTCAAATGCGCATGGCGCTCTCTCACTTCAGAGCCCTGTCGTATTTCAAGGCAACAGTTTAGTGCCACATATTGGATATTTCCGTAATTGCACTACAAATTTTGGGGTGATTTTTCTCCTTTTACCTCTAATGAAAAGTTAACGTTGGGGGTAAAGTTTTTACACTAACATGCTAGTAGTGTTGCCCCATACTTTTCATTTTCACAAGAGGTAAAAGGAGTACGGAAATACTCCATATGTATACGTAAAATGCTCTGCAGATGAACTACATGGCTCAGAAGTGAGAGAGCGCCATGTACATTTGAGGCCTAAATTGGTGATTTGCACAGGGGTTGCTGATTGTTACAGCGGTTCTGACATGAAAGCAAAAAAAAAAAAAAAAAACCCACATGTGACCCCATTTTGGAAACTACACCCCTCACTGAACGTAACAAGGGGTATAGTGAGCCTTAACACCCTTCAGGTCTTTGACAAATTTTCGTTAAAGTTGGACATGAAAATAAAAAATTAGTTTATTTTTTTCCCTGAAATGCTGGCGTTACCCCAAATTTTTCATTTTTACAAGGGGTAATAGGAAAAAAGCCCCACAAAATTTGTAACCCCATTTCTTATGAGTGTATAAATACCCCATATGTGGAAGTAAAGTGCTCTGTTGGCGAACTACAATGCTCAGAAGAGAAGGAGCGCCATTGGGCTTTTTGAGAGAGAATTAGGCTGGAATTGAAGGCTATGTGTGTTTACAAAGCCCCCATGGTGCCAGAACAGTGGACCCCCTCCCCATGTGACCCCATTTTGGAAACTACACACCTCACGGAATGTAACAAGGGGTACAGTTAGCATTTACGCCCCACAGGTGTCTGACAGATTTTTTGAACAGTCGTCCGTAAAAATGAAAAATTGCATTTTTAATTTGCACAGCCCACACTGTTCCAAAGATCTGTCAAATGCCAGTGGGGTATAAATGCTCACTGCACCCCTTATTAAGTTCTGTGAGGGCAGTAGTTTCCAAAATAGTATGCCATGTGTTTTTTTTATTTTTTTTACTGTTCTGGCATCATGGAGGCTTCCTAAATGCAACATGCCCCCAAAAACCATTTCAGCAAAAATCGCTCTCCAAAAGCCCAATGTTGCTCCTTCCCTTCTGATCCCTCTAGTGTACCCACAGAGCACTTTACATACACATATGAGGTTTTTCCTTACTCGAGAGAAATGGGGTTACAAATTTTGTGGGGCATTTTCTCCTATTACTCCTTGTGAAAATAAAAAGCATGTGGTGGAAAGGGTGGACAAATTACTAAGGGGGGCTGGGGATGACCCAGCTGTCGTGGTCCATGTGGGAACCAACGACAGAATACATGGTAGGTGGAGGTCCTTGAAGGGTAATTACAAGAAACTAGGTGCCAAGCTGAAGGGAAGGACCTCTAAGGTTGTGTTCTCTGGAATACTTCCTGTGCCATGCGCATCGCAGGAAAGACAGCGGGAGCTTAGGGAGTTAAATGCATGGCTTAAGTCGTGGTGTAAGGGGGAAGGGTTTGGGTTTTTAGAGCACTGGGCTGACTTTTCATTGGGGTACAAACTCTATTCTACGGATAATTTGCACCTGAATGGAAGGGGGTCCGCTGTGCTGGGGGAGAGAATCCTGGAAGGGGTGGCTGAGTATTTAAACTAGGTGAGTGGGGGGAGGATAATAAAGCAAAGAAAGCAGGCAGTGGGATGAATAGGTTAGAGAGGGGTCAGGACATAATGGTGGGTGGAGAGGATTCCTGTGGGGGGAGGTTAAGAGCAGTGGATAAGGAGATCCATGGGTTACAAACCAGCCGTAAAAATAAATGTAGCCCGAAAAATTGTAATCCCAATAATTTAAAAAATTCCATTAGGCCCAATAACTCAATAACTACAATAAGCCCCATTAACTCAAAAAATCCCATTAGCCCCAATAACTTAGATAACAACGTTAGACCCAATAACGCAAAAAATCCCATTAGCCCCAATAACTTAAATAATAACGTTAGACCCAATAACTCAAAAATCCCATTAGCCCCAATAACTTAAATAGTACAATTAGCCATTATAACTCAAAAAATAACATTAACCCCAATAACTCTGAAAATCCCATTAGTGAGACTATATGTGTAAAACTTAATGGAAATGTAAAGAGTATGTTCACAAATGCCTTAAGCCTAGCAAATAAAATGGGGGAGCTTGAGGCCTTGATACTGGAGGAACATATTGATATAGTTGGGGTCACTGAGACATGGCTGGACTCCTCGCATGACTGGGCTGTTAATCTGCATGCCCCCTAATATCACTGAAGAGATAGAAGGTCGGCTGCATAAACAAATAGAGAGGGCCGCCCGGGCAGGTACAGTGGTAATAATGGGAGATTTTAACTATCCAGATATAGACTGGAGCTGGGGGCTGGCTAAAACTACAAAGGGGAGAAAATTCCTAAATTTATTGCAGGATAATTTTATGGGCCAGTTTGTGGAGGACCCAACAAGAAGTGATGCCGTGTTACATAGTTACATAGTTACATAGTTAGTACGGTCGAAAAAAGACATATGTCCATCAAGTTCAACCAGGGAATTAAGGGGTAGGGGTGTTGGATCTGATCATTTCCAACAACGCAGAGCTGGTTGGTAATGTAACTGTGCGGGAAAACCTTGGTAATAGCGACCACAATATAGTTACTTTTGACTTAAAATGTAGAAAACAAAGACAGACGGGGAAGGCAAAAACAAATAACTTTAAAAAGGCAAATTTCCCTGGGCTGAGAGCTGCACTACAGGACATAGACTGGGGGGAGGTGTTCTCAAATACTGATACAGAAGGTAAATGGGACATCTTTAAATCAACTCTAAATAACTATACAGCTAAATATATACCAAAGGGGAACAAATTTTAACGATTAAAACTAAATCCTACATGGCTGACAAATGATGTTAAAAGAGCAATAAACAACAACAAAAAATAGCCTTCAAAAAATTCAAATCTGATGGGTCAGCTATAACACTTAAACAGTACAAGTAGCTTAATAAAATCTGTAAAAATGTAATAAAAACAGCAAAAATTCTAAATGAGAGACAGGTGGCCAAAGAAAGCAAAACTAATCCTAAATATATTTTTAGATATATAAATACAAAAAAACCAAGGACAGAGCATGTAGGACCCCTTAATAATGATAATGGGGAGGTTGTCACGGGCGATCAAGAGAAGGCGGAGCTACTGAATGGGTTCTTTAGTTCTGTATACACTATGGAAAAAGGAGCTGACATTGGCCAGTTCAGTGCTGGTAACACATCATGTAATGTACTGAACTGGCTTAATGTAGAGATGGTACAAGGTAAGTTAAGTAAAGTAAATGTAAGCAAATCTCCAGGGCCGGATGGACTACACCCAAGAGTTCTTAGAGAGGTAAGTTCAGTAATATCTGTACCCTTGTTCATGATATTTAGAGATTCTCTGGTGTCTGGTATTGTGCCAAGGGACTGGCGCAAGGCTAATGTGGTACCAATCTTCAAGAAGGGCCCTAGGTCTTCGCCAGGCAATTATAGACCGGTAAGTCTAACGTGCATTGTGGGTAAATTGTTTGAAGGACTTATAAGGCATTACATACAGGAATACATAGGGGATAATAGTATTATAAGTGATAGCCAGCATGGGTTTACTAAGGATAGAAGTTGTCAAACCAATCTAATTTGCTTTTATGAAGAGGTGAGTAGAAGCCTTGACAGAGGAATGGCTGTGAATATAGTGTTTCTGGATTTTGCCAAAGCGTTTGATACTGTCCCTCACAGACGTCTGACAGGTAAGTTAAGGTCTTTGGGCTTGGAAACTTTAGTTTGTAACTGGATTGAACACTGACTCATGGATCGTACCCAGAGAGTGGTGGTCAATGATTCGTACACTGATTGGTTCCCGGTAATTAGTGGTGTAGCCCAAGGTTCTGTACTGGGCCCGCTGTTGTTTAATTTATTTATCAATGATATAGAGGATGGTATTAACAGCTCTGTTTCTATCTTTGCAGATGACACCAAGCTTTGTAGCACGGTACAGTCTATAGAGGATGTGCATAAGTTACAAGATGACTTGGATAGACTAAGTGTCTGGGCATCCACTTGGCAAATGAGGTTCAATGTGGATAAATGTAAAGTTATGCATCTGGGTACTAATAACCTGCTTCCAAGGCCGGCAGGATATTGTCATGTATAAAAAGAGTCATGGACTCAAGGGACAGGGACATAATACTCCCCCTTTATAAAGCATTGGTACGGCCTCACCTGGAATATGCTGTTCAGTTTTGGTCGCCTGTTCATAAAAGGGACACTGCAGAGTTGGAAAGGGTGCAGAGACGCCCGACTAAACTAATATGGGGCATGGAACATCTTAGCTATGAGGAGCGATTAAAGGAGTTACAATTGTTTAGTCTTGAGAAGAGACGTTTAAGGGGGGATATGATAAACGTATATAAGTATATAAATGGCCCATACAAAAAATATGGAGAAAAACTGTTCCAGGTTAAACCCCCCCAAAGCACGAGGGGACACTCCCTCCATCTGGAGAAGAAAAGGTTTAGCCTAAAGGGGTGACACGCCTTCTTTACCGTGAGGACTGTGAATTTATGGAACAGTCTACCTCAGGAACTGGTGACAGTAACTAATATCTAGATTGGATCAGCTTAACTCTACTGCTAACTACAGTTGCATAATAAGAGCCTTCAACCTCCCTCCATTGACCCTCAGTCAGACCCGGTATATCAGCTACCCATTTATGAAAGGCCGGGGAGACAGGGCTAGGCCCCAGTGACTGGAGAAGTGCATAGGACTGAGAAAGAGGTTTGGATAGATCCGTGGTGCCCAGGAGAAGCTCCATCTCCGAAAAAACAGGGGTAAACTTCAGTGAGCCAAACTGTGTCCGATCCGCATGCCGGAGTTGAAAATACCTAAACAATGCATTTCCAGGGATGCAATAATGTTCTCTCATGTCCAAAATGGATAGGAAAACCAGGTCCTCCCGAAAAAAGTGGATCACAAATTTGACACCATGCAATCCCCAAAAACTGGCCTCCTGTAACCCATGTAGGTGAGGTAAATGTACGTTCCCCCACAAGGGTACCATAGGAGATTCCAAGGGCTGCGGAAACTTACTCGACACCACGGACCACACCTTAGCTATAGTTAACAGAGGAATAGGAAGCGAAAAACTAGAGTGATACCTGTAGAGTGTATTGGAAAGAGCATCATAAGACCCCATAAGCAGACCAGCCAGGGTCATCGCCGAATTTGACAGATCCAGGTCGATCCACCACACTGCTTAGACCAACTGTGAGGCAAGAAAATAGTTATAGACATCGGGGCAACCAAGCCACCGTGCCGCTTGGGAGCCTGACCAAGGGCCCGACTGAGTCTGGGAGGCTTCCCCTGCGTATAGAAGGATACCAGAATACCACATAACGCACCAAAATATTTCTTAGGAGGAATGGCTGGGGCCAAGTGAAAAAGATATAGAAATTTAGGAAGGTAAATCATTTTAAAAATATTAATCCTGCTAGCTAGGGAAAGAGGTAGTGCGGACCATGTCTTCAGTCGCTCCACAGTGGAGTGCAGTAATGGCTCCAGGTTCAGAGGAATGTAGTCTAACAGGGACGGAGTTACCTCCACTTCCAAGTAACAAAAACAAGGAACCACCTGCAGCCCAGCCAGAAGAGAGGGAGGGAGAGGGCCCCTAAAGGAGAGTGTCATAAGGGAGGATTTAGCCCAATTAACCTGCAGGCCCAAAATTGCACCAAATCGATCAAGTAGGTCCATAAGGGACAATAGCGAACTTTCAGCATCTGCCATATATACTAGAGTATCATCAGCATAGAGGGAAACCTTCTCAACTATGGACCCCCTAGGAATACCGCAGATACCTGGGTCCCTACGAAGGACTACAGCTAAGGGCTCAATCGCCAGCGCAAATAAGAAGGATTATCATACAGCAGGCGAACCCATGCACAGAACCGGGGACCAAACCCAAACGTCCCCAGCGCCTCCCAAATATAAGGCCACAAGACAGAGTCAAAAGCCTTATAAATATCTAAACTAACAACCACACCCACAGGAAACCCCTCCCCTACCGCCGCTATGTTGAGTTGCAGACGCTTCACATTCACATCAGTGGCTCTACCTGGCAGAAATCCCGTTTGGTCAGGATGAATGACGGTACCAATAGCCCCATACAGATGAAGACTCTAGCCAAAATCTTAATATCAACATTCAGAAGGGAGGTCTATAGGAGCCAGGGAGCACTGGGTCCTTTCTGGGTTTAAAAAGCACTAAAATGAGTGCTTCCCACATAGAGTCTGGAGGAGCATCTGCATCAGCTACAGAATTAAACAAATTGTGAAGAACAGGGGCCAGTCTCTCCTCATTCATCCTTTACCCACCATCCCATCCAAACTGGGAGTCTTCCCATGAGGAAGATCCTGTATAGCCTGGGCCACTTCCTCCACCTTAAGATGGGCATCCAGTGCCTCTGCCTGAGCGCTACTAAGCATGGTAAGGGGTAGGTCCTGTAGGAATGAGAGGATTTCCCCCCTGACAGGACATGCAAGGGGCATCATGCAGGGAAGAGTAAAATTCCCTGAAGACTGAATTAATCATCTGAGGGTCCGCCACTACCACCCCATCACTACCCCTGATACAGGGAATAGAGGCCAGAGGGCGATTATCCCTAGCCAAATAAGCCAGCAATTTACCATTTTTATCCGCAAATTCTAACTGAGCCGCCTCCCTATCCGCCAACCGCAACTGAACCCTATCTTTCTGGACAACCAATAGAGATCTCTGAGCCTTGGCCCATGTCCTTTAATTATCAGGGGATGGATTCCTAACGTACTTAGCCTCCAAAACACCTACCTCCTGCAACAGTTTACTCTCCAAGGCTGACCTAACCTTCCGCTGACCGACAACTCCCGCTATGACGGCATCTCTAATCGTAGCTTTATAGGCATCCCACTGTACTAATGGGTCAGGATACCAGGCATTGTGTTCCCAATAGTTAGTATGGGCAGCCCCCCTAGCACCTCCCCAACTGCCTCAGCTTGTAACCATCCCGGATGCATGCGCCAAATGCGGGAGGGGGACTAGGGCCCAGGTGCAAAACTGCTAATACGGTAGAGTGGTCTGAGATCCCCTAGTAGTGTAGGAGATGTCTCTTACAGCCTGGAGGAGATCCTTAGATGCCAGCGCCAGATCAATGTGAGAAATCGACCTATGGGCCGCAGAGTTAAAGGAGAAGGAGGCCGCTGTAGGGTAATTCCACCTCCAGAGGTCTGTCAAGTTCAACGCCAAATGCCAGGTGTTAAACAAAGCAGAGCCAGGATCAGCAGCAGTGGAGTGGAGTGGATGGATCAGGAACCACATTGAAGTCTCCTATGAAGAGGACAGGGTCAGAGGGAAAAGAAAGCAATTTGTTAGTGATAAGTTCTAGCAACTCAACCTGAAAGGGAGGGGTGCATACACAGAGACAAGAACAAAGGAAACAGTGAACAATGTAAAATAACATTCCAACCAACCACCTTCAACGTCCCCATCCTGACGAGTTATAGTACAGAAGAGCAGGAGAGACAACGTAGGACCAGGGGGGGCCGAGCACCGGGACCACGCACACCCACACATACAACAAAATGACTAGCACACCACAAACAGCACATAGAAACAGACAAACAGACCAACAAGGAAACAAACACAAAAACAGAAAAACCTGCAGTGCAGAACAAACGCATCCCCAACAAAACCATGTCTAACACTATACTGCTGTAGACCTAGACCCTGAAACACTAAACTCACAGAGGTAGCAAGAACTAGCAATCCAACCAAGCCACACCTAACCCCAACTAACTAGACCGGACCTACTCCCTGGAGACCCCGGCAGAGGGTAATTAGTGGAAGTCCAGAGCAGAAGTCCATTGTAGAAAACCAGAGGCAGGACCTAGAGGGAGACTATCCTAAGCCCTAACCCCTAACACTAACTAAGCATTAAAGCAAGAAAAGTCCAGCAACAGCAGGCAATCAGGAACTCAGTCTGGAGGAACCGCATCCGGAGCCACAGGAGCCGCATCCACCCACTGCAAAGCCTCAGACGGAGAAGTGAAGAATCTGGCAGTAATCCCATCCACCACCCTAAGGTGGGCCGTAAACCGCATAGTATATCGGTATCCCTTGGCCCGCAGTCGAAGATGAACTTCAGTGAACTTGTTCCTCCGTTTACGTAGCTCTACCGAAAAATCCGGATAAAAGGCCACCTGACTGTCATTAAAACGCACTTCACCTTTAATATTGACAGCTCTGAGGATTGCATCTCTGTCTCTATAGTGGAGGAGCTTTGCCAAGAACTGTCTAGGCGGGGCCCCCGGAGGGGGGGGGGGCAGAATCCGATGTGCCCTCTCCACTGTAAAGTAAGGTGAGAAGGTGTCAGGTGGCAACAGGTCTTTCAGCCATTTCTCCAGAAAGGCCACAGGATCCGCTCCTTCCACTCTTTCAGGGAGGCCCACCAGGCGGATATTATTGTGCCTGAGTCTATTTTCAAGGTCGTCAGCTCTGTCCAACACAGACTTGATTTGTCGCTGCATAGAGGACAGCTGCGCAGGAATAGGCTGTAGAGTATCTTCAATGGTGGACACCCAACGCTCCACCTCCCCAGTACGTTCACGGAGCTTTTGAGTCTCATGCCGGAGTATCACAAAGTCCTGTCGGAGCTCATCAACTTTGGAAACCATCAGGGTTTGGCAAGAGGTGAACGCTGCCAACAATTGAGTAAACTTCTGATCCACAGAATCCACCGGGCAGGAGAAATGATGAGGAGAATCCCATCTCTCAGAGCCAGGAGAGCCAAAGGACATAGGGGGGAAGGTGCAGGAAACATCGCAACCGCCGCCTCCAGGGGGCGGGCAAACTGGTTGAGGGCCTTAGCGGTCTGTGCAGAGAGCTTAGCGGCCAGCGGAGTAGGCGCACCGGTCTGGTGGAGGTCCCTCATCCGAGGAAACCTCATCCTCTGTAGACTGTCTCACAGCTTCAGCCGCAGGCTCAACTTTCTTGTTGTAACCTTTTGAACCCCCCATAACCAGCAGCACTTAAAGCACCACAAAGTCCAACAATCCAACAGTACGGAGCCCCCAGCAGGATACAGATGTGGATAGCACCCAGGGGGGGGGGGGGGCAGGGGGGGGGAGAAATTGTTAAGAGCTGAAGAGCAAGGATATCACAGATTCTCCCACAGCCACCAGTCAACAGCAGCAGCACCTGAGCACTCTCACAGAGGAGCAGGGGGGGAGGACAGGGTCCAGCACCTCAGCAAGGTCCACAGAGAACTCAAGGGGTTAATACAGACTCACGTCCCTCACTGTAGAGCCACTGTAGTCTCCAGCCACACCAGTGCTTCCCGGGCATGGGAGTCCACAGGGCAACCAGAAGCCCTGCCCACAAACTGCCTCACAATGGCGGCCGGCTCCCCACTCTTCACTGCCTTAGGAGACCACACAGCAAATCATATGGTGGCCCACTAGCAGTTCCCAGCTCTTCCAGCTGTCACCTTCCTTAGCTGCAGCTTCACACCATCACCTCCATGCCTCCTGGCCAGCCACTCCCATAGTCCTCCGTCCTCCTGCAACGCCTCACAGCTCCGGCCGCGGACTCCTCTTCCCGACACATCCGGTGCCCGCAAGCAGCACCGGAGGATGCAGCAGAGACTCCAGAACTTCACTAGGGCCCCCAGGTGAGTCGGAACCGGGTCAGGAGAAAACAGTCAGGATGATTATGAGCTGGGTCAGCGGGAGCACCGAGGTGTGTATCCGCTCAGCTCGCCATGCAGACCACGCCCCCTCCCCGGTTTTTATATTTGACCTGTGCTTGTTCATACGTGACCGCACTGTCTGAACAGTGCGGCCCACGTACTGAAGTCTACAACACAGGTCAAAAGGTAAACAGCATAAGAGCTATCACAGGTGTAATGATTTTTGAGTACCCACCAGTCCACCATTAGCCACCTTGGGAACATCTGATTTAAACATACTCGGTGCTATCATGTTTCTTAAATTGGGAGATCGGCGGAAAGTAATCCCAGGTTGCTGGGGTATTATATTTTTCATGATGGGGTCATCTACCACGATTGGCCCAAATTTATTCAGAATTTTTCTGATATTACCTGCAGCACAATTACAGTCTGTTATGAAATTATATTTATAAGGATTATCATGAACAGAAATTACAGATGCAGTAATGTTTTTTTCTTAACTAGTGTTTCCTGTGATATATTTTTAACTCTATTGTTTGCATGTTTGTTATGCCGAGCGCTCCGGGTCCCCGCTCCTCCCCGGAGCGCTCGCAACATCCTCGCAATTGCAGCGCCCCGGTCAGATCTGCTGACCGGGTGCGCTGCGATACCTCTCCCAGCCGGGATGCGATTCGCGATGCGGGAGGCGCCCGCTCGCGATGCGCATCCCGGCACCCGTACCTGACTCGCTCTCCGTCGGTCTTGTCCCGGCGCGCGCGGCCCCGCTCCTTAGGGCGCGCGCGCGCGCCGGGTCTCTGCAATTTAAAGGGCCACTGCGCCACTGATTGGCGCAGTTGGCTTAATTAGTGTGTTCACCTGTGCACTCCCTATTTATACCTCACTTCCCCTGCACTCCCTCGCCGGATCTTGTTGCCATTGTGCCAGTGAAAGCGTTTCCTTGTGTGTTCCTAGCCTGTGTTCCAGACCTCCCGCCGTTGCCCCTGACTACGATCCTTGCTGCCTGCCCCGACCTTCTGCTATGTCCGACCTTGCTCTTGTCTACTCCCTTGTACCGCGCCTATCTTCAGCAGTCAGAGAGGTTGAGCCGTTGCTGGTGGATACGACCTGGTTGCTACCGCCGCTGCAAGACCATCCCGCTTTGCGGCGGGCTCTGGTGAATACCAGTAGCAACTTAGAACCGGTCCACCAGCACGGTCCACGCCAATCCCTCTCTGGCACAGAGGATCCACCTCCAGCCAGCCGAATCGTGACAATGTTATTACGGAAGCTGTCGCGAAGAATGCCAGATTGTCGGGCAAAATCATGGTCACTTGTACAATTTTAGCAAACATGCAAATACTGCCCATAGGGCACATTTTTTATCCACTTAGGATAGTGTGAACTATTGTAATCAAGTAGACTATTAAAGTTAACCTTTTAAAAAAAAAAAGTCTCAGTAATAATCTTTCCGGAGTTGTCTTTTTTTATGAGTAGATCTAAAAATTCGATCTCACTATGGCTTCAATCAAAAACGAACTCTGAATAGGGTCTAGTGAAGAATCATAAAGAAAAGTATCATGGATGGCTTTTAAGCCTATCTGTGTGGAAATATTTGAGTATAATTTGCAAACATCTAACGTGATAAATGAAAAATAAGGGGGTAAAGTAACATCAAGTCATTCTTTAATGAGCTGTGTAGAGTCCTTTAAGTATGAAGGTAACTGTAACACAAAAGGTTGAAGAAATAAATCAATATAATAGGACAAATTACTAGTGAGGGAACCTACACCAGAAATAGTGGGATGACCAGGGGTATGTGTGATGGATTTGTGAAGTTTCGGTAAATAATAAAAAATAGGTAGTGAACAGTGTTTTACTAACAAAAAATCTTTTTTATTTTTTTGTTTATTAGAGGGAGATCTATAGCTTTTTTTTAATTAGTATTTTATATTCAGACTCATGAATAAACGAGGGATCTCTATCCAGAACCCCATAATAATTGGTGTTGGACAAAATATTCAAAGCGTCCTTGACGTAATCATCCCTATTGAGAACGGCAACCCCCCCTTTATCGGCAGGGTGAACAACGATAGCAGTATTGTTTTGCAGTGATTTAATATCATTATGTTCCTTCTTCGTATGGGTATCACTGTAGCCAGAAAATCTGATTGTCTCTTGTAGGCTACACAGCTCTTTGGATACTAGAGAATAGAATGTTTCCTGTGTCGCAGAGGATAAAAAGAAGAAACTAGTGTGACCTCTTGTTGCGGTTCTAGGGTGATAATCCTGTCTGCAGCTCCACTTATTGTGGAAAATCCTGCATACTACACCAATTGGGATTTTAGAATTAAAGTAAAACAAACATTTCCCTCCCCCGACCATGTGCTCTCTTTGTTAGTCCCCAAAATGGCCACCAACTATATGAAAACAGAAGCAGGAAGTTCAGGCTAAAACTATAGGTCCTAAATATGTTTGCAAAAAGCACCCAGAAACACTGATTACGCTTTGTACAACTATGAAATAATTGTACAAGGTATTTTGGCAGAAACATCTTGTACCAGCAGTGTATCCCACCAAATTAACAATCACTCGGTAACCAGCAAAGTTGATAACATTTAATAAAACATTAATTAGCTAAACCAATTAAGACATACATACAAGCATTAATACAATAGTACATACTCTATGTTTAGCAAACTAGCATGAATCTACCCAAGTGATACATGAAATATTTAGTGTAGAAATGATACAATCAATATACTTATCCATCCCAGGCTTAAGGAGCAGGATGCTCCCCTCTCGAAGGAAGATCCCAAGAGAAAAGAGACCGAGGGCCATCTGATCTCCAGTGAAATCCTCTAATGCCCCACCCCTTTGGTCTAATGTCCGCCTGCTCTCCTCACATAACCTGGAAAAACAGGTTATTTAGCCCCGCCTACTGTGGCTCTTGGTGAAACTAAGCTAAGACCGTTGGGGCAGGGAAATGTATGCTAAATGGGACATTATGGATGTAAAAACACATCATTTCAATGTCCATAACATTCCACCTCTTGCTTTTACACCATAATTTATAAATGTTAGGTGATTCCCTAAATTCCATGTCTGCTAGTTTACCAAACATACATGTATATCTCCATAAAACAAAGAAATACAAAGTAATATATTCCCCCAGTTTCCCCATCCACCCAAATAATCCGGTGTTTGGTGTTCCATGGAGTTTTGATCGCTGTCAGTCTACATTGATCATGGATAATGTTGCCCTCATTGTTCACTATGTAGCTGCAGCAAGAATCTAGGGCTAGGCGATTGTTAGAGCTACAGCCCTTATTTGTAGCTTCTCTTGAGACAGTTTCTTTAAAGCATCCTTGTGGTCACCAAAGCATTTTCCAAAATGTGCTGGAGGGTATTCTTTGGTTCTGGGTTCTCCTGTCTCACGATGTCATCCAAACCCAGTCTTGACAACTTGATCCTTGTCATCTTCCAACCACGGGATGCTGAGGAATGGGTAGCCTTCTTCACTCCATTAGGAGCATTGTTCCTCTGGTCATCTGTTTGTGGTGAGCTTGGATTCTTCTGATTGGAGGTCCATGGGTTGAGCGGGGTTACACTGCTACTAATCTGCTGAATGGAAAATAAACAGGTTTTAGAGTCACTTTTCCAACAATACAATTTTAGTATTTCCAGGCCCATCAGAGATTATCTTCTGCCTGTGCTGATCAGTGAACCTTGGTAAAACCCAACACTTGACACAGTTGAACTCCACTCTGCATATCCATACTCACTTTCCCAGCATTATTCCAACCATTGCTAACTAATTTGTGAGTGTGAGTGTTACCTCAGTCCCTCTAGGCATATTGCCTTCTAGTGGAAAGAACTAGCTTTTGCTAAACCTTCCCCACCTCTTGAAAAAATCAAAATGGTTAGTTAGTTTACTAATTTGTTTCCCCCACAAATATGGAGAGGCTCCTGTAAATGTCAACCTAAACTAACAAAAGTATTGTCATTTTTACATGTAAGCCTATGGTATGGCCCTAGTGGCCAGAAAAGAAAATTTAGCTGCACACAGTCAGTATCTTATGTGCCTCCATTGTTTTTCCTGAAAGATAAAACAAGTGAAACATTATTTACATGCAAAAGGAAGGTGGCAATTTTTACTCGTTAGTCTCCCTTCCCCCGTAAGGTATCTGCATGTTTAGCAAAGTATCCACCTTTACTGGATAGCTTGGGTGACTTTTGCCTGATCAAAGTTTCTGCCTGTAAGAGTATGGCTACTTGTTCACATAACTCCCTAAGCTTACCTTGAACCTGTTGTAGGAACATGTATTTTGTAATGTCATCTTTGATGAGAATAGACAAGTGAGGTTTATTGGGGAAGCTGAGAGATTTCTCTGGAAACTGTTGCTTGGAGGAAGAATGTATATTTCCCTTCCCAGTCTGTCTGGATTTACCTGGTTTCCTCTGCTTCATGTTTCCAGTAGAATAACAACTTGTGGAGATATGGCCACTATGACCACATGTAGTACATTTAGCTGAACAGTATTTAGTTTTGTTACCATGTGCCTTACAATATCTAGCGATATGGCCTGAAACACCACATACAAAACAAGACTTTACCATTTTAGCCGTATTTACTATCTGGGTCTCATTTTTCATAGATGATCTATACCGCTTCACTGCTGAGACACACTTCTAACAACTCTTAAACTGCTCCAATTTGCTTTGTACTTCCCCTTGTTGCTATTCGATTTCTGTTTCTTTCACAATTGAGAACCAACTTCGACAATCTCACTCTTTAGCGCCCCCTTATTTGCACTTGAAACACAAGAAGCCAGACCAGACACCATTTTGGGGAACTCGCTTTTAGCAATTTCATTCCTAAACTCCTGAATCTCAGCATAAGACTGAGACAGTTTTCCATCAGTATCTATACACTGGTTTTCCCATTCCAGTAACTCTGATTCCAAAATGCAAATCTGCTGATCTCTATCACAAATAATCTGTGTTTTTGTCTGCAACTCTTTCTCAAGTACCTCATATCTCTGCACCTCACATTTTAGGGCATGTAAAAGCATCCAACCAACTTCAGCCACAGCTTGGCTCTCATTTTTGGGATAAACCCCTAAATCAAGGTTGAGAGCCATACCTCCTATATCATCTCCTATCTCTGTGTAAACCGGTGCACCATAGCGTACAAGCTCTTCTGCTATAACACTCCATTTTCCCATAGTGGTAGCCCAATGTGGTACAGCCCCAAATTTGGGCCTTCTATCCTCCATCAATGCACAAAACTTCTTCCTAAGGAAACTCATTCTGAACAACAGAATCTCAAGCACAATATCAGATGGCGGGACAATCACACTTGTTTGCAGTAAGCCTTACTAGTATATATTGTACCACTAACACATACACAAACAGGCTACACTGGGGTATCTCGCACAAGCGTGTATGCCCTCTCACACTAGTGAAACACGGAAAATATAGTGTAGAGTTACAGCTCACACAACTAAGGGTACAATCACAATCTAGCAACATGTACAACAGGAGACTTTCAATATGCTTTACAATCTGTGTCTAATAACTATCATGTATGTAATACAACCAACCATTACCTACAAAAGCAATGTTATTGATTACCAGTGACAAATCACTAATGCAATACAAGTTACTCTTAAATAAGGAACACAAAGCAACAGTCTATGAGAATCCTGTATAACTAGTACAGTGCTACACGTAATAACCACATCTAAACATATTAACCTATTGTATCATACAACAAAATCTGTAAGAGCTTCCCCCTGTCCAAGGCACTAATCCTTAGGTAACCGTTCAAGAATAAGTTTCTTGTAGATGTACCAAATTAGAAAAGTAATTAAACTATTATTGTCAATTTGGTTATTAACTGCCAATACTCAATTTAAACACATAATTTCAATGTCCATAACACCTCTACATGACGTACAGTTGAAGAACTAACAGAATCAATATAATTACTCCCATTAAGAGTATTAATAGATACAGGAGAATCACTCATATGTTGTGTGATGTCATCAGTATCACGTTTTTGTACCAGAAAGAAATGTCGCCCCAGAGTACAAAAACGTGATACTGATGACATCACACAACATATGAGTGATACTCCTGTATCTATTAATACTCTTAATGGGAGTAATTATATTGATTCTGTTAGTTCTTAAACTGTATGTCATGTAGAGGTGTTATGGACATTAAAATTATGTGTTTAAATTGAGTATTGGCAGTTAATAACCAAATTGACAATAATAGTTTAATTTCTTTTCTAATTTTGTATATCTTTTTGATAAAATTAGTATATGTTCCCAGTGTAAGTGAGTGAGTCTACAAGAGATTTATTCTTAAACGGTTACCTAAGGATTAGTGCCTTGGACAGGAGGAAGCTCTATTAATACTAGTATCTATTAATACTCTTCGTACATTACCTTCCAGTGGGAGTAATTATATTGATTCTGTTAGTTCTTCAACTGTACATCATGTAGAGGTCACTCCACTTTATTCTTTTTTTGTGCCGTATTTGCGTGTGTGTTTCAAATTGTACAAGCAACCATGATTTTGCTAGACAGTCTGGCATTTTTCTGTAATAAGGGTTATCCTACATCTATTTTGACACATGCATACAATAGAGTTAAAAATATATCACAGGAAAAACTAGTTAAAAAAAAAAAATTCTGCATCTGTAACTTCTGTTCATGATAATCCTTATAAATATAATTTCATAACTGACTATAATTGTGCTGCAGGAAAAATTCAGAATAAATATTGGCCAATCCTGGTAGATGACCCCATCATAAAATTTAATACCCCAGCAACCTGGGATTACTTTCCATTAATCTCCCAATTTAAGAAACATGATAGCACCGAATATGTTTAAATCAAATGTTCCCAAGGTGGCTAATGGTGGACCGGCGGGTACTCCAGGCACGTTCGCTTGTGGACTTGCCCGGTGTATGTGCTGTTCCATGATAGGAGATCCCATTTTTTCCTTTTCGTCTCATGTTACAAAAAAACTTTCACTATCAAAAATCATTACACCTGTGATAGCTCTTTTGCTGTTTACCTTTTGACCTGTGCTTGTGGACTTCAGTACGTGGGCCGCACTGTTCAATGTGCGGTCGCGTATGAACAAGCACAAGTCAAATATAAAAAAATTATTTATGCTTCACAGCATTTCTCGTCATTTATTCACTAAGCATGATAAATGTATGAATAATTTAAAACAATACTTGAAACCATTCCACATTATATCCATAATCTTGTACAAAAATTAAACAATAGAGGAGCTTGTTGGATATTTTCCCTAGTCACATTATTCCAGGACGGATTAAATGAGACATTAGAAAATGGCCATTAGTATTTATAAAAATGGAAGGAATTTTTTATATTTTTTATTCCCATCTTTTGTTTTTTTCTATTTGCTGTGTATGTATATATTTGTATACTGTTTTTATATGAATATTCTCTAGTGTTATTCTTTTGTGTGTAGCAGTCACGTCTTATCATGAGTGACCTGCTTTTTATTATGTATCTATCAGATTGTGTGGTTGTTTGTAAAGGGTTAATCTTTTATCCCATTCAGGGGTTAAGGATTCTCCCTATATAACCTCTGTATTCAGTCTAATCCTACATGCCTGAGGAAGCGGATTCTCCACGAAAAGTGGGTAATAAATATCCCTTGATCCTACCTTGGTCTCAGCCCCTGTTTGAACCAACCGGTTGTTGGAGGATTTATCTGGTTATATCGCAAATGTGTAAAACAAGGCCAGACACCTGTGTATACATCAATGCACTCCCCCCCCCCTCTCTTCTCAGCTCCCTCCAACGATCCACCCCCCCCCCTCCTTACTTCCCATCCAATCTATCCAGTAAGCCAGACTGTCAGCTGTTTTCAATGCTGTGTCCTAATTATTCCTCCACACAAACTTTATCAATACTGTATACACTCTTGTGAATCACATCCCTCCCTCCATCTTTCCATCCCTCCGCCTATCCTTACCTTCCTCCATCCATCCCTCACCCCCTGCCCATTCATCCATTTGATCCATCCATCGAGCAATACTATGACCAGCTGCCTGCTGCTTTGACTGTTGAGTCCAAATGATTTATCATCAATTGTATAAGCACTTGTGAAGGACATCCATCCCTCCCTTCATCTATCCATCCCTCCTTCTCTCAATCGGATACCCTATTCCATCCATTTATCCATCCATCTCTCAATCCATTTATCCATCACCTCCCTCCCTCCCATTCATCCATACGATTCATTCATTGAGCCATACTACGAGCATCTGCCTGCTGCTTTGACTGCTGAGTCCAAATGATTTATCATCATCATCATTAATTGTGAGAACTGTATAAACACTTGTGAATAACATTCATCCCTCACTGCTTTCCACTATCTATCCTTTCCTGCCTCCCTTTCATATAAGGTTGGCCAGTATTTCACCGACTCAGCTGGAGGAGGCATGACGTCACACAGTGCCGGCCCTGCGGTCGACCGTAATCAGACCTGGAGCAAACACGCTCCGGGGACTGATTACAAACGGGGTGCCGCGTGCATGATCCCGGGTGTCCCCAGCTGCGGGACTCCCACGATCAGGCATCTCATCCCCTATCCTTTGGATAGGGGATAAGATGTGTAAGCACCGGAGTACCCCTTTAAACCTTATGGCCTCAATGTGGAATTAAAAACATCTAATAGAATCGTGAATTGTTAAACACTGATTATATTCCCTGGACTCTAGGCATCCTGTTCAGTAATATGTATCTATGCACAATTATGACTGACATAATTGTTTTAGTTTTTTCTGTTTACTTCACAGATCTGTTGATGTGGAGTACATCTTGGACACTCACCAGATGAATTCAAGACACATTTTGTGTTTTTGATTATGTTTATAATAAAGATTTACATTTTAATATTTAATATTCTTGTGAACGTTTATATGTGACAGGAGAAACATTGATACATTTTACAGAGAAATCTCCACTTGGGATATTAGTGGACAGTGAGGTGTGAAACAGTATAATAAGATTTCTTTTGAATACAATATTTTTTAATTATTAATTTTATTATATTTTTTTGTTTATGTAATTTATTTCCATTCATTTTCATTTATTGATGAATGGCCAATGGTTATGATGTGTTTGCAATTTTTCTAATTATGACCGAGAGGGTCTAGTGGTGGGACAGGTGAGCTCAGGAGTACATCCAGCCCCCTAGGATGGTTGGTGGATCCTGCATGCTCCCATGGAGATGTTCCTCGGATGCATTAACATGCATCTGAGGGGCACTCCTTTTCCCATGATGCCACATAGGAAAATAATACTGCTACTTTAAAATATGTGAAACCGTGAATAATTTATTTTTTATTATTTTACTTATTTTTTCTTTCTTTATTTTATTTTTATTCACTTTCATTCCTTTTCATTAATTTACCATATCTTATTTTTTTTAACCCCTTAAGGACCCCGGGGTTTTTCTGTTTTTGCACTTTCGTTTTATTCCTCCTTACCTTTAAAAAATCAAAATTCTTTAAATTTTGCACCTAAACATCCCTATGATGGCTTATTATTTGCACCACCAGTTCTACTTTGTAATGACATTAGTCATTGCGACAAAATTGAAAATTTTTTCTTTTGGGGCTTCCACTTCTACGCAGTAAATTTTTCGGTAAAAATGACACCTTCTCTTTATTCTGTAGGTCCATACGATTAAAATGATACCCTTCTTTTATAGGTTTGATTTTTGTCGTACTTAAAATCGTCATCTTCTGACCCCTATAACTTTTTCATCTTTCTGCGTACGGGGCGGTATGAGGGCTCATTGACTTTGGAGTTTTTTTTGCACATACGTCATTGACCGTGTGGTTTAATTAACAATATTTTTATAATTCGGACATTTCCGCATGTGGCGATACCACTTATGTTTATTTTTATTTACACAGTTTTTTTTATAATGAGAAGCCCCCTTTCAAACTTTTATTAGGGAAGGGGTTAAATGATCTTTATTAACTTTTTTTTTCCACTTCTTTTTTGCAATGTTATAGCCCCCATAGGGGGCTGTAACACTGCACATACTGATCTTTTACATTGATCATTGTTATCCCATAGGATAACATTGATCAACGATTCTGCTGCTTGACTGCTCATGCCTGGATCTCAGGCACTGAGCAGTCATTTGGCGATCGGATAAGCAGGATGAAGGTAAGGGATCCTCCACGTGTCCTCCAGCTGTTCGGAACTCTGCGATTTCACCGAGGCGGTCACGAACAGCCCACTGAGCTAGCCGGGAGTAGTTTACTTTCACTTTAGACACGGCGATCAACTTTGAACACCACATCTAAAGAGTTAATAGTGCGCGGGACCACGATCAGTGCCGCGCGCTATTAGCCACGGGTACCGGCAGTTGTTAGAGGCTGAGCCCAACCCGCTATAATACAGGGGCATGCCGTGGCCCCACATTATAGAAAGGAAGCAGACTCAGGGCATACAGGTACGCCCTGGTTCCTTAAGTGGTTAATCTAGTCAGCCGATTCGGCTATGGGTACTTCCTGTCACAGATAACGCTTCACGCAAAGCGCGCTAACGTGATTATGGAGATTTTATATATACATCTGGTGAGTGTTTTGAATCCCCTCCTCCTGCATAATGAATTTTATTAATTGCATGTGAGTAATTTGATGATGAATTATCTATTGTATATTGGCAGAGTATCTTTTACTCACATTTTACACTGTATTTATTCACTTAAGCACTTTATTATTATAATCATGACACTGTAGTGGATGTTATGAATTATATGCACATTAGGAGTCTTTTATGAATGTATTGTACTTGATTGATTCACAATTGGTACTTGATAGGTACCCTTATATTTATGCTTTGGTCACAATTGTGCACTGCTTGATAATGACCAGCAGAGCTGTTTGAAACATCACTGCTTTGTAACACTTGTTTGCAGTTCACCAATGGACTGCGTGCTGCGGTGAGATCCTTTTGCTGTTATTACACAAGTTGATCGCGGTGCCTAAAATGCGGGTTAACGGTGACGGTTAGCTCAGTGGAGCTGATTGGGAAATCTGCAGCGACATGTCCAAACTATTAAAATATAAGGTTAGTTAAACCGCAGGGTTGATGATGTACACATAAAAAAAACACCAAAGTCCAAAACTGTGCATTTTGATCACTTTATATACCATAAAAATAAATAAATAAATAACATAAAAAAGCGATCAAAAAGTCCCATCAAAATAAAAATGGTACCAATAAAAACTGCACATCACAACGCAAAAAAATTTGCCCTCATATAGCCCCTTATGCATATTTTTTTTTATAGGAGTCAGAAGATGACAATTTTAAATATACATTACATACACATAGCATTTACATTATTTTAACCCCTTAAGGATTCAGTGTTTTTCAGTTTTTGCATTTTTGTTTTTTCCTCCTTACCTTTTAAAAATCATAATCCTTTCAATTTTCCACCTAAATATCCATATTATGGCTTATTATTTGTGCCACCAATTCTACTTTGCAGTGATATTAGTAATTTTACATAAAAATATACGGCGAAACAGAAAAAAATGAACATTGTGCGACAAAATTGAAAATATTTTGTCATTTTGGGGGCTTCCGTTTCTACGCAGTGCATTTTTCGGTAAAAATTACACCTTATCATTATTCTGTCGGTCCATACAATTAAAATGGTACCCTACTGTAGGTTTGATTTTGTCGTACTTCTGGATAAAATCATAACTACGTGCGGGAAAATTTATGCATTAAAACATTTCCTATTCTGACCCCTATAACTATTTAATTTTTCTGCATATGGGGATGCATGAGGGTACATTTTTTGCGCCGTAATCTGAAGTTTTTATCGGTACCATTTTTGTTTTGATCTGCCTTTTTGATCACTTTTTATAAATATTTTTTAATGGTATAAAAAGTGATCAAAAATACGCTATTTTGGACTTTGGAATTTTTTTTTTTACGTGTATGCCATTGACCGTGTGGTTTAATTAACTATATATTTTTATAGTTTGGACATTTACGTACGTGGCGCTACCACATATGTTTATATTTATTTTTATTTACATAGTTTTTTTTATGGGAAAAGGGGGGTGATCCTTACTTTTATTAGGGAAGGGGTTAAATCACATTTATTAACAACATTTTTTTCACTTTTTTTTTTTTTGCAATGTTATAGCCCCCCCAGGCCCGTGCTTGTTTTTCGTCATTAGGCAATTGGACACGCAGGAGGCAGGTAGGGATCCTCCTGGTGTCCTGCAAGCTGTTTGGGACGCCATGATTTCATCGTGGCGGTCCTGAACAGCTCGACTGAGCTGCCGGGATGCTTTCGGTTTCACTTCAGACATGGCGGTCAACTTTGATCGCCACGTCTAAAGGGTTAATAGCGGGCATCACCGCGATCGGTGATGTCCGGTATTAGCCACGGGTCCCAGCCGTTGATGGCTGCCGGGACCGACCCAATATGACGTGGGGTCACAGCGCGGGAGCCAGCGCAGGACGTAAATATACGTCCTGCATCATTAAGGAGTTAAAGTAGTAAAATAAAATAAAACCTACCTAAAATGGGTATCCTTGTGACTGCATGGACGTACAGAATTGAGATAAGGTGTTGTTTTTACCGGAAATTGCACTGTGTAGAAACGGAAGTTACAAAAGTTACAAAATGGCTTTTAAAAAAAAAAAAAAAAAAAAACATGTCAGTGCTTTAACCCCTTAATGACGCAGGATGTATATTTACGTCCTGCGCCAGCGCCCACGATATAACGCGGGGTCGCTAACAATAGCCGGGACCCGTGGCTAATACCGGACATCACCGATCGTGGTGATGCCCGGTATTAACCCTTCAGACACGGCGATCAAAGTTGATCGCCGCGTCTAAAGTGAAAGTAAAACCTTCCTGGCAGCTCAGACGGGCTGATCGGGGCCACCCCAGTTTCAGCTGTTAATACATGAGGAGGGTCCCTACCTGCCTCCTCACTGTCCGATTGTCGATTCACTGCTTCGTGCCAGAGATCCAGGCCGGAGCAGTGGAGCGCTGATAACACTGATCAAGGCAATGCTGTGGCATAGCATTGATCAGTGTCTGCAATCAATGAACTGTATGTCATAGTCCCCTATGGGGACTATGACATTGCAATAAAAAGTGTAAAATATAGTTAATAAATGTGATTTAACCCCTTCCCTAATATAAGTTTGAATCACCCCCCTTTTCCCATTTAAAAAAAAACTGTAAATACAAATAAACATAAGTGGTATCGCCGCGAGCGTAAATGTCCGAATTATAAAAATATATAGTTAATTAAACTGCACGGTCAATGGCATACATGTAAAAAACAAATTCCAAAGTCCAAAATAGCATATATCTGGTCACTTTTTATACCATGGACAAAAAAATGAATAAAAAGTGATCAAAAAGTTCAATCAAAACAGAAATGGTACCGATAAAAACTTCAAATAAAGTTATAGGGGTCAGGAGAGGACGTTTTTAAACATATTATTTTTCGTGCATGTAGTCATGATTTTTTCCAAAAAATCCAGCTCTCATGACCCCAGCTCCCACCTCTTCCATCCACACAAATTCCACATCCAAAGCACCATCACTTGCAACCAAGTAAGTAGGCAATGAAATAAACAATGTTGATATAATACATATGTAGCTATACTGTCCATTTTACTATGTTGGCCATCAATGTATTTTATTTGTATCAAGAAAAACTGATATTGATATAAATAATTTATTATCCTATTCAATGTTTTAAGGAAAGGACCAGTATTTAAGTCTGTTGTTATGTTGTGGTAATAAGGTAATTAAAATATATAAGGACTGATGGATTCCCTGGTATAAACCAACACATATTTTGTTCCCAAATAACAAAATTAGCCTTGTAAGTGTAATATTAGTAATTAGTCCAAGAATGTAGTAAACGAAAAGCCTTCATTTAGTCCACATGGAAATCTAGTTTGGAGGCGATAGATCCACTTGGCCTCCTCTTTCAATAGACTTTTATTTACATCTCCTTTTCTTGTCCCCATTCTAATTTGCCGCAATCCCCAGAATTTAAGTTGGTCCATCTGGTTATTATGTATAAGTCTAATGTGTTTGGCCAGTGGAGTGTCAGTATTGGTCTGTGTCGTACTCAGATGTTTCCTGATTCGTCGTCTTAATTCTTGTGTCGTTTTTCCGACATATAGTTTTGGACATGAGCAACTTGCTATGTAAAGAACATTCTTGCTGCTGCAATTTATAAAGTCCAGTACCTTATAGACTCTTTGATCTGTTGGATTACAGAATTTTTTAGTTTTGGGTAAAACCTTGCAGGTAGAATGATCAAGATACTTAAGTGCTGTTAAGAGATCCAACCAGGGAATATCTGTAGGAATTAAAAGACATATTATTGAAAGCAACATCTAATGGTGCATTATCAGAACATGAACAGAGATATATTTTAAATGAGCACCCCTACATATCAACCTTCTATGTGCTACCCAAAACACATAAAGGTTTGAATCCCATTAAGAGATGACCAATTGTGTCTGGGAATAACAACCTTACTGAAAAAGCCAGTATTTATTTAGACAAAGTTCTCTCACCATTTGTACCTTCCCTCCCTTCTCACTTAAGAGATACAAAAGACACCGTTCTAAAAATTTATGATTTGGTTGTCACTGACACATAGAGTCACTGCACATAACATTCAACACGATTTAGGTGTCACGGCAGTAAACACTTTAGACACTCAAAGTAGTTTGTCACTCAACTTCTAAAATTTGTACTAAAACACAATTACTTTCTTTTTGTATGCAAATTTATTTTTAGGGTGGTAGGAGAGCATGGTTGTTTTTGGTGAAGATTAGATTTTTTACACTCAGCACATTTCATTTTGGTGAAGGTACATTGATGACATTTTAATTTTTTGGGATGGGGAATTACATTTTTAATGACTTTGTTGAGAAACTAAACAATAATACAATTGGTATGAAATTTACTCCAGAAGTAGCGGGCAAATCTACCAACTTTTTGGATCTCAACATTTACATTGATGCTGACAATAAGATTCAAACAGATATCTTCAGAAAACCCACCTCAACCAATAGTCTACTTCATTGGAACAGCTGGCACCCAATGGCCTTGCAGAGAAGCATACCCATTGGAAAATACCTCAGGGCAAGATATAATTGCTCTGAGGATAGTAAATTCATGACAGAAAGTAACAACCTTATGTCCAGATTCTTGGATAGAGGTTATCCAGTGAAACACATGCGGAGAGCCTTTAATAGGGCTCACCGCAGTGATAGGACAAGACTATTGGGTTCCACCAACAGGAATACTTCGGATACATCTATCATTAGATTGGTGGGTACATATGATGCATACTCCTCACAGATTAACAAGATACTTCAAACCTACTGGCCCGTTTTACAAACAGATACAGACCTTGTAGACAAGATTGGTCTCAGACCAAATGTTACATATAGAAGGGGACCCAATTTACAGGAACTGTTAGACCACAGGCACCTAGAAGAAAGATCAGAGTCACATAGTCACATAGTTAGTATGGCTGAAAAAAGACATACGTCCATCAAGTCCAACCAGGGAATTGAAGGGAAGGGTGTAAGGGGATAAGGGGAAGGGATGTAGTTTTATAATTCTGCATAAGCATTAATGTTATTTTGTTCCAGGAATGTATCTAACCCTGTTTTAAAGCTGTTAATTGTTCCTGCTTTGACCAGTTCCTGAGGTAGACCGTTCCATAAATTCACAGTCCTTATGATAAAGAAGGCGTGTCGCCCCTTTAGACTAAACCTTTTCTTCTCAAGACGGAGGGAGTGCCCCCTCGTCCTTTGGGGGGGTTTAACCTGGAACAGTTTTTCTCCATATTTTTTGTATGGGCCATTAATATACTTATATACGTTTATCATATCCCCCCTTAAACGTCTCTTCTCAAGACTAAACAATTGTAACTCCTTTAATCGCTCCTCATAGCTAAGATGTTCCATGCCCCATATTAGTTTAGTAGCACGTCTCTGCACCCTTTCCAGCTCCGCAGTGTCCCTTTTATAAACAGTCGACCAAAACTGAACAGCATATTCCAGGTGAGGCCATACCAATGCTTTATAAAGGGGGAGTATTATGTACCTGTCCCTTGAGTCCATGCCTCTTTTTATACATGACAATATCCTGCTGGCTGTGGAAGCAGCAGCCTGACATTGCATGCTATTCTGAAGTCTGTGATCTACAAGTACACCCAGATCCTTCTCTACCAGTGACTCTGCCAGTTTAATCCCCCCTAAGACATACGATGCATGCATGTTATTAGTACCCAGATGCATAACTTTACATTTATCCACATTGAACCTCATTTGCCAAGTGGATGCCCAGACACTTAGTCTATCCAAGTCATCTTGTAACTTATGCACATCCTCTATAGACTGTACTGTGCTACAAAGCTTGGTGTCATCTGCAAAGATAGAAACAGAGCTGTTAATACCATCCTCTATATCATTGATAAATAAATTAAACAACAGCGGGCCCAGTACAGAACCTTGGGGTACACCACTAACAACCGGGGACCAACCAGAGTACGAATCATTGACCACCACTCTCTGGGTACGATCCATGAGCCAGTGTTCAATCCAGTTACAAACTAAAGTTTCCAAGCCCACCTTAACTTACCTGTCAGACGTCTATGAGGGACAGTATCAAACGCTTTAGCAAAATCCAGAAACACTATATCCACAGCTATTCCTCCATCAAGGCTTCTACTCACCTCTTCATAAAAGCAAATTAGATTGGTTTGACAACTTCTATCCTTAGTAAACCCATGCTGGCTATCACTTATAATACAGTGACCCCTCGACTTATGATGGCCTCGACATATGATCATCTCAACATATGATGGCCTCTCAGGGCCCATCATATGTTGAAGGCAGCATCGACATATGATGCTGCTGTGTGTCGGGGCCATCATACAAACAGCTATCTGACAGCGCTGACAACTTCAGTAACTGACAGATAGTTGTATAATGTGCCCCGTTCTGGCTCCTGTTACTCACATGCTGTCCTGTTAACTCACGCAGGCTTCTACTGTGAGCTCCGTGTAAGCCCCCCCCCCAGTGCCGCCGTAGCCAATAGCCTGCAGCATCTTGCTGCAGGCATCCAATGAGCAGCTGGCTGCCCTCCCCTTCCTTTCCTATAGAGCTGTAGTCGGCAGGATCGTAATGGAGGACATTCTGTCCCCCCTGAAGGTATTTAAAGAACTGTACAGTACTGTATGCTATGTCACACATCACATACAATACATATACACACTATACACCCCATATATCAATGTTTTCCTATCAGTGTGCCTCTAGCTGTTGCAAAACTATAACTCTCAGCATGCCCAGACAGTCAATGGCTGTACATGCATCCTGGGAGTTGTAGTTGTGCAACAGCTGGAGGCACCCTGGTTTGTTAAACAATCCCCATACACTCCACATACAATGGTAATCCCAGAACCAATTAGCAGTTTCCCATAGAGATATGTATTCAACATACAATGGTTCCGAGGCCCCAGGACCAATTACCATTTTTACATAGACATATGTACTCGACATATGATGGTTTCAACATATGATGGTTCTCCTGGAACCAATTAATATCATATGTTGAGGGACCACTGTACAATTATCCCCTATGTATTCCTGTATGTAATCCCGTATAAATCCTTCAAACAATTTACCCACAATGCACGTTAAACTTACCGGTTTATAATTGCCTGGCAAAGTCCTAGAGCCCTTCTTGAAGATTGGCACCACATTCGCCTTGCGCCATTCCCTTGGCACAATGAATTTTTTGAAGGCTATTTTTTTGTTGTTTATTGCTCTTTTAACATCATTTGTCAGCCATGTAGGATTTGTCAGCCATGTAGGATTTAGTTTTAATCGTTTATATTTGTTCCCCTTTGGTACATATTTAGATGTATAGTTATTTAGAGTTGATTTAAACATTTCCCATTTACCTTCTGTATCAGTATTTGACAACACCACCCACAGTCTTTGTCCTGTAGTGCAGCCCTCAGCCCAGGGAAATTTGCCTTTTTAAAGTTATATATTTTTGCCTTCCCTGCCTGTCTTTGTTTTCTACATTTTAAGTCAAAAGTAACTATATTGTGGTCGCTATTACCAAGGTTTTCCCACACAGTTACATTACCAACCAGCTCTGCGTTGTTGGAAATGATCAGATCCAACAAGGCATCACTTCTTGTTGGGTCCCCCACCAACTGGCCCATAAAATTATCCTGCAATAAATTTAGGAATTTTCTCCCCTTTGTGGTTTTAGCCAGCCCCCGACCCCAGTCTATATCTGGATAGTTAAAATCTCCCATTATTACCACTGTACCTGCCCGGGCGGCCCTCTCTATGTGTTTATGCAGCCGACCTTCTATCTCTTCAGTGATATTAGGGGGTCTGTAGATTACACCAAATACAATTTTTTCAATATTTCCCTCCTTTTGTAATTCCACATCCTCAGAATCATCACACACTATGGCATCGTTCACACTGACTTTCATACCACTTCTAACATACAGACAGATTCCACCAGCTTTTCTGTTCTTTCTATCCTTGCAAAACAATGTAAACCCCTGCAGATTGACAGCCCAGTCATGCGAGGAGTCCAGCCATGTCTCAGTGACCCCAACTATATCAATATGTTCCTCCAGTATCAAGGCCTCAAGCTCCCCCATTTTATTTGCTAGGCTTCTGGCATTTATGAACATACACTTTACATTTCCATTAAGTTTTACACATATAGTCTCACTAATGGGATTTTCAGAGTTATTGGGGTTAATGTTATTATTTGAGTTATAAGGACTAATTGTACTATTTAAGTTATTGGGGCTAATGAGATTTTTTGAGTTATTGGGTCTAACGTTATTATTTAAGTTATTGGGGCTAATGGGATTTTTTGCGTTATTGGGTCTAACATTATTATTTAAGTTATTGGGGCTAATGGTATTTTTTGAGTTAATGGGGCTTATTGTAGTTATTGAGTTATTGGGGCTAGTGGAATTTTTTGAATTATTGGGGTTACAATTTTTCGTGCTGCATTTATTTTTACGGCTGGTTTGTAACCCATGGATCTCCTTATCCACTGCTCTTAACCTCCCCCCACAGGACTACTCTCCACCCACCATTGTGTCCTGACCCCTCTCTAACCTATCCATCCCACTGTCTGCTTTCTTTGCTTTATTATCCTCCCCCCACTCACCTAGTTGAAATACTCTGCCACCCCTTCCAGGATTCTCTCCCCCCAGCACAGCGGACCCCCTTCCATTCAGGTGCAAATTATCCGTAGAATAGAGTTTGTACCCCAATGAAAAGTCAGCCCAGTGCTCTAAAAACCCAAACCCTTCCCCCTTACACCACGACTTAAGCCATGCATTTAACTCCCTAAGCTCCCACTGTCTTTCCTGCGATGCGCATGGCACAGGAAGTATTCCAGAGAACACAACCTTAGAGGTCCTTCCCATCAGCTTGGCACCTAGATCCTTGTAATTATTCTTCAAGGACCTCCACCTACCATGTATTCTGTCGTTGGTTCCCACATGGACCACGACAGCTGGGTCATCCCCAGCCCCCCCTAGTAATTTGTCCACCCTTTCCACCACATGCCGAACCCTGGCACCAGGGAGACAGCAAACCATTTGGTTGAGGTGGTCTTGGCGACAAATTATTCTATCCGACTTCCTGATTATAGAATCCCCTACCACAACTAACTGTCTTGGCCTAGCTGCGTTACAATACCCCACACTACTAGATGAGCTGTTCCCCCGTCAAATCCAAGTCAAATCCAAACATATCAAATCCAACATGGCTACCAAATCCACCAGCTGGTTCATACCCCTGTGGACATTGCTCTACCTGCAAGGTTTTACCCCAAACTAAAGAATTCTGTAATCCAATAGATCAAAGAGTCTATAAGATAGTGGACTTTATAAATTGCAGCATGTTCTTTACATAGCAAGTTGCTCATGTCCAAAACTATATGTCGGAAAAACGACACAAGAATTAAGACGAATCAGGAAACATCTGAGTACGATACGGACCAATACTGACACGCCACTGGCCAAACACCTTAGACTTATACATAATAACCAGATGGACCAACTTAAATTCTGGGGATTGCGGCAAATTAGAATGGGGACAAGAAAAGGAGATGTAAATAAAATTATATTGAAAGAGGAGGCCAAGTGGATCTATCGCCTCCAAACTAGAATTCCATGTGGACTAAATGAAGGCTTTTCGTTTACTGCATTCTTGGACTAATTACTAATATTACACTTACAAGGCTAATTTTGTTTTTTGGGAACAAAATATGTGTTGGTTTATATCGGGGAATCCATCAGTCCTTATATATTTTAAATACCTTATTACCACAACATAACAACAGACTTAAATACTGATCCTTTCCTTAAAACATTGAATAGGATAATAAATTATTGACATCGATATCAGTTTTTCTTGAGACAAATAAAATACACTGATGGCCAACATAGTAAAATGGACAGTATATTTACATATACTCAGGGCCTCAGTATCAGAGATGGCAACCCTAGTGGATACTGTTCTCCCTAACAGCCGGGGGAACAGCTCAATAAGTAGTGTGGGGGATGGTAACGCAGGTAGGCCAAGACAGTTAGTTGTGGTAGGGGACTCTATAATCAGGAAGACGGATAGAATAATTTGTCGCCAAGACCACCTCAACCAAATGGTTTGCTGTCTCCCTGGTGCCAGGGTTCGGCATGTGGTGGAAAGGGTGGACAAATTACTAGGGGGGGCTGGGGATGACCCAGCTGTCGTGGTCCATGTGGGAACCAACGACAGAATACATGGTAGGTGGAGGTCCTTGAAGAATAATTACAAGGAACTAGGTGCCAAGCTGAAGGGAAGGACCTCTAAGGTTGTGTTCTCTGGAATACTTCCTGTGCCATGCGCATCGCAGGAAAGACAGCGGGAGCTTAGGGAGTTAAATGCATGGCTTAAGTCGTGGTGTGAGGGGGAAGGGTTTGGGTTTTTAGAGCACTGGGCTGACTTTTCATTGGGGTACAAACTCTATTCTACCGATAATTTGCACCTGAATGGAAGGGGGTCTGCTGTGCTGGGGGAGAGAATCCTGGAAGGGGTGGCTGAGTATTTAAACTAGGTGAGTGGGGGGAGGATAATAAAGCAAAGAAAGCAGACAGTGGGATGGATAGGTTAGAGAGGGGTCAGGACATAATGGCGGGTGGAGAGGAGTCCTGTGGGGGGAGGTTAAGAGCAGTGGATAAGGAGATTCATGCGTTACAAACCAGCTGTAAAAATAAATGTAGCCCGAAAAATTGTAATCCCAATAATTCAAAAAATTCCATTAGCCCCAATAACTCAATAACTACAATAAGCCCCATTAACTCAAAAAATACCGTTAGCCCCAATAACTTAAATAACAACGTTAGACGCAATAACGCAAAAAATCCCATTAGCCCCAATAACTTAAATAATAACGTTAGACCCAATAACTCAAAAAATCCCATTAGCCCCAATAACTTAAATAGTACAATTAGCCCTTATAACTCAAAAAATGACATTAACCCCAATAACTCTGAAAATCCCATTAGTGAGACTATATGTGTAAAACTTAATGGAAATGTAAAGTGTATGTTCACAAATGCCAGAAGCCTAGCAAATAAAATGGGGGAGCTTGAGGCCTTGATACTGGAGGAACATATTGATATAGTTGGGGTCACTGAGACATGGCTGGACTCCTCGCATGACTGGGCCGTTAATCTGCAGGGGTTTACATTGTTTCGCAAGGATAGAATGAACAGAAAAGGTGGTGGAGTCTGTCTGTATGTAAGAAGTGGTATGAAAGTCAGTGTGAACGATGCCATAGTGTGTGATGATTCTGAGGAGGTGGAATCACTGTGGGTAGAATTACAAAAGGAGGGAAATACTGAAAAAATAATAATTGGTGTAATCTACAGACCCCCTAATATCACTGAAGAGATAGAAGGTCGGCTGTATAAACAAATAGAGAGGGCCGCCCGGGCAGGTACAGTGGTAATAATGGGAGATTTTAACTATCCAGATATAGATTGGGGCCGGGGGTTGGCTAAAACTACAAAGGGGAGAAAATTCCTAAATTTATTGCAGGATAATTTTATGGGCCAGTTTGTGGAGGACCCAACAAGAAGTGATGCCTTGTTGGATCTGATCATTTCCAACAACGCAGAGCTGGTTGGTAATGTAACTGTGAGGGAAAACCTTGGTAATAGCGACCACAATATAGTTACTTTTGACTTAAAATGTAGAAAACAAAGACAGACGGGGAAAGCAAAAACATATAACTTTAACCCCTTAAGGACACATGACGTACTGGAACGTCATGTGTCCACTCCCGATCTATAACGCGGGGCCACGGCGTGGCCCCGCGTCATAGCGGTTCGGGCCCGGCCTCTAACAACGGCCGGGACCCGTGGCTAATAGCGCGCGGCATTGATCGCTGTGCCGCGCGCTATTAACCCTTTAGACGCGGCGTTCAAAGTTGAACGCCGCGTCTAAAGTGAAACCGAAAGCATGCCGGCTAGCTCAGTGGGCTGTTCGGGATAGCCGCGGTGAAATCGCGGCATCCCGAACAGCTGACAGGACAGCGGGAGGGCCCCTACCTGCCTCCTCGCTGTCCGATCGCCGAATGACAGCTCAGTGCCTGAGATCCAGGCATGAGCAGTCATGCGGCAGAATCATCGATCACTGGTTTCTTATGAGAAACCAGTGATCAATGTAAAAGATCAGTGTGTGCAGTGTTATAGGTCCCTATGGGACCTATAACACTGCAAAAAAAAAGTGCAAAAAAAAAGTGAATAAACATCATTTAACCCCTTCCCTATTAAAAGTTTGAATCACCCCCCTTTTCCCATAAAAGAAAAAACACAGTGTAAATAAAAATAAAAATAAACATAAATGGTATCGCCGCGTGCGGAAATGTCCGAATTATAAAAATATATCGTTAATTAAACCGCACGGTCAATGGCGTGCGCGCAAAAAAATTCCAAAGTCCAAAATAGTGCATTTTTGGTCACTTTTTATATCATGAAAAAATGAATAAAAAGCGATCAATAAGTCCTATCAATGCAAAAATGGTACAGTTAAAAACTTCAGATCACGGCGCAAAAAATGAGCCCTCATACCGCCCCATACACGGAAAAGAAAAAAGTTATAGGGGTCAGAAGATGACAATTTTAAACGTATAAATTTTTCTGCATGAAGTTATGATTTTTTCCAGAAGTGCGACAAATTCAAACCTGTATAAGTAGGGTATCATTTTAATCATATGGACCTACAGAATAAAGGTAAGGTGTCATTTTTACCGAAAAATGTACTACGTAGAAACGGAAGCCCCCAAAAGTTACAAAATGGCGTTTTTTTTTTCAATTTTGTCTCACAATGATTTTTTTTCCCGTTTCACCGTAGATTTTTGGGCACAATGACTGACGTCATTACAAAGTAGAATTGGTGGTGCAAAAAATAAGCCATCATATGGATTTTTAGGTGCAAAATTGAAAGAGTTATGATTTTTTAAAGGCAAGGAGCAAAAAACGAAAATGCAAAAACGGAAAAAACCCCGGTCCTTAAGGGGTTAAAAAGGCAAATTTCCCTGGGCTGAGATCTGCACTACAGGACATAGACTGGGGGGAGGTGTTCTCAAATACTGATACAGAAGGTAAATGGGACATCTTTAAATCAACTCTAAATAACTATACAGCTAAATATATACCAAAGGGGAACAAATATAAACGATTAAAACTAAATCCTACATGGCTGACAAATGAGGTTAAAAGAGCAATAAACAACAAAAAAATAGCCTTCAAAAAATACAAATCTGATGGGTCAGCTATAACATTTAAACAGTACAAGGAGCTTAATAAAATCTGTAAAAATGTAATAAAAACAGCAAAAATTCAAAATGAGAGACAGGTGGCCGAAGAAAGCAAAACTAATCCTAAATATTTTTTTAGATATATAAATACAAAAAAACCAAGGACAGAGCATGTAGGACCCCTTAATAATGATAATGGGGAGGTTGTCACGGGCGATCAAGAGAAGGCTGAGCTACTGAATGGGTTCTTTAGTTCTGTATATACTATGGAAGAAGGAGCTGACATTGGCCAGGTCAGTGCTGGTAACACATCATGTAATGTACTGAACTGGCTTAATGTAGAGATGGTACAAGGTAAGTTAAGTAAAGTAAATGTAAGCAAATCTCCAGGGCCGGATGGACTACACCCAAGAGTTCTTAGAGAGGTAAGTTCAGTAATATCTGTACCCTTGTTCATGATATTTAGAGATTCTCTGGTGTCTGGTATTGTGCCAAGGGACTGGCGCAAGGCTAATGTGGTACCAATCTTCAAGAAGGGCTCTAGGTCTTCGCCAGGCAATTATAGACCGGTAAGTCTAACGTGCATTGTGGGTAAATTGTTTGAAGGACTTATAAGGGATTACATACAGGAATACATAGGGGATAATAGTATTATAAGTGATAGCCAGCATGGGTTTACTAAGGATAGAAGTTGTCAAACCAATCTAATTTGCTTTTATGAAGAGGTGAGTAGAAGCCTTGACAGAGGAATGGCTGTGGATATAGTGTTTCTGGATTTTGCCAAAGCGTTTGATACTGTCCCTCACAGACATCTGACAGGTAAGTTAAGGTCCTTGGGCTTGGAAACTTTAGTTTTTAACTGGATTGAACACTGGCTCATGGATCGTACCCAGAGAGTGGTGGTAAATGATTCGTACTCTGATTGGTCCCCGGTTATTAGTGGTGTACCCCAAGGTTCAGTACTGGGCCCGCTGCTGTTTCATTTATTTATCAATGATATAGAGGATGGTATTAACAGCTCTGTTTCTATCTTTGCAGATGACACCAAGCTTTGTAGCACGGTACAGTCTATAGAGGATGTGCATAAGTTACAAGATGACTTGGATAGACTAAGTGTCTGGGCATCCACTTGGCAAATGAGGTTCAATGTGGATAAATGTAAAGTTATGCATCTGGGTACTAATAACCTGCATGCGTCGTATGTCTTAGGGGGGATTAAACTGGCAGAGTCACTGGTAGAGAAGGATCTGGGTGTACTTGTAGATCACAGACTACAAAATAGCATGCAATGTCAGGCTGCTGCTTCCAAAGCCAGCAGGATATTGTCATGTATCAAAAGAGGCATGGACTCGAGGGGCAGGGACATAATACTCCCCCTTTATAAAGCATTGGTACGGCCCCACCTGGAATATGCTGTTCAGTTTTGGTCGCCTGTTCATAAAAGGGACACTGCAGAGTTGGAAAGGGTGCAGAGACGCGCGACTAAACTAATATGGGGCATGGAACATCTTAGCTATGAGGAGCGATTAAAGGAGTTACAATTGTTTAGTCTTGAGAAGAGACGTTTAAGGGGGGATATGATAAACGTATATAAGTATATTAATGGCCCATACAAAAAATATGGAGAAAAACTGTTCCAGGTTAAACCCCCCCCAAAGGACGAGGGGGCACTCCCTCCGTCTGGAGAAGAAAAGGTTTAGTCTAAAGGGGCGGCACGCCTTCTTTACCGTGAGGACTGTGAATTTATGGAACGGTCTACCTCAGGAACTGGTCACAGCAGGAACAATTAACAGCTTTAAAACAGGGTTAGATACATTCCTGGAACAAAATAACATTAAAGCTTATGCAGAATTATAAAACTACATCCCTTTCCCTTATCCCCTTACATCCTTCCCTTCAATCCCCTGGTTGGACTTGATGGACGTATGTCTTTTTTCAACCATACTAACTATGTAACTATGTAACTATATCAACATTGTTTATTACATTGCCTACTGACTTGGTTGCAAGTGATGGTGCTTTGGATGTGGAATTTGTGTGGATGGAAGAGGTGGGAACTGGGGTCGTGGCAGAATCGGAAAGCAGGACTGTGGCCCTACTGAAAAACAGATAACAATATTGCAAGAGGGACATTCCCAAAACTGGGACAAGAAAAATATAACACTCATGTTGTTACATATTTAGACCACATAATACTTTACTACTACAAAGCACAAAAATATAATCTACATATGTCATTACTACATGAAGACAACAATAAATCTTGTCATGCTACTTACCTCAATATAACTGGAATCACGGCACCTATAAAACATTATAAAATACAAAAATATTAAATCATATAGCATGATCAATATCAATAAAATTATCATAACAACATAGATTGTCACAATAATAATGGTATCTTTCCCCATGAGAAAAGTATAGTTGGGACACATGTGGGTCCAATTTAAATAAAGATGGCTACTGCCCCTGTGAGATATGGAAGGGTATACAGTCCTATTGCCTCTTAAGCCTATGCATTTTAACCTCATGCATCCACAAAATACATTCCCTAACAATTACAGTATTTATTAGGTTATTATTTATTATTAATTTGAGTACCTCTTTATAAAAATAAAAAATCTTCATATATTTTTTATTTCTAATGTCAAATTTCATAGTATTATCATAACAGTGGTGAGTGCTGCATTGAGTCTGTTTTTATATCCTACTGGGGCTGTGTGGACCGTATCCCTATTTTCTCTACTTGCACCTGTGCTTTAGTACCTTTGGAAAAACTCGACCCCTAAGAGTGTGCTGCTGCCTTCTGTTTTGTACTATACAAAACTCTATGTGTAACGGGGCATGGTGAGGCTCTGTGGAAGATGGCCGTATAATCTCACCGCTCCCGCTCTCAGCGGCCGAATGCTGTAGTTAGCCCGCTACTCCTGGCAGCATTTTATATGGGGAAATCTCCTCCAGACGCCGTCCTCGGTGTGCTGTCCAGCCTGGGCAGCCTTCCAAAG
The DNA here is from genome assembly GCF_029499605.1 of Hyla sarda. Taxonomy (NCBI): domain Eukaryota; kingdom Metazoa; phylum Chordata; class Amphibia; order Anura; family Hylidae; genus Hyla; species Hyla sarda. The sequence goes on from NC_079196.1 coordinate 140,725,384, forward strand.
CCTGCAGCATAGCCAGTTACCTCATCAGGTGAGCCGTGGCATCTCTGCCGGACCTCCCGCCCGCCATTGCTCCGGATTTCTCCAGAGCTGATGCCCCCGCAGGGCTGGCTCTAAGATTAAGCTGGACAGAGCACATCAGCTTTGCGCCCTAAGTCCTCAGCTGGTAGCCCTGGGATGTTATCTACTGTGTCTACGACTTCACAGTCAAAGAGGCCATCATGGCAAAAGCTTGCGACCTCCGTAATTTTCAATTTTATGGGGCGCCCCTTCAGCTCTTTCCTTACTTGTCGTGGATTACTCTACAGAAAAGGAGGCTGCTGCAGCCTCTTTTGACTACACTTCAGGACCTTCAAGCTACCTATAGATGGAACTTTTCCTTTGCTCTAACCGCCCGCAGGGATGGCCGCTCTGCAGTTTTGAGGTTGTTTTCGGATTTGCCTTCCTTCTGTTCCACCCTGGATATCCCGGTCCCAGTGATGGCTGATGGGGTCTCCTCCACCACTTCTTCCAGTGTGGCAACCTGCCCGGAAGAGGCTATCTGGGTCCCGTCATGAGCCGACATCCCCAGGAGGGAATGGTCCGCGCTCTCCACCAACCTGAGAGGGCCTTTAGTTTAGGCTTCACTCTAGCTGGTCTCCCCGATATTACCCTTTGTGCTGTTGGAGTTGGGTTACATTGTTTTGCTTCATGGCCGTTGTCGTGCTAATTACAGCTAATTACACCCCAAAAATGAATCACTATGTTTAATATGCTTCATAGCATAAGAGCATGATGTCAGCCATTTTGTGTATGTTCTAAATAAGACCACAATAATTCTAAAGTCTTTACTGCATCTCTAAATGCCAGTCGGGGAGTAGAGATGTCTACTTAGTTTATTTATGGTGTTTAGACAAGAGACTGATAAGGGGTCTGGTTACACCAGACCCAGGGTCTTTAGACATTCACACCTCTGTGAAAGAGACCTACATCAAACTCTTTATCTCTCTAATAAATTTTAAATGTCTAATTGGAGACTCTATGTCTATGAGAATCCAGGGTTTGATTACTTATAGATGTCAAAAGTAAGACCTGTTTGTTAATTATGGCTCCACATTTCAAGTGTGGAATGTTGGTTTAAGACCAATTATTGACATGTTAACCCTTAATGGTAATGATGCTAATTGCTTATGCAATAGCAACCCCTAGTGGATGGGTAGGTGACATTACAACACAGGAAAGGCATTATGGGTGATATGCTCAATGCATTCTGGGTAGTAAAGTGATGTCATAGTCATTACCATATGTACATGCCCAACCTACATTCATTGGGGAATTCCAATTTAGGAGGGTGTGTCTAACTAATTAAAAAGTCTGGTAAACCAGATGTTAGGGACTGAATACTGAGAGCTGATACTGAACTGGAGGCTGAACTGCTCTAACTGAGAACACAACGACAAAGGAAAGAGGTCCACAAGATGGATGCCATGGAAGCCATGTGAGATCCCAGATGCCGGACTGATTACACGGTACCGACCCAATGGCTGTCCCTGACGATGAGATGGACCGTTCAGTGTTCCTCAGAGCAGAAGTAAGGTTCTTACAAAGTTTTGGTAAGAGACACAAAAATGGTATTCCATTTAATTAAGACTAATTGGGATAATGTGGATGGGATTATATCATTTAGATTGGCAAATAAATTAATTAAATAAAATAATTAATTATCTAATATCTAATAATTATCTAATAATATTGAGATTATAGTTTTAGGATATTGTGAGACTTCATTCTATCTGCAGAAGAATCAAGACTCATAATCTATCAAAGCATTAAATAATTGTTCAGACATATTGATAGAATTCCTACTCGCCAAGCTAAGTGTTATAAATATATTTTCCACACAGGAAACTTGTTTCAAGTTCTTCCTCCTAAAATATAGAGCAAGATCCTATATCACTGCTAATTGTCCTAATATCTTACCAAAGTCATGTATAGAATATAGTCCAGAATGGGGGGAAGTATATCATAGTTCTTCCATATTTATATCTTAGATGGATTTCCCCATTCTTAGAGTCAAGTGATTTGTAGTGGTTAGAAGGGGGCGGGGAGTGAATTTAGCATTCCATATTGATGTCTAATGATTAGATATTGCCAATCTGAATATCATGAGGTTCGTTTGAATAGAGTGATATGTAACCTTTTCTTATATGATAAGACAAGTTATTTACTACTCAAATGTATTGTTCTACTAAATGTAGTCAATTAACAATCTTATACTGTTTACTAATATCTAATTGATATTCATTTGCATATACCATTGTTAATTACTCATTTATGTTTATAATCTTATAACCAATAAATCTGCATACTTTATAATATCCGTGTACAGGTAGTACTTACTACATTCCTGGGGCTCAGGGCCGGCATTGCCTATGCACTGCGGCTAAAGCGTCACCGCGGTTTTTCCTGCAGACCAACACCCCCTCTCTCATTGGTCTCACCCTGTGGGCGGAGCTCTGGTTGTCAGTGCTCTGGCTTCCGACTCCATGCACCCCAGGACCCGGCAGAGACACCATGAGGAGCCGCTGCAGCAGTGGGGCCATCCCAGGCATCCTACTGATGCTGGGGACCTGTGTACTGGCAGAGATAAGAGGCAGGTGGGGCTCAGGGCCAGTGGCGAATCCAGGGGGGGGCAACGGGGCAATTGCACCCCCCCCCCCACCCCCCCGAGATTTCTGACCCCCGTATATTACTGCTATGTTAGCATGGTGGAGCGGGAGCTGTCACCTCCCTCTCCACCATTCACTTGTTTGTTTACCTCTATACCGGGCCGGCTCGGCGCAGCCGCGGGGAGTCGGGACTTGATTCACTGCTGACGACAGGCCGGCGCAATGACGTCACATTATCGCGCCGGCGCCAGAAGATCCCGTCCCCTCGGAAAGGAGATTTTCGGCCGGGGAACATAAAATAAGTGTGTATTTTTTTTCTATATGGCACTGGGTTCAGGTGGCAATGTAAAAACTTTAATGTGAGGGGCCTATGACAGGGGACATTATATGTGAAGAGCACATGACAGAGGATCCACTGTCATGTGTCTCTCACATATAATGCCCCCTGTGCTGTGCCCCTCACATATATTGTGCCCATTATGTATAATGCCCCTTTAAGGACTGGACAGGGGGCCTTATATGTGAGAGTCACATCACAAGGGGCATTTTATGTAAGGGCAACAGCACAGGGGGTATAATATGTGAGGGGCACATAATGAGAGTATTATATCAGGGGCACAGGGGGCATTATATGTTAGGGGAGCATGATGGGGGCATTATATGTATGGGGCCCCATAAATAAAATGCCCCCGTCATGCTCCCCTAACATATAATGCCCCCTGTGCTGTGTCCCTTACATATGCTGTCATCATGTGCCCCTCACATATAATGCCCCCTGTGCTGTTGCCCTTACATATAATGCCCCCGTCATGCTCTCCCTGTGCCCCTCATATAATGCTCTCATCATATGCCCTTCACATATAATGCCCCCTGTCCTGTGCCCCAACATATAATGCTCCCTGTAATGTGACCCTCACATATAATGCCCCATGTGCTGTGCCCCTTACATATAATGCTCGCATCATGTTCCCCTCACATATAATGCCCCCTGTGATGTGCCCCATAATGGGGCACAGCACTCGGGGCATTATATGTTAGGGGAGCATGATGGGGGCATTATATGTTAGGGGCACAGCACTGGGGGCATTATATGGGAGGGGAATATGATGGGGGCATTATATGTTAGGGGAGAATGATGGGGGCATTATATGTAAGGGTCACAGCACAGGAGGCATTATATGTTAGGGGAGCATGATGGGGGCATTATATGTGAGTGGCACAGCACAGGAGGCATATGTGAGGATCACAGGACAGAGGGCATTATTATTATCTGGAGGAAACAGGACAGGCATTATTATTATGTGGGGGGTGCAGGACGGGTCATAATTATTATATGTGGGGGACAAGATGGGGCATTATTACTATTTGTGAGGGGCACAGAATGTTTTGCATTTTAGAGGTATGGTGTATATTATGAAGGAATTTCTTGGGTGCTATGATATTTATAGGCCACAATACATTACACTTTTGTATTCAGAGGGCGCTGTGTGTGGTAGTATTATATTCAGAGAGCACAGTGTGTGGTAGTGTTATATTCAGAGGTACAGTGTTTAGCTTTATTATAATAATTATTGTTTTCATATAGAGGACCAGAATTCACTGACAAATTAAGGAGCCATCTGGGCGTCATTTTCTGCAGAAAGAAGATTTAGCTGACAAAGTCACAGTGGTGTGTACCATCTGAATTAGATAATGAAATACTATAGAGAAGAAGTTACATGTGGTCACTGATATCATTGTACATTCTCCTCACTATGTCCCATCAGAGCTGTAGTCACTTGTAAGTTCTACAGTTATGATGAGTGAAACTACAACTCCCAGCATAACCTGCTTAGGTCATACTGGGAGCTGTAGTTTCAAAAGGTAAAACATTCTTCTGCACCTTCCCATTCTGTGACAACTGGTATATTTGATTATCATACTGGAAATTATTTTCTGCAAAGTGCTACACCGCAGGCATCACAACAGGCTAAAAAATTACTTTCAGGGAAGAAGGGGTATGGGATGACACCTTTTTTTGCCACATCGGGTGACACCAACCCTCGAGCGGGGATGGGCTGTGTAGACATGTGGCATCAGAATGGTCACAGAGTGATGGAGCCCAGGCACAGCCTGGCAAAGCAGTGCAAAGGAAGAGGAAGAAACACGGATGCCTTATGATATCTTACTTTCTTTTAAAGAGTGGGAGCCCATGGGGACCCGGAGCAGACTATGAAAAGGTTGGTAATCAATATTATGGGGCACTTTGGGGGCACCATTTATATCAGAGGGGGAAATATGGTTCAATAAGGAAGAAAAGGGGGACCATAGGTACTAGTTGGTGTGAGGGAGCGGGGCAAGGGGAGCATTATTTATATACAGGGGCGTACCTAGAGCATTTGGCAACCAGGGCGGACCCTTTGTTTGGCACCCCCCCTTAATTACACCCCCTCCCTCCCCTCCCCCCAGGGGCTGACAACGATCGGGGCCCCCGGACCAAAAAAAAAGGCAAGGGCCCCTGCTAGTCTATGCAGCTCGTCAATCTTCTGCCATGCTCCTATTCCACCCACATCCCATGCACAATAAACAAAAATGTATACAGTGGTCCCTCAACATACGATGGTAATTTGTTCCAAACGAGCCATCGTTTGTCGAATCCATCGTATGTTGAGGGATTCGTGCAATGTAAAGTATAGGAAGCTGTACTCACCTGTCCCCGCCGCTCGAGATGGTGTCCCCGGGCCTCCGCTGGGCTCTCCGCTGTCTTCTCCGGTCCTCTGCTGTCTTCTCCGGTCCTCTGCTGTCTTCTCCGGTCCTCTGCTGTCTTCTCCGGTCCTCTGCTTTCTTCCGCAAGGCTTTACTGGGCCTGCGTAGCGATGTCATTACGCCGCTGCGTACGCCATTCCTATTGGATGACGTGCGCAGCAGCGTATTGACGTCATCGGAGAGGGCCGAGAAGACACCGGAAGACCAGCGCTGGACCCGGAGGGCACCCCGGAGCATCGTGGAGGGGTAAGTAATACTTACCGCACCACACGGGGAACATTAAGCTGCTATCCGGCAGCAGCTTAAGCATTTGGCGCTGCCGGATAGCACTTAATGCGATGGCCCCGACATAAAAAAGCATCGTATGTCGATGCTGACATCGACATGCGATGGCCTCTGAGAGGCCATGGTATGTCGATTTCATCATATGTCGGGGCCATCGTAGGTCGGGGGGTCACTGTATATGTAAGAAACACTTTAACATAGGTAAATTTCCTTGACCAATAATACTGGTATACAAGGAGTAAATATATACCACCACACAATAACTGGATAATACGGCCATACTGTACTGAATAAAACCACTATACACAGACCATTATACTATACAGGATCTGTACACAATATAAGTGATTATATACAGGACCATATGGCGGTAGATATCAGCTGCACACAGGATGTGTATACCATATAAGTGATTACAGTTACATTTTGGGACTCACAATTACGTCTTTTCTGATCAGCGGCGTCCTCTTTCCTTTTCTTCTCCGTCCGTATAAGACCGCCATGTAGATCTCTTAACATCTGCAGGAAAAACATGTCAGACTCTGCATATATTCAGTGCCCTCCTCTACACAATCTTTCCATCTATAGGCCCACAAACTGTAATGATGCCCTCCTTTGTGTCCTGCACAGTAAAAGGGCAGGTAGGTAGGTAGCCAGGTAACCCCCTCTTTCCCATAGGTAAATGCAGAGTTACACCCCCCCCTCTTTCCCATAGGTATATGCAGAGTTACACCCCCCCCCCTCTTTCTGACAGGTATATGCAGAGTTACACCCCCTCCTCTTTCCCATAGGCATATGCAGAGTTACACCCCTCCTCTTTCCCATAGGTATATGCAGTTACACCCCCCCTCTTTCCCATAGGTATATGCAGAGTTACACCCCCTCCTCTTTCCCATAGGCATATGCAGAGTTACACCCCCCCTCTTTCCCATAGGAATATGCAGTTACACCCCCCTCTTTCCCATAGGCACATGCAGAGTTACACCCCCTTTCCTTCCCATAGGCATATGCAGAGTTACACCCCCCCCCCTCTTTCCCATAGGAAAATGCAGTTACACCCCCCCTCTTTTCCATAGGAATATGCAGAGTTACACCCCCCCCCCCTCTTTCCCATAGGAATATGCAGAGTTACCCCCCCTCTTTCCCATGGGTATATGCAGAGCTAGACCCCCCTCCCTCCCTTCCCCATAGGTATATGCAGACCTACACCCCCCTCCCTCCCTTCTCCATAGGTATATTCAGACCTACACCCCCCCTACCTTCCGCCTAGGTGTATGCCGATCTACATCCCCCCTCCTTCCCCTCCCCATAGGTATATGCAGACCTACACCCCGCTCCCCTCCCCATAGGTATATGCAGACATACACCCCCTCCCCTCCCCATAGGTATATGCAGACCTACACCCCCCTGACCTCCCCATAGGTATATGCAGACCTACACCCCCCCTCCCCTCCCCATAGGTATATGCAGACCTACACCCCCCCTCCCCTCCCCATAGGTATATGCAGACCTACACCCCCCCTCCCCTCCCCATAGGTATATGCAGACCTACACCCCCCTCCCCTCCCCATAGGTATATGCAGACCTACACCCCCCCTCCCCTCCCCATAGGTATATGCAGACCTACACCCCCCCTCCCCTCCCCATAGGTATATGCAGACCTACACCCCCCCTCCTCTCCCCATATGTATATGCAGACCTACACCCCCCCCTCCTTAGGTATATGCAAGGTTAAAAATAAAATAAAAAAGGATGCTCACCTGATATCCCACGCAGCAATCTCCTCAGCAGGGTCCAGCGTCTTCTACCCTCCACAGTACAGGCGTCGGATGAGTGACATCACCGGCGCCTGTACTGCGTGCTGCGTGGGGGCGGAGGTCACATCTCCTCTGTGTAGCTGCAGATGCGGCTCACACAGAGTGGACACCTTCTCCTGTATGTGTGTGTATCGCGCATACAGGAGAAGGCAGCACTGTCTGCTGGGGATCTGGGACGAGTGACCCAGATCCCCAGTAGTGGTGGTGGCAGGTCAGTCCGCCCCTGGCACCCCCCTCGTGAATGGCACCCGGGGCGGGCTGCCCCTCCCCCCCCCCCCCTTGGTACGCCACTGTTTATATATACACTTTTCAAGGTGTATTCTTTTATCGTAAAGTTTATATGGGACAGTTTGAGAAAAATTATTTTATATAGTAGTACATTATTTTATATGGGGCATTGTGGGGGCACTAAATGTGTTGCATTATTATATATATGGGAATACAGGATATACAACTTTTTCTGTCCACCAACACAAAATACTCTGATAGTGCCCCTCCCGAGACTAGGCTCTGGATCGGCCCCTGCTCAGGGCTCCTCTGTACCGTTTACATTATCATATTAATCCTTCTCCTGTGGCCGTGCTATATCTCCTCACCATCCAGGCCTGGCTACATCAGCACTAGCTCTCCAGCTATCACCCCAGCCTGCCCCGCCATTCATCACCCTCCCCTGCCTGTGTCCATCTCATTCACCCTGGGTTACCCTCTGCATTGATCCTCCTCTAAACCAGTGTTTTCCAAACAGTGTGCCTCCAGCAGTAGCAAAACTACAACTCCCAGCATGCCCAGATAGCCAGAGGGCATGCTGAAGGTTGTAGTTTTGTAACAGCTTAAGGTACATTGGTTGGGGAACACTGCTTTAGAAGTTACAGACGGAGTAAAGATGGAAGGGAGGAGATGCAGATACACCCTGGTGTGTAAAGTACCATGTACCTGTACCTCCTAACCACCATCTTTACTCCATCTGTAACTTCTAAGACAGTGTTCCCCAACCAGGGTGCCAGAAGAAGCAAAACTACAACTCTCAACATGCCCAGAGGCCCAAAGACTGTCTGGGCATGCTGAGAGTTGTAGTTTTGCAACAGCTGGAGGCACCCTAGTTGGCGAATACTGGTATACAGTGTAGACACTAATGTAAATCCATGTACATACAGGGTAAGTAATGTAATTTCATACAGTGACCCCAACAGCAGAACAATGAGTGCAACTCTGGAGCTGTACTCATTATTCTCCTGGCAAGGTCACTGTGTTCATACATTACATTACTTATCCTGTACTGATCCTGAGTTATATCCTGTATTTTATGGCAAGACAAGAGACTCATATTATATGCCATTCTTCCTTTACTAGCTCAGAATAGCAGCAAACAAATGGTTAATAAATAGAAAGAAAAAACATCACAGGTGATAACAGGTGTGCTAATGCATGAAGCACCAATCAGACAGCAGGGCAGATGATATAAGGCAGTAAAGGTCTTCCATATTCCTCTTTCTTTGCTGCTCAGCACTAAGATAAGTATACGTATTAATTCTCTGCAATTTTTACATATTTCATATTCAGTCTTCAGTTATATACTTTGCTGTCTCGCTGCGTTTGGTTACACGGTTCTCCCCGTGTTTATTCACTCACAGTGAGTCACGTTTCTATGAACCGGGGCCTCTGGGACCCGCACTCTTTCCCCCCAGTGTAGCGCTGGTATCGCGCTCATTTAAATATAAATATTTAGTTATATATTCACCCCTTTTACCTACCTGCAGCCTTGTACCCTTCTCCGGGATCGTAAGGGTCCCGGTCCGCGCCTCTGCTCAGGGACAGTGCGGCGCATGCGCTCCCTGTCACTGGGCAGAATAACCTCGTGCCTGACGCGATCTCGTCAAGCATCGCGGGGTTACGCGCGCGGCTTCAGATTTCTCTCAGTAGCGCTCAAGACCTATTACCTCATACTGCGAATATCTCCTCAGTGAATATTTCCACATTTTCATATTGTCGCCACATAGTATTGAGGAATATAGTCATTTTTGACTGGTCTTATATATTTTATATATTTTTTCCTCTATTCATACTTTTTTCCATACCTACTGTATTATGGCCAATGAGGATAAAATTATGCAGTCTCCCCCTCTTACCTCTCCTATGGAGGATAGAGACTACCAACACGCCCTGGAAGACCACATTAAAAATCTAGTGGACGATTCTGTGGCCAGGTCAGTGAGTACAGCGGTTCAGTCCGTCATGGGATCTATGCAGGAATCCCTTACCAGGTCAGTGGTCATGGCCTTAACCCTATCCTCATCAGTTTCTAAAAAGAATTTACCCAATACCCCGTCTGATATATTTCTATCAGCGGAGGAATCCCCTTCTGGTCTAGCAAAAGGCTACAAAAGAGCTGGAAAATGTTCTAAGAAGAGACGTTTTTCCCTGACCGATCCGCCTTCAGGTAAAAACCTGCGTTACATCAGGAGGATCAGGTAACAGTTTCTGATGCACCTAAAAAGGGTAGCACTAATAAAGGTGGTCATGACAGACACCCCAAACCCTCGTCCCGCGAGGAGATAAAAGACAAGCGGGTTACCAAAGCCTCTAATAGGCTTAAGCCAGACTCTTATAATACCTCATCTAGCCATAGCTCCGCAGAGGAGTCCGAGACCCATTCCCAATCCGATTCTGAATACGAAGACGTATCAGATCAGGAGGAGGACCCCCAGACATCTTCTGAGAAGTCTGGTCCGGCCATTCTGGACAGCAAGGGTCAACCATTTTTTCACCCCGATAGCATCAGGCACCCCCGTTCCGGGGAATGGGTCCCTAATCCACAAGTCGCAGAATTTTTATGTGCATGGCTCAGGAAGCCGTTGGAGAAGTCAGATAGAAACAAAATGAGGGCTGAATGCCCCAGACCCACCTTGCCGAGAAAGTTCTCCCAGACTCCAGAATTGGATCCCATTATTGCCAAATACCTCCAGAAGTCTGGTAGTAACCCCAAAAAAGGGGTAGACCGCTCCTTTCGGTTTTGTCAGGATAAGTTCCTGGACTTGTTGGGACCAATCACAAAAATCCTGGACTTGTCCGAAGAGGCGGCAGCTTCCGGACGTCCAATTGATGTGGAAACTATGCGAGGTTGGGCACAAAGACTTGCCTGCATGTATGGCAATGTTAATGCAGCTTTCTGCAGTGAGAGGCGCAGAGCAATCCTGTTAAAAATGGATCCGCAGCTGATGCATTTAGCCAATTCAGAGCCAGACACCCAGTCGGAAGGCTTACTTTTTGGTGATGCGTTCATCAAAGAAATCTCAAAATATCTGGGACTGTTCTCTTCGCTTGATAAAGCGCAAACATCCATTAAAAAAGTTTTTCAAAGAAAAATTTTGGGAAAGGCCGGGAAAGGAAGGGGCCGCTTCCCCGGCGGTTCGTACCAGGATAGACAATCCTACAAGGGTCCCTCCAACTCCGACAGGACCAATTATGGATCCACATTATACCAGCCATCACCCTTCTTCCCTGCAAGAGCCAGGCCCTGGAGAGCACGGGCACATCGAGGATACTCCAAATCCAGACCGTCTTCAGGTAAGTCACAATCTTCCATCTTCTTCCCAAGTGCCCCTCGGAGGCAGACTCAAATATTTTTTCCAAGCTTGGAATATGATTACATCAGATGCTTGGGTTCTGAACACCATAAACGGTTATCAGATAGATTTTTGGGGCCTTCCGACCCAAGAGTTTCTCCCTCAGCCCATTCATTTTTCTCAGGAGGATTTCCTCTTGGTAAGCTCCAAAGTAAAGGAACTCTACCTCAAAGGCGCTATTACCCCAGTCGCCACCCAGACACCAGGTTTCCTCAGCAACCTCTTTTTGGTAAAAAAGAAGGACGGCTCTTACAGGCCGGTAATAAACCTAAGGGAATTGAATTATTATGTCAAATACCAACATTTCAAGATGGAGGGTATCCATCTTCTAAGGGATTTACTGGTCAAAAACGACTGGTTGGTCAAGATAGACCTAAAGGATGCGTACCTAACTGTACCCATTCACCAGTCACATCAAGCATACCTTCAATTCCTATGGGACGGTCAGAAATGGCAGTTTACAAGCCTCCCATTTGGTCTGTCATCAGCTCAATGGTGTTTTACAAAGCTCCTAAAACCAGTAGTAGCTGTCCTGCGGAGCAGGGGGGTACGTCTCATAATATATTTAGACAATATCCTCATCATGGCCCAATCGCTCCACCTCATCAAACTTCACGCTCATTGGACACTATCTCTTTTGTCCAGCCTGGGTTTTCTTGTCAACGTCAAAAAATCCATTTTGACCCCTGCAAAGGAGTTAGAATTTCTGGGCTTCACGATAGACACCCAGTTAGCCACACTGAGTCTTCCGTCCAGGAAATTGACTCTGATTCGGAAGGAAATCAGGGCGATCCTAAAAAAGGAACTCATATCTCTCAGGAGCATTGCCCGTATAGTGGGGCTGCTGTCTGCCTCTATTCAGGCAATTTTTCCGGCCCCTCTCCACTACAGGGCGCTGCAACGTCTCAAAGCTCAACACCTGAGAGAAGGATTAGCCTACTCAGACGAAGTAACCTTGACCCCAGAAACCAGAGAAGAGCTTCTTTGGTGGCTGGACCACATTCAAGAATGGAACGGGAAAGCTATTTTCAATTCCATTCCAGACCTTATTCTGGAATCAGATGCCAGCCTACAGGGCTGGGGTGCTCGTTGTGGTCAGCTGTCCACTGGAGGCAAATGGTCAGAAGACGAAAATCTTCTTCACATCAACTGTCTGGAGCTACTGGCGGGCTTCTTTGCCCTCAGAAGCTTTGGAAGAGACAAGTCTCACTGTTGTATCCTACTAAGGATGGACAATATCTCAGCGGTACAATATATAAATCGACATGGAGGTACCAAATCGAAACTCCTGGCGGACATCGCCAAGGACATCTGGCAATTCTGTCTGGACAAGAACATCGTCCTCAAAGCGGAATATCTCCCTGGACTGTCCAACACTGTAGCGGATTGGAATTCTCGCTACCTAGTGGACAACAGCGATTGGAAACTCAATCGTTGTTTTTTCCAACAAATCAATTCCCTGTGGGGTCCCTTCAGCATAGATCTGTTTGCCTCCCGTTCGTCAGCTGGCGCCCGGACCCCGAAGCATTAGCAACGGATGCTTTCCTCCAATCATGGCCTCCAACGACCCTCTATGCCTTTCCCCCCTTCGCTCTCATTCCGAGAGTTCTTCTTCAAGCTTGCATCCAACAAGTGACTATGGTCATAATAACTCCTTGGTGGCCAACCCAAGCTTGGTTTCCCCAAATCCTGGGAATGACAATAGACATCCCTCGCATCATCCCCTCTTGCCCAGAAGTCCTTTCAGACCCCGACGGGAATGCTCATCCACTAGTGACTTCGGACCTTCTCACTCTGGTGGCATGGTTGGTCTCAGGTCAACAAACATTAGTGCACAATTTTCACAGATCCCTCAAGACATCTTGTCAGAAGCCTGGGCCCCCGGTACCAAATCGGCTTACAGATCGGCCTGGAAGCTTTGGGTACATTGGTGCATGCAACGGGACCTGGATCCCCTTCATGCATCTATAGCCGACATCTTGAACTATTTGTCCTTTTCTTTCGAATCTGGTAAGGCTTACCGTACCATCAATGTATATAGATCGGCTCTATCGTTTTACCTCCCTCCATTGGAAAACTTTCCAGTAGGTAAACACCCTCTGGTCTGTAGACTAATGAAGGGCATTAAAGTTAAAAGACCTCCTCGTCCCAGATACCTCTTTACATGGGATGTTAATTTAATCTTCAATTTATTCAAATCTTGGGAAGACAACGATCTTCTTCCTCTTAAGCTTCTCTCCTTTGCCTCATTTCCATGAAACGAATCTCTGATGTTCGGGCTCTGGACATCTCTCGTAGATCTTTTTCCCCACAGGGAGTTAGCTTCTCCGTGGTCAGACGCACAAAAACCAACCTGCAATTGTTTTTTTACCCGGCTCTTCCTCAACAAGAAAAACTGTGCGTGGTTCGTTGCCTCAAAGCTTATGAGGCAAAAACTCTCCCTTTCAGGTCCCCCAACTCATCTCAACTACTCATATCATACTGTAAACCTTTTCTCCCTATATCTTCGCCCTCTTTGGCTAGATGGGTCAAAAATACCATGCAACTTGCGGGTATTGATATTTCTCAATTCGGTTAGAGGAGCTATGTCTTCTAAGGCTTATCAAGCGGGAGTTTCTCTTTCTGACATTCTGAAAACCGCTGATTGGTCTTCAGAATCTACCTTTAGAACCTTTTATTTTCGTCCTGAATTTCATATAGCCAGTAGTGTCGTTATGTAAATATATGTTTATTATGCAGTTTATTATCTTGTATTGTAAGCTTTAAACTGGCATATAATATGAGCCTCTTGTCTTGCCATAAAATTTGAGATTTTCCTAGTGTTATGACGGAAAATATGGATTTTATTAAAGACAAGAGGCGAGTATTATCCCTCCCTGCAGGACCCACCCTGTTATGATTTTTCTGTTTGTGTTTCTCCTTAGTTTCGTAGAAGGATCTTCGCGGGATCTTCACCCTAAGAACAGTTCGTCTGCAGTTTTCCTGTTCCCAGTTGAGATCACTTACCGGTTAAGATTGTTACCCTGTTTCAGAATCACTTCGGCACAGCGGGAAAGACCTCTCATTTCCTGGTCAAATCCGCATCAAAGAAAGAGGGATTGGTGCTTCGTGCATTAGCACACCTGTTATCACCTGTGATGTTTTTTCTTTCTATTTATTAACCATTTGTATAATACTCGCCTCTTGTCTTTAATAAAATCCATATTTTCCATCATAACACTAGGAAAATCTCAAATTATACCCCAGAGCTGTACTCAATATTCTGCTGGTGAGGTCACTGGGGGAGATGTATCAATGTTGTTATTGGTAGACGTTTTTTGTAGATCATTTTGGTTGGTCTAAATTTGGAGCAAATTCTCCAAATTTATCAAACTTGTGCAAGCCCCATGATAAATTTCGTGCAATGGTCTAAATCTCCACAAAGTTCTATTTGTAGACCTGTTCTACACCTCACAGGAAAAGTGATGTATCCTGGACGCTGGGATTTTGTTCTATTGTTTTTCAGGATTCCACTGAGGTTTTTTTTTGTCCACCAGCAAAAACGCCTGAAAAACGGTCCCAGCTTTTCCTGCATTTTGGTAATTTTTCTTGGGGGAGATTTATCAAAAACTGTACAGAGGAAGAGTAGTGCAGTTGCCCATGGCAACCAATCAGATTGCTTCTTTACAAAAATGAAAGGAGCAATCTGATAGGTTGCTATCGGCAACTGCACCGCTCTTCCTCTACATAGGTTTTGATTAATCTCTCCCCTTGTGTTTTTTCTTGCATTTTTGCTGGTGTGAGGAAACAAACATTTTTATACCCTGTGTGCATTTTTTTCACTGCAGGTACTACTCCATGGGTCGGATGCAGAGTGCCCCCCCCCCCCCCCCCCCCCCCCACGGAGTGTAAGGCGGTAAGGAGTGATGTATAGCATATACATATACAGGGTGCAGAGCATCACCACTTACCTCCGCCCACTGTATAGTATACAGGGGGCATAGTGTATCCATGTATACTATACAGGAGCCCAGCAAGGAAAGAGTTAACCCACACTGCAGCTCTGAGTTAAATCTTTGTGCGCTCTCCTGTATATACAGCCATCTATAGATGACTGTGTATACAGGATACAGTAGGCAGACAAGAACAATTGGAGGCTCCCTGTTACACACTGCAGTATGGGCGCACTCACCAGGTGAGATCACAAATGATGTCCTAACCTTTTTTTTTTTTCTCATTTCAGATACGTGAATGGGGAGGACTACGTCAGATTCAGTGTATTGCGATGATGACCAGCTTTTTTTTAATGTCAATAAAAGGTTTAATGAGGGCTGTGTGGGGAGTGTTTTTTTTTTTTTTTTTATACATTTTTTTTCAATGCCGGGCTTAGCGTTAGACACAAAAACAGCTAGCGCTAACCCCCAATTATTACCACGTTACCCACCGCCACAGGGTTGCCGGGAAGAGCCAGTACCAACAGGCCTGGAGTGTCAAAAATAGCGCTCCTGGCTGGGGTTATTTAGGTTGGGGAGAGCCAGTAACAATGGTCCTCGCCCACCCTGGTAACGTCAGGCTGTTGCTGATTGGTTGGTATCTGACTGACACTGAAAATATGGGGAACCACACACTTTTTGTTTATTACAAAAAAAAAAACAACACATAGGCTTCCCCATATTTTCAGTGTCAATCAGACACCAACCAATCAGCAACAGCCTGACATTACAAGGATGGGCGAGGACCATTGTTACTGGCCCTCCCCAGCCTAAATAACCCCAGCCTGTTACTGCCTAGGCCAAGGAGCGCTATTTTTGATGCTCCGGGCCTGTTGGTATCGGCTCTTCCCGGCACCCCTGTGGCGGTGAGTACCGGGGTAATAATTGGGGGTTAGCGCTAGCTGTTTTCGGGGCTAACGCTAAGCCCAGCTTAGTAATAGATTTCGTCTACAAGACAGCTTCCACTACTAAGCCTGAAATTTCAATTATAAAAAACACAACACATGAAATAAAAAATGTATTTAAAATAACACTCCCCCACAGCCCTCGTTAACCCTTATTGACATTAAAAAATGCTAGTCATCGTCACACTCCACCGAATCTCAGGTAGTCCTCTGCATTCCCTTATCTGAAATGACAAGAAAATAAAAACACGAAAAATGGGTCAGTACATTTTTGGCGCTCTTCCCTGGGGAGAGCGCACATAATGTAGTGTGTTCCTAAAGAGGGAGCCTCCAATTGTTGCTAAACTACAACTCCCATCATGGGGGCTTTAGGTAAACAACAGCTGGAGTATCTCCCTGTTTGGGAACACACTGCCAAAAAGGCTCTGTTACCATTATGCAAAACGCATAATGAGAACAGAGCCATACTTACCACCCTGGCTTCAGGCCTGGACTGTGAAGCTCCGCCCCCTAATGATGTCATCACTAGGGGGAAGGGGCGGAGAAGTTGCAAGGGGTCTCAAGAGTGAGACCCCTGAGATCCGTCAGTCTGCCCTTGGACTACTACTCCCATCATGGGAAATTTTGTGTCCCATGATGGGTGTAGTTGTAGTACCGCAGTGCTGAGGGATGGCTCTTACACATCCCCCAGTTGTGAAACTGTATTGTGACTGTTAGGACTACTACTCCCATCATGGACAGACTCTGTCCATGATGGGAGTTGTAGTCCTCGGGCTGAAGGACAGATCGCAGCAGGTCATTCTCCAGAGACCCGCTGCGATCTGCATTTATTAACTTAAAAAGACGGCGGCAACACTGCACTCCCCGCCGCCTCCTGTATACAGATGTCACGATTCATAATCCCCGCCGCTGGGAAACCGGAGCTCTGATTGGTGGAAAGCTATTCACCACTATACACCAATCAGAGCTCCTGTCTTCTGGTGGGGATTATGAATTGTGACAGGTCTATACAGGGGATCGTGTGGAGCCGCTTCTACACTATATAATTGTTATGTGTATTTCCCCATCACAGACTAATACTGACCCCCTGTAAAGTGAGCGCTGGGACCGCTGTATGATTCACAGGTCCCCAGCGCAAGTGTCCGGCCCCACTGACCTTTACATGTTGTAAATCTTCATGATACACACTGCCCGTCCTCCTCTTCATTCTTCTGATGCCGGAGACGAGCGGCTTCTGTATCATAGTCTATAGACAGAGCGCCCCCTCCCTGCCTCCACACTGCACAGGGCTGGGGCCAGACAACGGCAGGGGGCGCTCTGACTATAGTGAAAGCAGAAGCCGCGCGACTCCGGTATCAGAAGAATGAAAAGGAGGACGGGCAATGTGTATCATAAAGATTTATAACATATAAAGGTCAGTGGGGCCGGACACTTGCGCTGGGGACCTGTCAATCACACAGCGGTCCCAGCGCTCACTATAGAAGGGGTCAGTATTCAGGGCCGGACTGGCTTAGCGGGATACCGGGAAAATTCCAGGTGGGCCGCTCACCCTGGGGCCGGCAATATATAAAAACGGGTCAGTCTGATGGTGCCTGAGCAATTCAGGCACCATCAGACTGACCCGTTTTTATATATTCAGCGCGGCTGCAGCGCAGTGCGGTCGAGCCGCGTCGGCCGCCCATGCACACTACACTAGCATACAAGTAGATACTAGATACTAGTATCAGGCCCTTGTATGCAGAGCAGCAGCGGCCGCATAGTAAAGGAGCTATAAGCTTCGGCTAGCATGGTGGAGCGGGAGCTGTCAGCTGTCCCGCTCCACCACTCCGTCACCTTTCTCACGCTGCAGGCTGCGGCTGCTCCGTTCTTGAAGTGTCAGTGACAGCCGCAGTGGCGCCATCCACGGCAGGCCGGCGCGATGACATCACACCATCGCGCCGGCGCCCGGAAATCATGTCCCCCCGCGGCTGTTACTGACACTTGACGGGTGTGAGAAGGGGGGAAGCAAATGATAAGTGAGGGGCATTATATATGAGGGGCACATGGAAGAAGGGCATTATATGTGGGGGCAAATGACAGGACCCCCCCTGTCATGTGCCCATATAATGCCCCCCTGTCCTGTGCCCCTCACATATAATGCCCCCCTCTCATGTGCCCCTCAGGGGCATTATATCTGAGGGGCACAGGACAGAGGGCATTATATATAAGGGGCACATGTCAGGGGGGCATTATATATGAGGGGCACATGGCAGAGGGGCATTATATGTGGGGGCAAATGACAGGACCCCCCCCCCCCCTGTCATGTGCCCATATAATGCCCCCCTGTCATGTGCCCCTTAAATATAATGCCCTCTGTCCTGTGCCCCCTTATATATAATGCCCTCTGTCCTGTGCCCCTCACAATATAATGCCCCCTGTCATGTGCCCATGTAATGCCCCCCTGTCATGTGCCCCTTATATATAATGCCCTCTGTCCTGTGCCCCTCAGATATAATGCCCCATGTCTTGTGCCCCTCGCATATAATGCACCCTGAGGGGCACATGATAGGGGGGCATTATATGTGAGGGGCACATGTCAGGGGGCATTATATCAGAGGGCCACAGGACAGAGGGCATTATATATAAGGGGCACATGACAGAGGGGCATTATATGGGCACATGACAGGGGGGCATTATATTGTGAGGGGCACAGGACATGAGGTATTATATATAAGGGGCACATGTCAGGGGGGCATTATATATGAGGGGCACATGGCAGGGGGGCATTATATGTGGGGGCAAATGACAGGACACCCCCCCCCTCATCATGTGCCCCTCATATATAAAGCCCTCTGTCCTGTGCCCCTCAGATATAATGCCCCATGTCCTGTGCCCCTCACATATAATGCACCCTGAGGGGCACACGGTAGGGGGGCATTATATGTGAGGGGAACATGTCAGGGGGCATTATATCTGAGGGGCACAGGACAGAGGGCATTATATATAAGGGGCACATGACAGGGCGGCATTATATTGTGAGGGGCACATGGCAGGGGGGCAAATGACAGGACCCCCGCCCCCTATCATGTGCCCATATAATGCCCCCCCTGTCATGTGCCCCTTATATATAATGCCCTCTGTCCTGTTCCTCTCAGATATAATGCCCCATGTCCTGTGCCCCTCGCATATAATGCACCCTGAGGGGCACATGATAGGGGGGCATTATATGTGAGGGGCACAGGACAGGGTGCCTTATATGTGAGGGGCACAGAGTATTTTGCATTTCAGAGGTATAGGCCGGCATTTACCATTGTAGGTGTAAGTGAAGTATTTTTCTGTGTAGTTGCACCACATTTATTAAAAGGTCACAGAGCATTTGATAAATTTTGTGCAGGTCACATTTTCTGAAATTTCTCTCTTCACATACACTAAAAAGCTAAGTCTGGGCTGGTGTAGTTTTAGAGAGTTTTCAGTGGCTTTGCGCCTTTTCACAAAAAGACGCAGTTCATAAAACCCGTCCATATCATGTGTATTGCCAAAATCAGTGGATTGTAACTGAAGCTGAAAAAAGGCGCAAATAAACCCTGCTTGCGCCTTTTTTGCACCATTTTTAGACACAAAAAACTGTCTAAAGACAATTATACATGTCGGCCATAGTGTATATTATAAGGAATTTCTCGGGTAGTTTGGTTTTTATGGGCCACAATACATTACGGTATTGTATTCAGGGGGTGCATGGCAAGGCTATATTCAGAGAGCACAGTATGTGGTAGTATTATATTTGGAGGGTTCAGTGTGTTGTAGTAATACATTCAGAGGTTACGGTGTGTGGCGGTTTTATATACAGAGGGTACGGTGTGTGGCGGTTTTATATACAGAGGGTACGGTGCGTGGCGGGGTTTATATACAGAGGGTACGGTGTGTGGCGGTATTATATTCAGAGGGTACAGTGTGTAGTAGCATCATATTCAGAGGGTACGGTGTGTGGCGGTATTATATTCAGAGGGTACAGTGTGTAGTAGCATCATATTCAGAGGGTACAGTGTGTGGCGGTATTATATTCAGAGGGTACAGTGTGTGGCGGTATTATATTCAGAGGGTACAGTGTGTAGTAGTATTATATTCAGAGGGTACGGTGTGTGCCGGTATTATATTCAAAGGATACAGTGTTTGGCAGTATTATAAGATTATTGTTTTCATATAGAGGATGAGAATGCGCTGACATAGTGAGGAGACGTCTGGGCGTCATGTTCTGCTGATTGAACATTTAGCTGGAACAAGTCCCGTGGTATGTACATTTGAATTAGATAAGGAAAGACTATAGAGAAGACGTCACCTGTAATCACTGATATCATTCTGTATTCTCCTTACTGTGTCCTATCAGAGCTGGAGTCACTTGTAAGTTCTACAGTTATGATGAGTGAAACTACAACTCCCAGCATAACCTCACCACTGCTTAAAGGGGTACTCTGCTGGAAAACATTTTGTTTTAACTGGTGCCAAAAAGTTAAACAGATTTGTAAATTACTTCTATTTGAAAATCCTTTCAGTACTTATCAGCTGCTGTATGCTCCACAGGAAGTTCTTTTCTTTTTGAATTTCCTTTCTGTCTGACCCCAGTTCTCTCTGCTGACACCTCTGTCCATTTTAGGAACTGTCCAGAGTAGGAGCAAATCCCCATAGCAAACCTCTCCTGCTCTGGACAGTTCCTGACATGGACAGAGGTGTCAGCAGAGAGCACTGTGGTCAGAAAGAAAGGAAATTCAAAAAGAAAAGAACTTCCTGAGGAGCACATGTTGGAATAAAACCCACTTTTTATTTTTTCTTTATAAAATTCGCTGTGGATTTGTGACCAGGATTCCTACACTTGCCTGCACTCTTCAATGCATTCAGGTGCTGTTTTCTTGAAAAAAAACTATATATACACACACATATATATATATATATATATATATATATATATATATATATATGCCTGCCGGCATGCCGACAATGACACAGTGCTGTGGGGCTGGTATGCAATAATTTCCAGGGCTGGTTTTTGTCCCCAGTCCGGCCCTGTCAGTATTAGTCTGGGGGGGGGGTACAGTACACATAACAATTATATACTGTAGAAGCGGCTCCACTCGATCCCCTGTATAGACCTGTCACAATTCATAATCCCCGCCAGAAGACAGGAGCTCTGATTGGTGTATAGTGGTGAATAGCTTTCCACCAATCAGAGCTCCCCTCTCCCGGAGGCAGGGATTATGAATTGTGACATCTGCATACGGGAGCAGCGCAGTGGAGCCGCATGTACTGCCGGCTTTTTAAGTTAATAAATGCAGATCGCAGCGGGTCTCTGGAGAATGACCTGCTGCGATCTGTCCTTCAGCCTCAGGATTACAACTCCCATCTTGGACAGAGTCTGTCCATGATGGGAGTAGTAGTCCTAACAGTCACAATAGAGTCCCGCAGACGGGGGATGTGCGTCTCTCAGCGCTGTGGTACTACAACTACTCCCATTATGGGACAGATTCTGTCCCATGATGGGAGTAGTTGTAGTACTGCAGTGCTGAGAGACAGCTCCTGCATCCCCCACCTGCATCTTCCACCGTCTGCCATTTTCTACGAGTCCTTGCAAGCACTCTTAGGTTTAGACTACTTTTCTTGCAAAAAAAGCGCAATTGCGCAAAAAAAAAGCATCTACTTTTTTTTGCGCAATTGATAAATACCAGTCCACTGGATTAGTTGGTGTACGGTAGACCAAACTGGTGACAACTTTAGAAAACTGTCCACCAAAAAAAAACGCAGCTCTATGCAAAAAAAAGCGCAATTGCGCAAAATTTGTAGACGTGAAAAATGGTCTAAATGCAATGATACATGTCCCCCACTGTGTACATACATTACTTATTCTGTACTGATCCTGAGTTATATCCTGTATTATACTACAGAGCTGTACTCACTATTCTGCTGGTGAGGTCACTGTGTACATACATTACATTACTTATGCTGTACTGATCCTGAGTTATATCCTGTATTATACTGCAGAGCTGTACTCACTATTCTGCTGTTGAGGTCACTGTGTACATATATTACATTACTTATCCTGTACTGATCCTGAGTTATATCCTGTAAATCTTTTATTAGAAAAATATAAATCATAACAAAACATAAACCAGCACAACTTTGCCATAACGGAAAACAACAACATGAAATAACATAAACCCAAACTTTACATTTAAATAAAAGAACAAAAATCCTGCCTAACCGGCCAGCCCAGCTTTCCTACTAGAACTAGAAATATTACAACTAAACCTTGCATAGCCAAACAACACACTCATAAGAAACATAAAAATAGCACTATTTTGCTTTAACTCAAAAACACCCAAACTCGGGAAAAATCATACATTACAAATAGAAAACACAACAAGCACTCACACTGCACACCATGTTTTTTTTTTTTTTTTTTTTTAAATAACATTAATAATAATAACACTATAACACACACATGCACACATATATATCAATATATTAACTACATTTAATCAAGAAACCAACGGAAAATAAATAAATAAATAATTAACTCAAAGTACCCAAACTCGGGAAAATATCACAGAGAACACAATACACACATGCTTACACACATCTTTACTACATACTACATATATAAACCAAAGAAAATAAATCCACAACGGGATACTAAAGAAACATTACTACAAAAACAAAACTGGTTGTACTGCCATGTCTATCTCTACTATAAATACTATATACGGTACTTCTAAAAAAAATAAAATAAAAAATAAATAAAAAAAATATAAATAAATAAATAAATAAAATAAAAAAATAAAAAATAAAAAAAATTATAATAATCTAACATACATTATACATACTATATACATAACTAACTATATACACTACTATATACAAACTATATACACCTATAAACAGAAAACACACCTACAAATATAAAAGAACATTCTACACTAAACTGACCCTTCACCCACACCACCCGCCCTCCGGTACATGGGTCAGAGTTTTTTCCATACAGTTCATAGTCCTCAATGTCCAGTCCACAACTGACCCATGCCAGTTCCACCAAAAGAAAAGACCACCACCCACAAATACACCCTCCCAACCTAGAACTCCTCCCAACCAACTTAACCATTACCAGCTTTAACATACATAAGAAAACAATACAACACACTTTAGGCCCAAGTTCGGTGCCTGTAAGCCCTTCATAACCTTAACATCTGAAAACAAAACAAAAAGCTATGGTGCACATGCATTAGCCCACCACCAGGAAGAAGGATGGCAATCCTGATACATACAAAATTTACATTCTTTCCCTAACTCCGCCCTACCTCTCTCCCTACCATTATCCCTAAAAATAAACTGACCCTACTATCACCCTAACCCTGTCCCTGCATCACTGTCCCTAACCAAAACAAGGCTACTCTACCCAAAAGGCCTAGTACCTAGGGCACATCAAAAGAAAACCCTCTCCATAGGAGAGAAGCCCTACTGGTACCAAGACTGCCATACTCCAAAGACCTGATCTTCCCGAGGTCACCAGTGATGTTCCTACAGACCTCCACCTCGGAGAGGACTTTCCGCTGTGTAGACACTAAACACCGTGCATTCCACGTGTAGTACCTAACCACTAAGCTGACTAAAAACAAAGTGCCCCGGTCTCAGCCACCCAGGTTCCTGAATGCCCCATAAGCCCACTCTAGATAGGTAAGGCCGGCAAGTTGACTCCAGCCGATGGAAGCGCCCACCCGGTTGTAGACCCCTATATTAAAGGGACAATGAAGCAGGAAATGGTCCATGCTTTCCAGCGTGTCCACACACTCTTCTCGGGGACATCCCCGGTCATCAGATCTCCTACACTTCAAATTGTCCCTCACATATAGCTTCCCCTGAAAGCAGCGCCAGGCCAAGTCCCAAAACTTCTGGGGGATCCGTTTCATATTTAAAAGATACAACCCCACCCTCAGATCCCGACCTGGGCAGTCCCTGAGCGCCAGAGGCTTCTGGAAGTGGGTCAACAGAACCCGTTTGTCAAGGAACTGCCTTGACTGGGTCCTGATCTCCCACACTCCCAGACCCCACCGACGTATCGCCTTCAGAGTCGGGGTAGCGTAAGCCGGAAGATGCCCATGGGGCGTACGGAGGTCCTTCACTTGCCCTCCTGTCTCCCATTCCTGGAAGAAAGGCCGAAACCATTCCCTGCAGGAGAGTACCCACGGAGGAGTCCTCTCTGACCAGAGGTTTGAGATGTGGCTTTCAAGAAGGTGTTTGCTATGAACACCACAGGGTTTACCATAGATAAACCCCCTAGTCTCCTCGTGCGGTACGTAACCTCCCTCTTGACTAGGTTCATCCTGTTCCCCCATAACAGTTGGAAAAACAGGCTGTAGATCCTAGTGTAGTAAGCCTCTGGCAAGATACATACGCTGCCCAGATAGATAAACAAGGGGAGCAGGTACGATTTGATCAGGTGTACCCTTTCCCTGAGGGTCATAGACCAACCCTTCCACTGGTCCACCTTATGAGCGGCATCCTGGAGCTTAAAATCCCAGTTTTTGGTGGGATAATCATCCTGGCCGAATGTGATGCCCAGAATTTTTGCTGAGTCTTGGGGCACTGGGAGGGTGTCCGGGAGATCAAATGTGGGATCTCCCCCTCCCAGCCAGAGACTTTCACACTTATCCCGGTTGATCTTAAACCCGGATGCCTCCGAGTAGCGTTCCACCTCCGACATCACCACATCGACCTCCTCTCTCGAGGACACAAAAATGGTGACATCATCAGCGTACGCCACCACTCTCTGGGCGACATCCAGCTCCGCCAGACTCATCCTGACTCCCGCCAACGGCCCACAATCTACCCTCCGGACGAAGGGATCGATTGCGAACACGTATAAAAGCGGGCTCAAAGGACAACCCTGACTGACTCCGGACCCCACCTCAAAAGAGCGGCCAAACCACCCGTTCACCAGCGGGAAACTCTCTGCCCCTGCATATAAGGTCTTAAGCCAATTAATAAAAGCACACGGTAAGCCATATCTCAGAAGGACGGACCAGAGGTACTCGTGGTTCACCCGATCAAATGCTTTGGCCTGATCCAGGGACAGCATGTACCCCTTCCAGAGACCTGCACTACTCCGCTCCACAGCCTCCCGGACACCGAGAACAGCACTTAAGGTGCTGCGGCCTGGAACCGAGCAGTGCTGAGCCCCCGAAAGGAGCCGGAGTGCAAACTTCACCAACCGATTAAACAGTATCTTGGCCAGAAGCTTCCTGTCCGTATTGAGAAGAGCTATGGACCTCCAATTCTCAATCCGGCTAGGATCTTTACCCTTTGAGAGAAGAATCAGGGCTGACCTCCTCATTGACCTAGGCAGAGTGCTAAAGACTCCTTAAAGGTCTTGTACCACTCGGATGTTAAGCCATCCGGACCTGGCGACTTCTTGGGGGCGAGCCCCTCGATCGCCAGTCTCACTTCCTCTTCCCTGATTTCTTCTGCCAAAACGCCAAGAGAGGGGTCTACCCCTGGCTCAGGAATGGTTTCAGCCAGGAAAGCTGACATCTTGTCCCGATCTAGATCCTTCCTCCCCAAGAGGTGCAAGTAGAAGGATCTGACGACCTCCAGGATACCTGATCTGGACCGATTCAGAGATCCCGTACTATCAATCAGTCCTGAGATGATTTTACTACTCACTGACATCTTGCAGTTTCTGTAAGGGTCGGGCGAGCGGTACTTCCCAAAATCCCTCTCAAAAACCAAAGATGCGTGCCTATCATACTGACACCTCATCAGCAAGGACTTCACTCTGGAGATATCCTCCCAGCTACCTCCAGTCGAGACGAGAAGCTCGAGTTTCCTCCTCAGACCCTGATACAAGCGATACCTGTTCAGGGACCTGAGGCTCGAGAGCTGGCGGAAGAACCCCGCAACCCGCTTCTTGAATATCTCCCACCACTCTGACTTACTACTACAAAGGTCCAGTAAAGGTACCTGACTCTGAAGAAAATCCTCAAAGGACTGTCTTATCTCCGCTTCCTCCAGGAGGGACGAATTCAGCTTCCAATAACCTTTACCCATCCGGGGGTTCTCTGAAACATTCAAGGAAAACAAAATCATACAGTGATCGGAGAACTCCACCTCAACCACGGACACTGCGGAAGAGACGGCTTCCTCCTTTAAATAAAACCTGTCTATCCTAGACCTGCAGCTACCTCGATGATAGGTGAAACCCGCGTGGCCTGAGGGGCTCCGGATGTGGGCGTCCTCTAGGCGAGCTTCCCTAACTATATTATTGAGAGCTATACTGTCGTAAGCCAGCGGACCATTGGAACCTCTCCTATCTTGGGACCTTGTGACAGTATTGAAGTCCCCTCCAAAGATCACTTGCCGGCTAGTAAAAAGGAAGGGCTTTATTCTCATAAAGAGATCTTTGCGGCCCCACTTGGTTTGTGGGGCGTAGATGTTAATGAGCCGGAGCTCCTGTCCCTTCATGAGGACATCTAAGATCAGGCACCTCCCCATTTCTAACTCAATAACCCGTCTGCATTCAACCGGAGCGGTAAAAAGGACCGCCACCCCACTATACGGCTCAGCCGCAAGAGACCAGTGGGAGAGCCCGCGCCTCCACTCTCTCCTGGCTTTTACCAGGGAGGCTAGATCTGACAACCTGGTCTCCTGCAGATACAAAATATCGGCTTCAACACGGCCGAGAAAATCAAAGGCTGCGAATCTAGCCGTATCCGACTTTATACTGGCACAGTTAATAGATGCCAGCATCAATGGGGTGAGTGCCGCCATCATGGGTGATTGAGTTAGACGGCCCTAACCCCCTCATTTCTGTCTTTTCTTTACCCCCTCTTCCCCAGACGAGGAGGCTTCTTTCTCTTTTAGCCTTTTTTTAGACTCTGATTGGTCCATTTTTGAATCCCCATCTCCGTCTGGCTCTGGTTTGGCCCCATCCCCTGAGGAAACTGCCGCATCAGGACAGGGTCCAGTTCCCCCCGGAGGCTCCCCCACTTCAGGTACCCCATCCTCGACCACCCCCTCCAAAGAGGGGGAGGAGATGTCATCAAGGACAGAGTACCGGTTAGACAGATCAATCAGAGTGGGGGCAGGTAGGCTTCCGGACTAGAGGGCTCCGACCTCTTATTTCCCCTTTTATTGCCCTTCTTTTTTGGCCGCTCTTCACCCTCCTCATCCACACTTTCATAGTGGGAGGAATCGGAAAGAACGGCCTTGCTGCCCTCTTCTGTACAGATTCTCCCCATTTCCTCATCCAGCACATTCTCCTCCAGGGCCTCAGCAGTTTCAGGACTAACCTCT
The DNA here is from genome assembly GCF_029499605.1 of Hyla sarda. NCBI lineage: Eukaryota > Metazoa > Chordata > Amphibia > Anura > Hylidae > Hyla > Hyla sarda. The sequence continues at coordinate 140,752,688 of NC_079196.1, forward strand.
GGAGCAGGGTCAGAAGCTACCCCTGCCACATGGGAACTCTCCAGCTCCCTGCTCCTTCTGCGATTAGCCTCCCGCCTCAGCTTGGCGGGACTTTTCCTCTTCACTGACCCTGTTGCACCTTCACTCGCACTCGTGCCCTCCCCAGCTGAGGCAACATTACTGCTCTCCCCAGCCAAGGTGACAGTTGCCCGGGCAAAGGCGCTAGGACAACAGCTGAAAGGGTGTCCTAAGACACCACACAGATGACACCGGATATGCCTACAGGATGCGGCAAGATGACCTACCCCACCGCACAGTGCACAGACCTGCACGGTACAGGCTGCGCTAAAGTGGGTGGGGCTGCCACATCTGTGACAGACCTTGGGCTGCCCCTGGTAGAAAACTTGGATTCTGTCTCTCCCAAGAAAAGCAGCTGATGGGATGTGGGCAACAGTGCTCCCCGAACGCTTCAGTTTGACGGAAAACGTCCAGGCCCCAGATCCCATGTTCGTCATAGTTCTTTTTTGGCATGTCCGTCACATCCCCATATCGGCTGAGCCAGGTAATGATGTCATAGCAAGATAGTGACTCGTTACGTGTCAATACGGTCACTTTCTTGGCCAGATTCTGACGGGATATGGCCTTTACGGCGAAATCCCGCCAGCCGGGCTCACTCTTCACCACCTCATAGTTCGACCAGAAGAGTTCCAAACCCTCCGGCCGAACGAAGCTGATGTCAAATTCGGAAGTACCGTAGGGGTGGATCAGGGCAAAGATGTCACTTGCCCTGAATTCCATCCGGAGGAGGAGCTCAACCACCTTACCCCGAGGCGGACATGCATCTTCGCCCCTCCACACTAAACGGACCACATTCCTACGGCCACTTTCCTGCCCGGATGTCGGGAGGGACCAGACCACCTCCCCGTTTTGTTCTCGGAAGGCGCCTAAGCCATGTCTTTCTATCCAAAAAGACAGGTCAACCTCACCCCTCCCCTTTACATGGATTGACCTGTCTCCCCTACGTAGAGCCTCCAGGAGGCGCTGTTGCAAGTGACCCCCAGAGCCAGATTGAGATGGGGATCCCCCTGATCCCCCGGCAGTGACGCTGGCATAGCTTCTGGGAGAAGCAGCCACTACCGGGGGGGGGCAGTCGAACCAGGACCTGACCCAGATCCCAAACCAGGACCCTTGATCTTAGCTGAGGTGTCAGTCAAACCTCTCTCTGGCATTCCACTACCACTCCTCACCTGCATTCCACTTGCACCCCTCTCTTGCACTCCACTACCACTCCTCACCTGCATTCCACTTGCGCCCCTCTCTTGCACTCCACTTGCACCCCTCTCTTGCACCCCACTTGCACCCCCCTCATCCACACTGCTACTACAACTCTTCCCATGCGCACTACCATAACTCACACTCTGGACATTACCATTTTTCCACACATTTTTGCTCTCACTTTCACTCTTGCCTACACTCTGTATATTACAGGCTGGGCTGGCTGGGTCTATTGCATTATGTATAAGGGTCGTCGGTTTCAGGACTAGGGTTGCATTTCCAGTCTTCTGGGGTGCAGACACAGGCTCCGCCTCTGATATGGATGGCCCCGCCCCCTCACACGAAGTCATGGATTTTGGCAGGAGCTGTCCCTCCGGACGCACTCCTGCCCCGCCTACTGCAGCTGACGTGCAGGGAACCTCCCCCTTTACAGGTGAGTGCCCCGCAGCGCCAGAAACGGTACCGACCGCACATAGGGGTCCGCCCCCTAAACCACCAAGGTCCGGTGCCCGGACACTCCCCCCCCCCTCACAGGGGAGTGCCTTGCAGCGCCAGGACTTGTACCGCTCACTTCAACCCGGGGAACGCCCCCTGAACGGGTGAAACTGCCTCCATTTTCTGGTGCCTGGACACCCTCCCCCCTCACAGGAGGGTGCCCTTTATTTTCTATAGCACCCTCGGACATTTTGGGTGCACTACTGTATCCCCCATGCTGGCCCCGTTCCACTACAGAAACGGGGTCTGGCAGATTGGGGGACCCAGCATCCTAATCCGACTTCTCAGCCGGCCCAGACTGCTGGAGGGGAGAAAACACAAACTTTATCTGCCCTTCAGTTTTTTTCCTCTTCTTGCCCTTTTTTTTTTATTCCTCCTCTTCTCCTCTGGGCCCAGATTTTCTCCAAAAGAAAATTTTTCCAGACGGGTGGGGGACTCCTGCATCACAATCGCCCGCAGGAGACCCCCATCCGCCAAGCCGCTGCCTTCACCACAGTCACTGCCATCACCGTCCTCATCCTCGCTGGAGGGAGGTAAGGCCACCTGAGCTGCCATTATGTAGTCCTCACTCAGGGTAAGTGGGGGGTCAGGGGCAACATTGGTGGCACCAACAGAACCCATGTCCATATCCCCCCCACTCACATTGCCCTCCTCACCTCCATCACCTCCTCCTCGCTCTGGCAGTCATCATGCAGTTTTTCTGAACCTCTGGAGGCATGCATGTTGGAGAACCTTTCCTTATTGATTAGCTTCTCACTGAGGAATCCTGCTCCAGCCACAATGTCAGACCTCAGCTGCACCAGATCCTCCACCTCTTTCTTTAACGATCTCACCTTTGCAGTGAATGCTGCTCTCTTGGTCTTAGCTGCATGATTTGCCTGGTAAGACACAAGCTTCAGCTCTTCCCTCAGGCCTCTGAGTTGTTTGCCAAGTTGCTCATATTCTGCCATCTTAGCCTGGATTCTGGATCCGAAGGTAGCCAGGGATTCTCTGGGCCCCTTTACTCCCCATTGCTGGGGTTCAGAGGAACCAGATACTGTAGCCTTTCCTGCACTCCTTTGCCTGGAGACACTTTTGCTGGAAGCTTTGCAGCTTCCAGCAGGGGATGTGGGAGGGGGGGGGGGATGTTGTGGGTCCTGGCTGAACGCCTCACCCCATCCTGGCTACTGGCCGTCGCATGCTCCCTCACACTCCCAGCCGGCCATAAACGGGGAGTGGACGATGGAATTCTGGGGTCCATAGCAGGAAAAAACCTACCCAGGCGCCTGCCACACACCTGGGTAGGGGCAGATGAAAACGCTGCTTCACTAGAAGTATCTGGAAGTCACAGGAGCTCAGACACACCCAACCTCTCTCCAGAGCTGTACTCACTATTCTGCTGGTGAGGTCACTGTGTACATACATTACATTACTTATGCTGTACTGATCCTGAGTTATATCCTGTAGATCTTTTGTTTAAAAATATAAAACATTACAAAAAGAATAAACATCACCATAACAATAATACAAACAACATACACAAAAAGGAGTCCATATTAGTCCATAAATGTCCAACCAAGTATCTTCTGGTCCAGCCTCATTCTCACCAAACACACCGCTATAATAAGAACAATTACCAAACACTACTCTACAATAATAATAATAATAATAATACTATTTACAGTAATAATAATAACAACAATAATAACTAAAAACTGGTCCGGTTGCATTTTGGCCCTGAGCTGGTCCCGCATCCCATGCCCCCAGTACATGATAACAGACGTCCAGGAACCAGTCCAGGATTTTTTTTTATATAAAGTCCCACACAGAAACCCCCCTCCCCCCGTCTACCCTCCACCCAACCTAACGCTAAACCCCAACACAACCTCTAGAAAAAAACAATATATACATATGTACAAACAACCAATATATACAAAATAATACAAACTATACAAACCAAACAACAAACAACAATAAGGCTTTTCAATCACACAAACCCCTAAAGCTCAAGTTCAGTGCCTGCAAGCCCTATATCAACATATATCTACAGTACAAAACAAAAAGACTAATGTGCCAGCATCAGCCCACCATCAGGGGGAGACAACAGGCTAAGGCACTTTAAAGGCAGAGCCCCTCCACAGACGAGAGGCCCTGCCAGCACCCAGCCTCTCGTACTCCAGAGAGCGCACCTTCACCAGGTCACCGAGAATGTTCCTAACCACCTCACCCACAGGGAGGATTTTACGCTGCGTCGACACTAAACACCACGCGTGCCATGTGTAGTACCTGACCACTGAGCTGACTAGGAATAAAGTGCATCGGTCCCAGCCTCCAAGGTTTCTGAATGCCCCATAGGCCCATTCCGCATAGGAGAGACTGGCCAGCCGAGGCCAACCAATGGAAGCGCCCACCCTGGTGTAAACCTCTGTGTTAAAGGGACAATGAAGCAGAAAATGCTCCATGCTTTCCAGCATGTCTCCACACTCCTCGCGGGGACATCCCCGGTCATCAGAGCTCCTGCACTTCAGATTGTCCCTCACACACAGTTTCCCATGGAAGCAGCGCCAAGTCAAGTCCCAAAACTTCAAGGGGATCCTGATAAAATTCAAAAGCCCTAAACCAACTTCCAGATCCAGACTTGGGCAGTCCTTGAGCGCCAATGGCCTCTGAAAATGACAAGACCGGACCCTCTTGTCAAGGAATTTCCTTGACAGAGTCCTAATCTCCCCCATCCCCAGACCCCACCGACGAATAACCTTCAGAACTGGGGTAGCATAAGCCGGGAGATGTCCGTGTGGTGTGCGAAGATCCTTCACTTGCCCTCCTGTCTCCCATTCCTGGAAGAAAGGCCGAAACCATCCCCTACAGGAGGATACCCACGGAGGAGCCCTCTCTTTCCAGAGGTTTGCAATATTGGTCTTAAGAAAGGTATTCACTAGGAATACCACGGGGTTGACCATACACAAGCCCCCTAGTCTCCTCATATGGTAAGTAACCTCCCTCTTCACTAGGTTCAGTCTATTCCCCCATAACATTTGGAAGAACACACTGTAGACCCGGGTCCAGAGAGGTTCTGGCAACATGCACACACTGCCCAGATATATCAGCAAAGGGAGCAGGAATGTTTTGATCAGGTTAACCCTTTCCCTGAGGGTTAAAGACGAACCCTTCCACTGATCCACCTTCTGAGCGGCGATCTTAAGCCTGCTGTCCCAGTTTTGTTTGGGGTAATCCCCTTGGCCCAATTCGATGCCGAGGACTTTTGCAGATTCCTGGGGCTCTGGAAGGGTGATCAAAATCAGGATCTCCCCCTCCCAGCCAGAGACTCTCACACTTATCCTGATTGATCTTGGACCCGGATGCCTCCGAGTAGCGGTCCACCTCCGACATCACCCATCTGCCCTCCTCTTGTGAGGAGACAAACACGGTGACATCATCAGCGTACGCTACCGCCCTCAGAGCCGAATCCGGCACAGCCAGGTCCATTCTCACCCCCGCCAACGGTCCACAATCAACCCTCCTAAGGAAAGGATCAATTGCAAACACGTACAGCAAAGGGCTCAAAGGACAACCCTGACGGACGCCAGACCCAACCTCAAAAGAGCGGCCAATCCAACCATTCACAAGTGGTAAACTCTCTGCCCCTGTATACAAGGTCTTAAGCCAATCAACAAACCCCCCGGCAGGCCATATCTCAGAAGGACAGACCAGAGGTAGTCATGGTTAACCCGATCAAACGCTTTTGCCTGATCCAAGGACAGCAAGTACCCCTTCCAGTGGCCAGCCCTACCCTGCTCCACAGCCTCTCGGACACTGAGCACAGCACTGAATGTACTGCGGCCCAGAACAGAGCAATGCTGAGCCCCCGAAAGGAGCCGGGGTGCAAACTCCACCAGCCGGTTAAACAGCATTTTTGCCAGAATCTTTCTGTCCGCATTGAGAAGCGATATGGGACGCCAATTCTCAATGTGGGACGGGTCTTTACCCTTTGACAGGATGATCAGTGCTGACCTCCTCATTGACTTTTGGCAGAGTGCCCGAGGATAGACACTCATTAAAAACCGCGGTCAAGAGGGGAACCAAAGTGTCCTTTAAGGTCTTATAGAACTCAGATGTTAAGCCATCCGGACCGAGTGACTTCTTGAGGGCAAGCCCATCAATAGCCATCCTGACTTCCTCTTCCCGGATCATCTCTGTCAAAACGTCAAGAGAGGGGTCTACTCCTGGTTCAGGGACGGTTTCAGCCAAGAAAGCTGATACCTTATCTCGATCTAGATCCTTCCTTCCCAAGAGGTGCGAGTAAAAGGATCTAACGACCTCCAGGATCCCTGATCTGGATCTTTTCAAGGATCCCGTACTATCAATCAGTCCTGAGACTACTTTACTATTCACTGACATCTTGCAGTTTCTGTAAGGGTTGGGCGAGCGGTACTTCCCGTAATCCCTCTCAAAAACCAAAGATGCGTGCCTATCGTACTGGCACTTCATCAGCAAGGACTTCACTCTGGAGATATCATCATGACCAGTGGCGTTGCGACCCGGGTGCGGGGGGTGCGGCCCGCACCGGGTGACACCAACATAATGGGGTGACACCAAGACACTCCGCAGCATCCCCCCCCATCTGTGCCCGACCGGCCTCCCGTCCGTCAGCCCAGCCCCCAGCCCCCCCCCCCCCCCGGCCTTCACCTGCGCTGTGTGTGCTGTGCACCCGTCCGTCAGCACCCTCCCCCGGCCTTCAGCTGCACTGTGCGCCCGTCCGTCATCACCCCCCCTCGCCTTCACCAGCAATGTGCCCGGCCTCCGCTTCCCCGTCTGCGCCGGCCTGACGTCACACCGCATGGCCACGCAGGAGGACGTCAGTTACGTCACAGGGGCGCCCGGTGAGAAGGATCGCTGCGCTGGATGGGTGAGTGTGTGTGTGTCTGTCTCTATCTCTGTCTGTGTGTGACTCTGTGTGTGTGTGTGTGTTTGTGTGTTTGTCTCTGTGTGTGTGTGTATGTGACTGTGTGTGTGTATGTGACTGTGTGTGTGTATGTGACTGTGTGTGTATGTGACTGTGTGTGTGTGTTTGTGTGACTCTCTGTATGTGTGACTGTGTGACTCTGTGTGTGAGTGTGTGTGTGTTTGTGTGTGTGTGTGGGGGGGGGGGTTGAACCAGCGATTTAATGTGGGGAGACTTTGACCCATTGTGGGGAACCTGCAAGGGAACCTGCGGCCTAATGTGGGGAAACTACTACCAAATGTGCGAAGTCTATGCTACCTAATGTGGGGAGTCTATGCTACCTAATGTGGGGAGTTTATGCTACCTAATGTGGGGAGACTGCTACCTAATGTGGGGAATCTGTGCTACCAAATGTGGGGAGTCTATGCTACCTTATGTGGGGAATCTGTGCTACCGAATGTGAGGAATCTATGCTACCTAATGTGGGGAAACTGCTACCTAATGTGGGGAATCTGTGCTACCTATTTTGGGGAAATTGCTAACTAATGTGGGGGAACTGCTGCCTACCTAATTTGGGGGAACTGCTTCCACCTTATGCTCCCCCCCTTGCAGTAGCACCCTCATCATCCACCAGCAACACCCCCCCCCCAGCCGTAGCACCTCCATCAGCAGATCCTGATGGTGGATGATGGCGGTGCTCCTGCCAGGAGGATGATCCTGCCGATGGATGATGGGGTGATACTGCCAGGGGGTATGGCCAGTAGCACCCTCATCATCCTCCAGCAACACCCCCCCAGTAGTAGCATCCCCATCATCCACTAGCAACATCACCAATACCCCCTCCCGTGGTAATAGGATCAGCTAACGGATGTTGAGGGATGTGACATCAGTTGTGGTATTATATTCAGAGGGTGCACTGTATGGCAACGTTATATTCAGAGGGCGCAGTTTGTGGTAGTATTATTAGAGTTGAGCGAACTTTCAGTAAATTCGATTCGTCACGAACTTCTCAGCTCGGCGGTTGCTGACTTTTCCTGCGTAAATTAGTTCAGCCTTCAGGTGCTCCGGTGGGATGGAAAAGGTGGATACATTCCTAGGAAAGAGTCTCCTAGGACTGTATCCACCTTTTCCAGCCCACGGGAGCACCTGAAAGCTGAACTAATTTATGCAGGAAAAGTCATCAACTGCCGAGCCGAGAAGTTCGTGATGAATCAAATTTACTGTAAGTTTGCTCATCTCTAGTATTATATTCAGAGGGCGCAGTGAGTGGTAGTATTATATTCAGAGGGTACAGTGTGTGGCGGTATTATATTCAGGGGTACAGTATGTGGTAGTATATTCAGAGGGTACAGTGTGTGGCGGTATTATATTCAGGGGTACAGTATGTGACAGATTTATATTCAGAGGGTACAGTATGTGGCAGATTTATATTCAGAGGGTACAGTATGTGGCAGATTTATATTCAGAGGGTACAGTATGTGGCAGATTTATATTCAGAGGGTACAGTATGTGGCAGATTTATATTCAGAGGGTACAGTATGTGGCAGATTTATATTCAGAATGTACAGTGTGTGGTAGTATTATATTCAGTGGGTACAGTGTATGGAAGGTTTATAATCAAAGAGTATAGTGTATAGTAGTATTATATTTAGAGGATACAGTGTCTGGCAAGTTTATAATAATACTTGTTTTCATATAGAGGATGAGAATGCGCTGACATAGTGAGGAGACAGACGTCTGGGCGTCACATTCTGCAGAGAGAATTTTTAGCTGGACCCGGTGGTATGTACCATCTGAATTAGATAAGGGAAGACTATAGAGAAGACGTCACCTGTAGTCATGACACCATTTTCTACCGCACCGGGTGATACCAAACCTAGCAACGCCACTGATCACGACTACCTCCAGTCGAGACAAGGTTCTCAAGTTTCTTCCTCAGGCCCTGGTACAAGCTGTACCTGTTTAGGCTTCTGAGGCCCGAGAGCTGGCAGAAGAATCTCGCAACCCTTTCCTTGAAGATCTCCCACCACTCTGACTTACTGCTACAAAGGCCCAGCAATGGTACCTGGCTCTGAAGAAAATCCTTAAAGGACTGTCTTATTTCCGCTTCTTCCAAGAGAGACGAATTCAGCTTCCAATAGCCTCTGCCCATCCGGGGGGTCTCTGTGACATTCAGAGAAAACAAAATTAAACAGTGATCGGAGAACTCCACCTCAACAACAGACACTGCTGAAGAGATGGCTTCCTCCTTTAAATAAAACCTGTCTATCCTAGACCTACAACTACCCCTAAGATAGGTGAATCCCGCGTGGCCTTGGGTGTGCCGGAAGTGGACATCCACCAGGCGAGCCTCACTCACTATGCTATTAAGGGCGATGCTATCATAAGTCAGCTTGTCTCTGGCACCTCCCCTGTCTTGGGGCCTAGTGACAGCATTAAAGTCCCCTCCAAAGACCACCTGCCGACTTGTAAAAAGATAGGGCTTGATCCTCATAAAGAGAAACTTCCGGTCCCACTTAGACTGTGGGCCATAGATGTTAATAAGGCAAAGTTTTTGTCCCCTCATGAGGACATCTAAGATCAGGCACCTCCCCATTTCTAACTCGATAACCTGTCGGCATTCTACCGCTGCGGTAAAAAGGACCGCCACTCTGCTATACGGCTCGGCCCCAAGAGACCAGTAGGAGGGCCCATTCCCTTCACTCTCTTTTAGCCTTGTAGATAGATGACATATCTGTTAGCCTGGTCTCCTGCAAAAATAAAATATCAGCATTAATGTGGGCAAAAAAATCATAGGCAGCAAATCAAGCCATATCTGACTTAATGCTGGCGACATTAATGGACGCCAGCGTCAACGGAGAGGGTGCCGCCATCGAGGGTGATAAAGTTAGACAGCTTTCTTTTTCCCACACCCCTTTTCACCCTCCACATCAGAACAACTCTTCACCCTCTTTAGAGAAACAGAAGTGTCCATCTCACCAAACGTTGTTTTACTTTCCTCGTCTATGGACTCTAGGCCAGTCCCTTCCCCCGAGGACATAACCTCCCCAGGAGAAGAGGACTCGGCATCCCCTGGAAGCCCCACCACCACCTCCCCCTCATCCTCCCCTTCCGAAGAAGAGGAGGAGATGTCCCTGAGGGGTCGGAATCGATTGGAAAGGCCAACCAGAGGGGAGTCAGTTTTGCCTTCCTTTGGCACCTGGACCAGGGTGGGAGAAGATCTTAAATCTCCCTTTTTTCTACTTGTACCCCGCTTTCGTGTCTCTTTCTGCCATCCCTCATCATCCTCCTCCACGCTATCCGAGGAGATGACACCTTCCTCATTCTGGATCCTCCTGACCTCCTCATTCCGCTCGCCATCCCTCAGGGTCTCAGCAGCAAGGTTGGCCTCTGGGACAGGATGAGAGGTTGTCCGGTAACCCGGGCTTTCCCCATCACCCTATCCCTTTGGCGTTTATCAAGACGTTTTAGTTGGGCCGGTGTCTTTCTCTTGCTGTTCCTCACTGACCCCTCAGTTCCTCCACCTCTGCTAGTCCCCTCCTCAGCAGATTCCGGCTCGTGATCTTCACTCGCTGGGGACAAGACCGCATTAGCGAAAGAATGAGGACAACGACTGAATGGGTGACCTAAGTCACCACACAGGTGACACCTAATCTCTGCACAAGATGCGGCAAGATGGCCTACTCCCCCACACAAGGCACATTTCTGTACCGTACAGTTTGCACTGAAGTGTGTGGGATCACCACATCTGTGACAGAGCTTCGGCTGACCCCGGTAGAAAATCTGGATACGATCCCTACAGAGAAAGGCAGAGGATGGAATATGGGTAACTGTATTCCCTGAACGCTTAAGTTTTACCAAAAACGTCCAGGCTCCTGACCAGATGCCAAACCCGTCTCGGTTCTTCTGCGGGACCCCCATGACCTCGCCATACCGTCCTAACCAGGTGATGATGTCAACACAAGAGAGTGATTCGTTACGGGTCAAAACGGTCACTCTCTTGATTTCGTTTTGACGAGACAATGCTTTTACGGCAAAGTCTCTGCACAAGATCTTGCCAGCCGGGCTCATTCTTTACCAATTCATAATTCGACCAGAAAAGTTCAAGCCCCTCTGGCCGAACAAAACTGATATCGAATTCAGGAGCACCGTAGGGATGTATCAAGGCAAAGATATCAACTGCCTTGAAGCCCATCTTTAGCAAGAGCTCAACCACTTTGGTCCTTGAAGGACACATATCTTCGCCCTTCCACCGAAGACGGACCACATTCCTACGGTTACTACCTTCCCCGGCTGTTGGGAGGGACCACACATTATCGCCCCCTCTTTCCTCTCGGAAGGACAGATCAACTGTTCTACCCTCTACATTAATCGACCTTTCCCCCTTTTTCAGAGCCTCCAGGAGACGTCGCTGCAATAAACCGTCCCTAGAGTCAGGAGACGCGGAAAGTATTCTACTTTCCCCAGCAGTGACATTGGCATAACTCCTATAGTCTGTCACCACTGGGGGGGGGGGGGGGGGGCAACCGGACCAGACCCTACACCTACACCACTTCTAATGACAACATACCCACCACCACCAATGACAACATTAGCACTTCCCCCAACAACATTGTTTCCAATAACATCATCTGTAGTCCCATCACCACCCCTAATTTCAGCAACAGCAAAATCCCCTTCTCCAATAACATTAACCTCCATCCTCTCCCCAGTCATACACCCCGTACCCCCATTTACCTTCTCATTCACACTGGCTGGACCAGAAACCACAAACTGGCTGGACCAGATAATCCGGCAAACGATGATGATGATGATGACATTTTTTCCCGTTTTGCCTCAGCATCACGGGGCACTAGGGCTGGGACAACCTCCACTGGCCCTTTAAGGCAGCATGCTTGCCTGGTCTAGAGGAGGCCCCAGCCCTGTTCTTATTAGTGCCCTCCGCCTCATCAGTATCAGAAACGTAATTTTTCGGAAAATTCGGCTGAATCGAATTTTTTAAGTTAGCTCATCTCTATTTACCACTTTACGGAGTTTAGTAGTATCTGCAAAGATTGCTACTTTACTATTCAACCCCTCTACAAGGTCATTAATAAAATTATTAAATAGAACAGGACCCAAGACTGATCCCTGTTGTACCCCACTAGTAACAGTCACCCAATCAGAATAAGTGCCATTAATAACTACTCTGTTTCCTATGACTGAGCCAGTTACTTACCCACTTACACACATTCTCCCCCAGCCCAATCCTTTTCATTTTATGCACCAAACTTTTATGTGGCACCGTATCAAATGCTTTGGAAAAATCCAGATATACAACATCCAGTGATTGTCCCTGGTCCAGTCTGGAGCTCAACTCCTCATTATAGCTGATCAGGTTGGTTTGACAGGACCGATCCTTCATAAAGCCATGCTGATATGGTGTCATACATTTATTTTTTATCAATATACCATATATAAGCCGAGTTTTTCAGCATGATTTTTCGTGCTGAAAATGCCCCCCTCGGCTTATACTCGAGTGAACTCTCCGCCTGTCAATCCCTTCATCAGTGGTCTTCAACCTGCAGACCTTCAGATGTTGCAAAACTACAACTCCCAGCAAGCAATTTTTTACGTAAGGATAGTTATGTAAGAATTTAATAGAGACAGCATCTAAGGGTTCAAAGGGTGGACATAAGAGTGCTTCTAAGACCAGGTTTAGATCCCAGGGGGTACTCTTATTTTTGTAGGAGGATTTACTTAACAGCACCCGTAATTAATCATTTTACTAAAGGATCTTCCTCCAGCTTAACCCCTTAAGGACCAGGCGTTTTTCATTTTTTGCACTTTCGTTTTTTCCTCCTTACCTTTAAAAAATCATAACTCTTTCAATTTTGCACCAAAAAATCGGTATTATGGCGTATTTTTTGCGCCACCAACTCTGCTTTGTAAGGACATCAGTAATTGTACCCAAAAATCTACGGAGAAACGGAAAAAAAAATCACTGTGCGACAAAATTGAAAAAAAAATTCAATTTTGTAACTTTTGGGGGATTCCGTTTCTACGTAGTACCTTTTTCCTTTAAATGACACCTTTTCTTTATTCTCTAGGTCCATAAGGTTAAAATGAAACCCTACTTGTATAGGTTTGATTTTGTATTACTATTTAAAAAAAATCATAAATACATGCAGGAAAATTTCTACGTTTAAAATTGTCATTTTCTGAGTCCTATAACTTTTTAATTTTTCCATGTTCAGGGGGATATGAAGGCTCATTTTTTGCGCCATGATCTGAAGTTTTTGTCGGTACCATTTTTGCATTGATCGAACTTTTTGATCGCTTTTTATTCATCTTTTCATGATATAAAAAGTGACCAAAAATACACTATGTTGGACTTTGGAATTTTTTTGCGCGTACGCCACTGATTGTGCAGTTTAAAAAGCGGTATATTTTTATAATTCTGACTTTTCCGCACATGGCGATACCACATATGTTTATTTTTATTTACACAGTTTCTTTTTTATTCTTGGAAATGCCAGGTGATTCAAACTTTTATTAGGGGAAGGGATCATTGAAAGGCTTAATGATTTTTTTACACTTTTCTTATGCCATATTATAGCCCCCAGGGGGGGGCTATAACATTGCATGTACTGATCTTTACCACTGATTGATGCATCTCCATAGGAATGCATCAATCAGTGTTTTTGGCGATTGAATGCTCAAGCCTGGATCTCAGGCTTGAAGCATTCATTCGGCGAACGGACCGCAGGAAGGAAGGTAAAAGACCTTCCTCCTGTAGTACAACTGTTTGGGATGCCGCGATTTCACAGTGGCGATCCCGAACAGCTCCCTGAGCTAACCAGCTTTGAGCGTGTGGCTAAAGGGTTAATAGGGCGTGGCGGCGGGTCCCGGCTTCACTATGACACCGGGCCCGCCGTGTTATGATGCGGGGTTACCATGTAACCCCGCGTTATATCACAGGAGCAGGACTAGGGGCGTAAGTTTACGCCCTTGGTCCTTAAAAGGTTAAAATTGGAAAAAAGAATAACTAAGCACAGAGATTTGTACCTTCAGAGTATTAGGACTCAGGTGTGTATCCAGACCCCTCTGAAGAAATTTGAGAATTAGAGGAATACTCTGCTCTGACAGAGGATCTACGGAGTAGGCAGCAAAAGGCTTTCCAAGTTCTCAGATATATGCTGGATGAGATATGCTTTCTGCTAGCTTATAAAGTCTTTATAACCTCATCAGAAAAAAAACTTTTTCTTAAAATCCCCCTTTCAGTATGCAAACTGTCAAATGGAGATAAGAGGACTGAGGATGATGAACAGGACCCTGTGTTAGCAAGTCCTCATGGACCCAAGGCTGGGAAACAGACATTGTTCTCAACAGCATGAACTTGTGGCAAAAAGGGAGCTATTAATAAGACTAACATTGAGCCTGCTTTATCTTCATAGAGCCCAAGGAATGAAACAAAGAGAGAGAAAGTCAGAATAAATCCCTGGATCAAAGTTCTGTCCCTATAAATCTAGTATACATAACCAGTGATGTTATTATTCTCCAAAAATGCATCCAGACCCCTTTTGCACTCTTTTACAGAGTTCACCATGACCACCTCCTCAGGCAGAGAATTCCACAGTCTCACTGCTCTTACAGTAAAGAACCCCCATCTGTGCTGGTGTAGAAACAGTCTTTCCTCTAAACGTAGAGGATGCCCCCTTGTTATGGATACAGTCCTGGATATAAATAGATCATGGGAAAGATCTCTGTACATCCCCCTGATATATTTATACATAGTTATTAGGTCTCCCCTAAGCCTTTTTTTTTTCTAAACTAAATAACCCTAAATCTGATAATCTTTCTGGCTACTGTAGTCCTCCCATTCCCCGTATTACCCTGATTGCCCATCTTTGAACCCTCCCCAGCTCCACTATATCTTCCTTGTACACTGGTGCCCAGTACTGTACACATGTCATTAATTAATATATTAAATAGGACAGGACCCAAGACATGATTTTTAAAAAGATTTGTTGCTCTGTTTTTGATGAGATTTTGTTTGACCAATGGCATACAGGACTTCTGGGTAGCTGATACTAGAAAAATGCCAAAAAATTGGCAACTTTTTGAGGGGATGAGATTTGATATTTTGAGATGAAAATTCCATCCTAAAGAATTTAGAATAGAGGAAACCTTCTGCAGTTGTTGACTGATTGCTGCAGACTGGGATACAATCAAGCAGTCATCTAGGTAGGAAATTAAAAGGATACCTCCGCCATTACTTTTGTGAAAACTCTCGGGGCTTGAGTGACCTGGAGAGAAGAGCTCAGTACTGCAGGTGTGTCCATGTCCCCTCCATAAAGGATGCTAGTCTTTATGGGATCTGTCGCTAACCGTGAAAAGTAATGTATCCGGAGGAAAGGAGCGAAATTGTAGAAGCAGGCCTGAACATATTGTATTTAAAACCCAAGGGCTAGAAGAATTTTTTTTTTACCAGGCCTCCACAAATCCGGACAGACGCCCTCCCACTGGAAGAGTGGCATAATTTTATATCAGACAGGAGGCGAGTATCAATGCATATTCCTTCTTTATTAAGCCCAATAGCAGAAAGAAAGATGCACAAAACTTCCATAGTGAAAGAAAAAACACATAGGATGCAGGTTACCAAGCAACCTAACCGCACCCCTTAATCATTTCCACCAATCCCATCCAACTTGCATCATATAAAACCAACTGAAACTCCACCGTCCTCCTCTTTCTTTCTGCTCAATAGCTGGGAGCACTACAGATAAGTATTCTCTATTGAAGTTCTGATATATTGTTTGAGGTCTGTGCTACCAGTGTGGCACTTGACCACATATTCTAAGTAGTGTTTAAGGGTATAAGAATATATAGAAGTATAGTTGTGCTGGAGTAGATACTGCATACTACTGTTTAGTTTTTCCCCTTTTTCGGCAGGCCTGACCTGATTGCTGTTTCTGCGCCAGGTTTGGTCTGCCTCCTTTTCTATTTCCGTTTTGACTGGTACCTGGTTGCGCCCTTTCGGTTCTCTCGGGTGGCGGCGCTTTCCCTGTATTCGGCGGGGAGACCGCCATCACGAGTGACGTCTGAGGGCTTGTTGTTTCAACTCCGCCCTTCTTCTTGGCGCAGGGTGCCCGCACGCTGTGCGCTCGACTCGCGGCGCTCGCGAGATCTCGGCCGGGGCGCCCCATGCTGCTCTCACTCATTTTCTGTTTGTGCCCTGCGATCCGGCTGCTGACTAGCAGCGGGGATCGCAGCGGCAATTGGAAAGGGGCTCGGAACAGGAAGGTTCTTTGTTTTTCTTGTTCCGGGCTTATTCATCTCTTGGCCCACGGTCATAGTTGTCCCTGCCAGTGGGCTTTAGGGAATCTGGGGAGACGCAGGGATTTTTTCGTCCACTCTCCCTATATTCCCTATATTTTCCTAGTTAGTATTATGGTAATGCAAATTGATTAAAGATATTTATTTTTTCTTTTTCTTTACAGCTCTTTGGTTTTTCCCCTACTGTGTAATTCGCATAATGGCTGAGGACAAGTCTAATTTGACCCTGGGGGAAGGCCCCATGCCCACTCCTGATATGGAGTTCATGTCAGCCGATCAGATACAACAATTAGTTTGCAGGTCGGTACAATCTGCCCTTTCCTCTGCCATGGTGTCGGTGAACGAAACCATTTCTAAATCAGTTTCTTTGGCCATGCAAAATTCTCGCCCTGAGGGGACATCTCCAATCCCGTGTACTGAAGGCGGGGAGTTGGTGTTGGAACGAGCCTCAGGCTCGGGTGGACCCGGCAAGTCTGTCCGGAAGAAAAATAACATCACAGACTTAGTGAACTCTCCTGTTGTCCAGGGCATGTCAAGAGATAGTATAAATATTACATCTCGACCACTCAAGGTGGTCGGCACCCCGTCTGCGGGCAAAAGACCCTCCTCACGGGAGGACGTATCTCACCATAGACCTATACGGTCGGCTAAACGGAACAAACCAGACTCCTTCGTGGACGCATCTGATGTGGACTCAGAGTCGGATTCTGGGAGGTCGGATTCTGTCGCTTCCAGTAGCGATGATGAGGCAGTGGGGGAGGGTGCTGATGTATCTCACCCAGGCCCCTCCACAAAAGGGGATCCATCTCCTGATACATTGTTGGACTCCTTAGGATTACCTTATTTTGACCCGGAGGCTATAAAACACCTGCGGTCTGGCGAGTGGGAGCCGGTTCCGGAAGTTGCTAAATTCCTCGAGGCTTGGATTCGAAAACCCCTGGATAGGGGTAACAGAAATAAACTTCGGTCAGAATGTCCGCGGCCTTCGTTGGCCAATAGGGTGGCGTGATGCCGGAGCTAGACCCTATTCTATTGAAATACATGACCAAATCGGGTAAGAACCCGAAGAAAGGGATTGATCGGTCCTTTAAATCGGTCCAGGATAACTTCCTGGATTTACTGGGACCGATTACCAAGATTCTCAATATGGCCGAACAGGCCGTGGCTTCTGGAGAAGCAGTGAATGCAGAGGTATTGAGGGGCTGGGCCCTGAGGGCCACATGCTTACTGGGTAACGCCAACTCGGCTATTTCCGCCGAAAGGCGTAGGTCCATCCTCATGAGGTTGGACCCTCAATTATCCCATTTACGGCGGATCCTTGAGTCCTCCAGACGGTGTCGGGGTACGTGATAGAGTTTGTAAGTCCTCCCGTGCAAGTGAGCGGTCCACGGACTATCCATTTTTCGGAACAAGACAGGTTCCTGATTCAGGAAGAAGTTATGGATTTGTATGCCAAACAGGCAATTCGGCCTGTGGACGGGCCCCAACAAGGGTTTGTCAGCAATATCTTCTTAGTAAAAAAGAAAGACGGCGGCCATCGGCCGGTCATAAACTTAAAAGAGTTAAACGATTACGTACTTTATCGCCATTTCAAAATGGAGGGCATACATCTCATCAGAGATCTGCTCCTCCAAGGCGATTGGCTGGCGAAGATAGATTTGAAGGACGCGTACCTCACGGTACCGAATCATCGGTCCTCTTCTCCATTCCTCCAGTTTATATGGGGGGGGCCAAAGGTGGGAGTTCTCGTGCCTCCCATTCGGTCTATCGTCCGCCCCGTGGTGTTTCACCAAACTCCTAAAGCCGGTTATGGCTTGCCTGAGGAGTCAGGGAGTGAGGTTGATCATTTATCTAGACGATATTTTGATCATGGCGCGGTCCAGACGTCAGGCCAGCATACATGTGGAATGGACACTGACGTTGCTTACGGAGCTGGGTTTTCTTCTCAACAAGAAGGATTGGAATGGGAAGACGATCTTCAATTCCAAGCCGGACCTAGTTATAGAATCGGACACCAGTTTGTCCGGCTGGGGAGCCAGGTGCGGATCGTCCGCCACAGGCGGGAGATGGTCGGTGATGGAAGCTCAGCTTCACATCAATTGTCTGGATCTGCTAGCGGGCATGTTTGCTTTGAAGAGCTTTGCTCCCCACAGAACGGATTGTTGCATCCTGCTACGGATGGACAACATCACGGCAGTGCAGTATGTCAATCGCTTAGGAGGCACGAGGTCTCATCCACTGATGGACCTGGCAAAGGATCTCTGGTTCTTCTGCTTGGAAAGGAACATAGTGCTTCAGGCGGAGTATCTACCGGGAGTTTCCAATTCCGTTGCAGATTGGAATTCCTGACATCTGGTGGACGGCAGCGATTGGACCTTGCATCCGGCAATTTTTCAGCGGGTTCAGACCTTATGGGGGCCCCTTGGTCTGGATTTGTTTGCATCACTGCTCAATCGCCAGTTGCTCCAGTTTTTCAGTTGGCGACCGGATCCAGAAGCGGTGGCTACGGATGCTTTCCTGCAGATATGGCCTCAGGAGGGGTCGTACGCATTTCCCCCTTTCGCCATGATACCCAGGGTATTATGGCAAGTGGCGATACAGAAGGTTACTGTGGTTTTGATCGCTCCGTGGTGGCCGGCTCAGGCATGGTTTCCTCAGATTCTGGGGATGACCATAGACTCTCCGAGGATATGTCCATTGTTCCCTTCTGTCCTACGGAGTCCCATGGGGGAGTTGCACCCGATGGTGTTATCGGGTCAGTTGACGCTGTTGGCGTGGCTGATATCGGGTCAGCAGGATTTGATAGATTGTTATCACACACAGCTAGGGAACTCATTAGTGAAGCATGGGCTCCGGGTACCAGATCGGCTTATCGGTCAGCCTGGAGTTCATGGGTTCGTTGGTGCTCACAACGGCAGGTGGATCCCACTTCTGCCTCTGTGACTGCTGTGCTGAATTTTTTATCGGCGGCTTTTGAGGACGGCAAGGCGTACCGGACCATCAATGTGTACAGGTCTGCTATTTCAGCCCAACATGCCCCGGTGGAAGGCAGAGCGATTGGGCAGCACCCATTGGTTTGTCGTCTCCTTAAGGGCATTAGGTTTAAGAAACCTCCTGGCCCCCGTTATCAATCCACATGGGACGTATCATTGGTGTTACGTATGTTTGCCTCATGGGAAGATAATGAACAGTTGTCTCTCAAGTTGTTATCATACAAGTTAACCATGCTGTTGTGTTTGGTGTCCATTAAGTGGGTATCAGATGTTA
Source organism: Hyla sarda (assembly GCF_029499605.1). Lineage (NCBI taxonomy): Eukaryota > Metazoa > Chordata > Amphibia > Anura > Hylidae > Hyla > Hyla sarda. The sequence continues at coordinate 140,771,943 of NC_079196.1, forward strand.
AGGCGCTGGATATATCGCGCAGAGAATTTACACCTCATGGGGTCCAGTTTACTATTTCTAGAAGGACTAAGACTAATCTGCGTTCGGTTTTTTTACCCGGGTTTTCCCTCTCACCCTGAGTTGTGTGTAGTTCGGTGCCTTAAAGCGTATGAACTTAGGACGGCGGGTCTCCGTTCTTCGTCTTTTTCCCAATTGATAGTTTCTTTTTGTTCACCTCATTTGCCTGTTTCTTCCCAGACTTTATCACGTTGGGTGCGTCACTCTATGGCCTTGGCGGGAGTGGATGTGTCCATTTTTAATGCGCATTCTGCCAGAGGTGCCATGGCTACCAAGGTAGCTCAGACTGGGGGCTCGCTTTCCAACATTTTGAAGGTGGCGGACTGGTCGTCGGAAGAGACTTTCCAGAATTTTTATTTTAGGCCGGAGCATCATATTTCTATGTCGGTTTTGTAATTTACGGTTGTTTCTATTGCTTTAAACTTGCATTGATACGAGCCTCCTGTCTGATATAAAATTGGAGATTTTCCTATTATTATGACGGAAAATATAGATTTTATGAAGACAGGAGGAGAGTATCATCCCTCCCTTATTACCCAACCCTGTTATGGTGTATATTTTTCTGTCTTCCAGGTTACTGAGTTTCCTACTAGAAGACGGTGGGGTGGTTAACCTGTTCATCGAAATACGGTTTCGGTTATCCTGTTGGAATCGAAGGATTGTTTTAAGTCGATGGGAGCTGGTCGCTTTGAGTTTGGATTGGAGAAGGCGACGTAGTCAAGCAATTCCTTGGTCCTCAAGTACCCCCAACAGGTCATGTTTTCTGAATTCCCTTAGTCTTTCACAGGTGATATAATTATGGTCAGTAAATCAGGCATTCACCATCCTGAAAAACTGACCTTGAGAAACACTGTTCTAAATTCATGGCTAGCCTTATAGTTTTAAGTGACAAATCAGTGTAATAGTTACATAGTTAGTACGGTTGAAAAAAGACATACGTCCATCAAGTTCAACCAGGGAATTGAAGGGTAGGGGTGTGGCGCAATATTGGGGAAGGGATGGGATTTTATATTTCTTCATAAGCATTAATGTTATTTTGTACCAGGAATGTATCTAACCCTGTTTTAAAGCTGTAAAATTTTCCTGCTGTGACCAGTTCCTGAGGTAGACTGTTCCATAAGTTCCCAGTTCTTATGGTAAAGAAGGCGTGTCGCCCCTTGAGACTAAACCTTTTCTTCTCCAGACAGAGGGAGTGCCCCCCTCGTCCTTTGGGGGGGTTTAACCTGGAACAGTTTTTCTCCATATTTTTTGTATGGGCCATTAACCCCTTAAGGACACAGGACGTACTAGAACGTCCTGACACCCTGGGCTTTAAGGACCCAGAACGTACTGGCCGGCTGAAATCTTTCAGCAGTCTTGCCGTGCATAAACCGAGGGGGGTCCCGGGACCCCCAGATGTCGGCGATCACTTGCGAATTCACGCAAGCGACCTTCGGCGATTCGGGTCACTTGTGACCCGATGACCGCGAAATACAGGGTGATCAGCGGTGTACGATACACCGCCAATCACCAGCCGTTGCTGGGGAGCGGTGACAATACTGTCATCGGCCCAGCAGCACTACTATTGGCCGGCAATCGTCCGGCCAATAGTAGTGCGGCAGAGGAGGGGTTAACGGTCCTTCCCGCCGCTGTACCCGCTCGCTGCGTTCAGTCAGCGGGTACAGCAGCGCAGAGAGGACCGTGGAGCCGTTAGAATAGGGACAGACTGTTGCGGGGACAGGTAGGTGAATAAGTGTCAATAAAGTTAGTAAAAGTTAAAGAAAAAAAAAAAGTAACCCCCCCTAATATGTCCCCAAGGGTCCTACTAGGGTCTGATCCCTGACCACGGGTCCTATTAGGGGTTCAGGGAGCTGCGTGCGCCATCCGTTTTTTTTTTTGGGCAGCAGCTTTTTTTATTTTTTTTTTTATAAAAAAAAATCCCCCCTTACCCCCTAATAGGTCCCCCAGGGTCTGATCCCTTACCCCGGGTCCTATTAGGGGTTCAGGGAGCTGCGTTTGCCACCAATTTTTTTTATTTGGTCGCAGCTTTTTTTTTTGTTTCTAATAACGGTGTGTGGTTGTAAATCACACACCGTTATTATATAAAGTTTACACCAAGTACCACATACACACTTACCGCCACCCCCCCCCCCCCCCCGCACACACACCCTCCCCCTTGCCACTGTAGAAAAAAGGCGATGGCCCGCCAGGCATTTTCGGCAGCGGAGGCTTACGCTTCTTAAGCCTCCGACTCCGAATCTGCCAGTGAGGAAGATCCTACTTTTTTGTGTTCTTCCTCGCCCTCCTCATCATCTAGTAGTGATGATGAGTCCCCTGTACGGCGGCAGAGACGCCGCCAGGCGAGGCCACGCACCCCCCATGAGAGTGACCCAGTGTCCGACACTAGTACGAGTGGCAATGCCGCTCGTAATAGGAGTCCGGCCCCCTTCTGATGACCCTGTCTGGAGCCCAGAGGGTTATCAGCCACGGATTCCTGAGTTTGTTGGCGACTCAGGAATCCGGATTGACCATGCTGGCTTCACTGCTCTGGACTTTTAAAAATTTTTTTTAAGTGACAGCCTGGTCAATCTAATGGTGGAGCAAACGAACTTGTATGCCCATCAGTTCATTGCCCACCACCCCGATTCCTTTTTGGCCAGGCCCAATGAATGGTGCGCCATTGATGCAGCGGAAATGAGGACATTTTGGGGCCTCTCGCTGCATATGGGCCTGGTCAAAAAACCAAGTGCTCGTCATTACTGGAGCGGGGACGTCCTCTATCAGACCCCGCTTTACAGTATGGCGATGACACTGAAGCGGTACGAGGCGATTCGGAAATGCCTGCATTATGCAGATAATGCGGAATGTCCGCCCCTAGGTGATCCCGCCCATGACCGGCTTTACAAAGTGAGGCCGGTCATCGATCACTTTGGGGCCAAATTTTTGGAGGCCTATGTACCGCTCAGGGACCTCTCGGTAGAGGAGTCTCTCATAAGTTTTAAGGGGAGACTCGTCTTCTGCCAGTATATTCCCTCGAAGCGGGCGCGGTTTGGCGTGAAACTCTACAAACTCTGCGAGAGTACCTCCGGGTACACTTGCAAGTTTAGAGTATATGAGGGACGAGATTGCCGTATTGAACCCCCAGAATGTCCCCCCACTCTGGGTGTTAGCGGGAAACTCGTTTGGAACCTTGTGCACCCATTGCTGGATAAGGGTTTCCAAGTATAAGTGGATAATTTTTATACCAGCATCCCTCTGTTCAGATCCCTTTCAGCCAGATCCAAATCCGCTTGTGGGACCGTGCGGAAGAACCAGAGACGCCTATCCCCAAGGTTGAGTCCCGTGCCCTGACCCATGATAACCTGTTGTTGGTGAAGTATAAGAGGGATGTCCTTATACTCTTACCACTATTCATAGGAACGGCAGCACCCCTGTCCCTGTGTGAGATACCGTGGGACCGGTCCTCAAGCCCGATTGTATACTGGACTACAATCGTTATATGGGGGGAGTTGATCTCTCAGATCAAGTCCTCAAGCCATATAACGCCATGCGGAAAACACGGGCATGGTACAAAAAAGTTGCGGTCTACTTGGTACAGGTTGCCATGTACAACGCTTTTGTACTATCCCAGTACGCTGGCAACACAGGGACATTCCTCCAGTACCAAGAAGAAGTCCTACGGTTCCTGATCTTTGGCGACCGGGAAAGATCAGGCCGGACTTCCCAAGGGTCTGGAGTTATAGGCGCCAGGATCCCAGAAAAAATGCAGAGTGTGTCACAGGAAGGGGAGACGGAAGGACACCACGTATCAATGTGACACTTGCCCAGATAATCCGGGCCTCTGCATAGGCTGCTTCAGGGAATATCACACTTCCATGGAGCACTAAATTTTCATTTGAATTTTCCATAATTTGACCAATGTACCAAGTCCAGAGTACATGCCAAAATTTTACCCCCATAAATCACTAAATTGCCCAAAAAACCCTGAGAAAAAAAAACAGATAAGACCTCTGGGGGTGTTTTTTCAGAAATGGGTCATAGGTCACTGAGTCACTATCATCGGGGACTTTTTATGTTGCCTGAAATGCACAGCGCTCTCTCTCCACATGAGCGGGTGCGCATTTGAGGCAACAGATTAGGGACGGCTACACACATCACATTCCCAGAATGATGATTCAGAGCATAGGGTTTGGGGCGGGCATATTTTTTTTAGTTTTGGCTATGCTCTGGGTCATCATTCTGGGAATATATCCTTTTTTTTATTATGATTTATAATTTTCTGGCCCACTGTACCCCATATTACGGGCCTCTGTACCCCACCTGTCTACCCCAGTTATGGCCCGTTGTCCCCCATAGTATTCCCCTATTTTAGGGCTCAGTGCTCTCCCCATTAATGCTCTTTGAGGGGGGGTCCCACATCCTGGCTCCATATCAAGCTCAAGGTCCCTGACTGCGCTCCCACTCAAGCAAGACCTGCTGTGCACCCGCCATGCCAAATTCATAAATAAGGTATGTCCTTACTCCAAATAAATGTATTTACAAATTGTTGGGGGTCTTTTCTGCTATTAAACCTTGTAAAAATGTAAAATTTTGGGGAAAACCCACATTTTTGTGAAAAAAATAATTCTTTTGACATATGCAAAAGTCATGAAACCCCTGTGGGGTATTAAGGCTCACTTTACCCCTTGTTATTTTCCTCAAGGGGTCTAGTTTCCAAAAAGGTATGGCATGTGTTTTTTTTTTGCTGTTCTGGCACCATAGGGGCTTCCTAAATGCGACATGTCCCCCCCATTTCAGCAAAGTTTGCAAATGTAACTCCTTCTCTTCTGAGCATTGTGGCGCTCCTGCAGTGCACTTGACGTCCACTTATGGGGTACTTCCATACTCAAAAGAGATGGGGTTACAAATTTTGGGGGGTATTTTCTGCTATCAACCCTTGCAAATACGTGAAATTTAGGGGAAAACCCACATTTTAGTGAAAAAAAAAATTCTTTTTACATATGCAAAAGTCGTGAAACCCCTGTGGGGTATTAAGGCTCACTTAATTCCTTGTTACGTTCCTCAAGGGGTCTAGTTTCCAAAATGGTATGCCATGTGTTTTTTTTTTTTTTTGCTGTCCTGGCCCCATAGGGGCTTCCTAAATGCGACATGCCCCCCGAGCAAAATTTGCTCTCAAAAAGCCAAATATTACTCCTTCTCTTCTGAGCATTGTAGTTCGCCCATAGTGCACTTCAGGTCAACTTATGGGGTACCGCCATACTCAGAAGAGATGGGGTTACAAATTTTGGGGGGTCTTTTCTGCTATTAACCCTTGCAAAAATGTGAAATTTGGGGGGAAACACACATTTTAGTGAAAAAAATTATAATTTTTTTTTACATATGCAAAAGTCTTGAAACACCTGTGGGATATTAAGGCTCATTTAATTCTTTGTTACGTTCCCCGAGGGGTCAAGTCCAAAATGGTATGGCATGTTTTTTTTTGCTGTTCTGGCACCCTAGGGGCTTCCTAAATGCAACATGCCCCCCAAAAACCATTTCAGAAAAACGTACTCTCCAAAATCCCCTTGTCGCTCCTTCGCTTGAGCCCTCTACTGCGCCTGCCGAATAATTTACATAGACATTTGAGGTATGTGCTTACTTGAGAGAAATTGGGCTACAAATATAAGTATACATTTTCTCCTTTTACCCCTTGTAAAAATTAAAAAATTGGATCTACAAGAACATGCGTGTGTAAAAAATGAAGATTGTGAATTTTCTACTTCACTTTGCTGCTATTCCTGTTAAACACCTAAAGGGTTAAAACGCTGACTGAATGTCATTTTGAATACTTTGGGGGGGTGCAGTTTTTATAATGGGGGTCATTTGTGGGGTATTTCTAAGATGAAGGCCCTTCAAATCCACTTCAAACCTGAACTGGTCCCTGAAAAATAGTGAGTTTGAAAATTTTGTGAAAAATTGGAAAATTGCTGCTGAACTTTGAAGCCCTCTGGTGTCTTCCAAAAGTAAAAATACGTCAATTTTATGATGCAAACATAAATTATACATATTGTATATGTGAATAAAAAAAAATTATTTGGTGTATCCATTTTCCTTACAAGCAGAGAGCTTCAAAGTTAGAAAAATGCTAAATTTTCTAATTTTTCATCAAATTTGGGGATTTTTCACCAAGAAAGGATGCAAGTTACCACTATATTTTACCACTATGTTAAAGTAGAATATGTCACGAAAAAACAATCTCGGAATCAGAATGATAAGTAAAAGCATTCCAGAGTGACAGTGGTCAGATGTTCAGATGGCCGGGTCCTAAGGTGTAAAATGGCTTAAGGGGTTAATATACTTATATACATTTATCATATCCCCCCTTAAACGTCTCTTCTCAAGACTAAACAATTGTAACTCCTTTAATCGCTCCTCATAACTAAGATGTTCCATGCCCCATATTAGTTTAGTCGCGCGTCTCTGCACCCTTTCCAGCTCCACAGTGTCCCTTTTATGGACTGGTGCCAAAAACTGAACAGCATATTCCAGGTGAGGCCGTACCAATGCTTTATAAAGGGGGAGTATTATGTCCCTGTCCCTCGAGTCCATGCCTCTTTTTATACATGACAATATCCTGCCGGCCTTGGAAGCAGCAGCCTGACATTGCATGCTATTCTGTAGTCTGTGATCTACAAGTACACCCAGATCCTTCTCTACCAGTGACTCTGCCAGTTTAATCCCCCCTAAGACATACGACGCATGCATGTTATTAGTACTCAGATGCATAACTTTACATTTATCCACATTGAACCTCATTTGCCAAGTGGATGCCCAGACACTTAGTCTATCCAAGTCATCTTGTAACCTATACACATCCTCTATAGACTGTACCGTGCTACAAAGCTTGGTGTCATCTGCAAAGATAGAAACAGAGCTGTTAATACCATCCTCTATATCATTGATAAATAAATTAAACAACAGCAGTCCCAGTACTGAACCTTGGGGCTCACCACTAATAACCGTGGACCAATCAGAGTACGAATCATTGACCACCACTCTCTGGGTACGATCCATGAGCCAGTGTTCAATCCAGTTACAAACTAAAGTTTCCAAACCCAAAGACCTTAACTTACCTGTCAGACGTCTATGAGGGACAGTATCAAATGCTTTAGCAAAATCCAGAAACACTTTATCCACAGCCATTCCTCTGTCAAGGCTTCTACTCACTTCTTCATAAAAGCAAATTAGATTGGTTTGACAACTTCTATCCTTAGTAAACCCATGCTGGCTATCACTTATAATACAATTATCCCCTATGTATTCCTGTATGTAATCCCTTATAAGTCCTTCAAACAATTTACCCACAATGCACGTTAAACTTACCGGTCTATAATTTCCTGGGGAAGACCTAGAGCCCTTTTTGAAGATTGGCACCACATTCGCCTTAAGCCAGTCCCTTGGCACAATACCAGACACCAGTGAATCTCTAAATATCATGAACAGGGGTACAGATATTACTGAACTTAGTTCTCTAAGAACTCTTGGGTGCAATCCATCTGGCCCTGGAGATTTGCTTACATTTATATTACTTAACTTACCTTGTACCATCTCTACATTAAGCCAGTTCAGTACATTACATGATGTGTTACCAGCACTGACCTGTCCAATTTCAGCTCCTCCTTCTTCCCTAGTATATACAGAACTAAAGAACTCATTCAGTAGCTCTGCTTTCTCTAGATCGCCTGTGACAACCTCCCCATTATCATTATTAAGGGGTCCTACATGCTCTGTCCTTGGTTTTTTTGCATTTATATATCTAAAAAAATATTTAGGGTTAGTTTTGCTTTCTTTGGCCAACTGTCTCTCATTTCGAATTTTTGCTGTTTTTATTCCATTTTTACAGATTTTATTAAGCTCCTTTTACTGTTTAAATGTTATAGCTGACCCATCAGATTTGTATTTTTAGAAAGCAATTTTTTTGTTTATTGCTCTTTTAACTTAATTTGTCAGCCATGAGGATTTAGTTTTAATAGTTTATATTTGTTCCCCTTTGGTATATATTTAGCTGTATAGTTATTTAGAGTTGATTTAAAGATGTCCCATTTACCTTCTGTATCAGTGTTTGACAACACCTCCCCCCAGTCTATGTCCTGTAGTGCAGCTCTCAGCCCAGGAAAGTTTGCCTTTTAACCTGTTGGGGACGAAGGGCGTATGCATACGCCCTTGCGTCCTGGTACTTAAGGACGAAGGCCATATCCATACGCCCGTGGGAATTTCGGTCCCCGCCGCGCGGAGACCGGGCCGGGGTGACTGCTGATATCTATCAGCAGGCACCCCGTGCAAATGCCCAGGGGGGTCATTAGACCCCCCCCCATGTTTGCGATCGGCGCAAATCGTAAGTGAATTCACACTTGCGATTTGCGCCGATTCCGGGTCATTACGGGTCTATGGTGACCCGGAATAGAAGGGGGATCGCGGATGTCTAAGACACCCACAATCCCCCTGTAGCGATAGGAGTGAGGTGGCACGGGTGCCACCCCTCCTATCCCTGCTATTGGTGGTCTAGACGCGACCACCAATAGCAGATCAGGGGCGGAGGGGTTTACTTTCGTTTCTCCCGTCCTGCCCACCCACAATAGGCGGGGCAGAACGCGGAAAATGAAGAGGAGCGGCGCCGGAGTCCACTTACCCCTCCGGAGGCTGCGGATCGGCGGGTGACGTTGGAGATCTGCGGCGGCGTGCGGCAGAAGAGGACGGCTCCCGGATGCGACGGAAGCCGGTAAGTAGTTGCATAGCAACATCTAGAGGGCTACAGTCTGAGACCACTATAGTGGTCTCTAGACTGTAGCCCTCCAGATGTTGCAAAACTACAACTCCCAGCATGCCCAGACAGCTGTTTGCTGTGTGAGCATGCTGGAATTTGTAGTTTTGCAACAGCTGGAGGTCTGCAGTTTAGAGACCACTGCACAGTGATCTCTATACTGCCCTCTAGATCTTGCAAAACTACAACTCCTAGCATGCCCACACAGCTGTTTGCTGTCTGGGCATGCTGGGAGTTGTAGTTTTGCAACATCTGGAGGTCCACAGTTTGGAGATCACTGTTCAGTGGTCTCTAAATTGTAGCACTCCAGATGTTGCAAAACTATAAATTCCAGCATGCCCACACAGAAAACAGCTGTCTCGGCATGCTGGGAGTTGTAGTTGCGTACCTCCAGCTGTTGCATAACTACATCTCCCAGCATGCCCTTCTGTGATCTGTCATGCTGGGAATTGTAGTTTGGCAACAGCTGGAGGCACACTGGTTGGAAAATACTGAGTTAGGTAACAGAATCTAACTCAGTATTTTCCAACCAGTGTGCCTCCAGCTGTTTCAAAACTACAACTCCCAGCATGTACTGACAGACCGTGCATGCTGGGAGTTGTAGTTTTGCAACAGCTGGAGGCTCACTGGTTGGAAAATACTGAGTTAGGTAACAGAACCTAACTGAAGGTTTTCCAACCAGTGTGCCTCCAGCTGTTGCAAAACTACAACTCCCAGCATGTACTGACAGACCGTGCATGCTGGGAGTTGTAGTTTTGCAACAGCTGGAGGCTCACTGGTTGGAAAATACTGAGTTAGGTAACAGAACCTAACTGAAGGTTTTCCAACCAGTGTGCCTCCAGCTGTTGCAAAACTACAACTCCCAGCATGTACTGACAGACCGTGCATGCTGGGAGTTGTAGTTTTGAAACAGCTGGATGTTCCCCCCCATGAGAACGTACAGGGTACATTCACACGGGCGGGTTTACAGCAAGTTTCCTGCTTCAAGTATGAGCTGCGGCAAATTTTTGCCGCAGCGCAAATTCCTAGCGGGAAACTCGCCGTAACCCGCCAGTGTGAATGTACCCTAAAAACACTACACTAACACCTAATAAAGAGTAAAACACTACATATACACCCCCTTACACTGTCTCCCCCCCCCCAATAAAAATCGTATTGTACGGCAGTGTTTCCAAAACGGAGCCTCCAGCTGTTGCAAAACAACAACTCCCAGCATTTCCGGACAGCCACTGACTGTCCAGGCATGCTGGGAGTTTAGCAACAACTGGAGGCACCCTGTTTGGGAATCACTGGCGTAGAATACCCCTATGTCCACCCCTGTGCAATCCCTAATTTAGTCCTCAAATGCGCATGGTGCTCTCACTTTGGAGCCCTGTCGTATTTCAAGGCAACAGTTTAGGGACACATATGGGGTATTGCCGTACTCAGGAGAAATTGCACTACAAATTTTGGGGGGCTTTTTCTCCTTTTACCCCTTTTGAAAAGGAAAAGTTGTGGTCTACACCAGCCTGTTAGTGTAAAAAAAAAAAAAAAAAATTACACTAACATGTTGGTGTTGCCCTTTACTTTTTATTTTCACAAGTGGTAAAAGGAAAAAAAGACCCCCAAAATTTGTAACGCAATTTCTCCTGAGTACGGAAATACCCCATATGTGGCCGTAAAATACTCGGCGGGCGCATAACAAGGCTCAGGAGTGAGAGCGCACCATGTACATTTGAGGCCTAAATTGGTGATTTGCACAGGGGTGGCTGATTTTACAGCGGTTCTGACATAAACCCCAAAAAATAAATACCCACATGTGACCCCATTTTGGAAACTACACCCCTCACGGAATGTAATAAGGGGTACAGTGAGCATTTACACCCCACAGGGGTCTGACAGATTTTTGGAACAGTGATCCGTGAAAATGAAAAATGTAATTTTTTTGTTTGCACAGCCCACCGTACCAAAGATCTGTCAAACGCCAGTAGGGTGTAAATGCTCACTGTACCCCTTATTACATTCCGTGAGGGGTGTAGTTTCCAAAATTGGGTCACATGTGGGGGGTCCACTGTTCTGACACCACGGGGGGCTTTGTAAATGCACATGGCCTCTGACTTCCATTCCAAACAAATTATCTCTCTAAAAGCTCAATGGCGCTCCTTCTCATCTGAGCGTTGTAGTTCGCTCGCAGTGCACTTGACGTCCAAACATGGGGTATTTCCATACTCAGAAGAAATGGGGTTACAAATTTTGGGGGGGCATTTTCTCCTATTACCCTTTGTAAAAAAGTAAAATTTGGGGAAAAAACAGCATTTTAGTGGAAAAATATTTTTTTTCATTTACACATCCAACTTTAACAAAAAGTTGTCAAACACCTGTGGGGTGTTAAGGCTCACCGTACCCCTTGTTACGTTCCTTGAGGGGTGTAGTTTCCATAATAGTGTGCGATGTGTTTTTTTTTGCTGTCCTGGCACCATAGGGGCTTCCTAAATGTGACATGCCCCCCAAAAACCATTTCAGAAAAACTCACTCTCCTAAATCCCATTGTTGCTCCTTTGCTTCTGAGCCCTCTAGTGCACCCGCCGAACACTTGACATACACATATGAGGTATTTTCTTACTCGAGAGAAATTGGGTTACAAATTTTGAGGGGATTTTTTTCCTTTTACCCCTTGTAAAAATTCAAAAACTGGGTCTACAAGAACATGCGAGTGTAAAAAAATGAAGATTTAGAAATTTCTCCTTCCCTTTGCTGCTATTCCTATGAAACACCTAAAGGGTTAACACACTGACTGAATGTCATTTTGAATACTTTGAGGGGTGCAGTTTTTATAATGGGGTCATTTATGGGGTATTTCTAACCAGAAGACCCTTCAAATCCACTTCAAATTCCGATTTTGAAAATTTTGTGAAAAATTGGAAAATTGTTGCTGAACTTTGAAGCCCTCTGGTGTCTTCCAAAAGTAAAAACTCATCAGTTTTCTGATGCAAACATAAAGTAGACATATTGTATATGTGAATCATTATATAATTTATTTGGAATATCCATATTCCTTATAAGCAGAGAGCTTCAAAGTTAGAAAAAAATTTCATGAAATTTTTGAATTTTTCAACAAGAAAGGATGCAAGTATCACCGAAAATTTACCACTAACATAAAGTAGAATATGTCACGAAAAAACAATCTCGGAATCAAATTTATAAGTAAAAGCATCCCAGAGTTATTAATGCTTAAAGTGACAGTGGTCAGATTTGCAAAAAATGCTCCCGTCCTTAGGGTCATAATGGGCTCCGTCCCCAAGGGGTTAAAGTTATATGTTTTTGCCTTCCCCGCCAGTCTTTGTTTTCTACATTTTAAGTCAAAAGTAACTATATTGTGGTCGCTATTACCAAGGTTTTCCTGCACAGTTACATTACCAACCAGCTCTGCATTGTTGGAAATGATCAGATCCAACAAGGCATCACTTCTTGTTGGGTCCTCCACAAACTGGCCCATAAAATGATCCTGCAATAAATTAAGGAATTGTCGCCCCTTTGTAGTTTTAGCTAACCCCCGAACCCCAATCTATATCTGGATAGTTAAAATCTCCCATTATTACCACTGTACCTGCCCGGGTGGCCCTCTCTATTTCTTTATGCAGCCGACCTTTTATCTCTTCAGTGATATTAGGGGGTCTGTAGATTACACCAAATATTATTTTTTCAGTATTTCCCTCCTTTTGTAATTCCACCCACAGTGATTCCACATCCTCAGAATCCTATCACACACTATGGCATCGTTTACGCTGACTTTCATACCACTTGTTACATACAGACAGACTCCACCACCTTTTCTGTTCATTCTATCTTTGCGAAACAATGTAAACCCCTGCAGATTGACAACCCAGTCATGCGAAGAATCCAGCCATGTCTCAGTGACCCCAACTATATCAATATGTTCCTCCAGTATCAAGGCCTCAAGCTCCCCAATTTTATTTACTAGGCTTCTGGCATTTGTGAACATACACTTTACATTTCCATCCTTTATGTTATTGGGGTTAATGGGATTCAATGGTGTAAGTTTTATTTTCCTATGAAGCCTATTCCTATTAACTATTCTAACCCCTCCCTCCACTCCACCCCCAGGTACATTATTAAGTCCTCCCTGTCTATGTACACTATCTTCCCCCTCTTTCTGTTGGTTCCCTCCCCCAAGTCCCTAGTTTAAACACTCCTCCACCCTTCTAGCCATCTTCGCTCCAAGCACAGCTGCACCCTCCCCATTGAGGTGCAGCCCGTCCCTACGGTAGAGCTGGTAGCCGACAGTGAAGTCGGCCCAGTTCTCCATGAACCCAAACCCCTCCTTCCTACACCAGCTTCTGAGCCACTTGTTTACCTCCCTAATCTCCCGCTGCCTCTCTGGTGTGGCTCGTGGTACTGGCAGTATTTCAGAAAATACTACCTTGGAGGGCCTTGCCTTAAGCTTGCGGCCTAAGTCCCTGAAATCATTTTTAAGGACACTCCACCTACCTCTTACTTTGTCATTGGTGCCAATATGTACCATGACTGCTGGGTCCTCTCGAGCCCCGCCCAGCAACCTGTCAACCCGATCAGCGATGTGCCGAACTCGAGCGCCAGGCAGACAACACACTGTTCGGCGATCCCGGTCTTTGTGACAGATCGCCCTGTCTGTCCCCCTAAAAATTGAGTCCCCCACCACTAGTACCTGTCTGGCCTGCAATGCACTCCTCCTGCCCTCCTTACTGGAGAAGACACCCCCTGGTGGTCAGAGGCAGTATCCTGCTGCAGTTCTGCTAGCTCTGTAATGGCATCCCCCTCATCTGCCAAGCGGGCAAACTTGTTGGGGTGTGCCAGTTCAGGACTAGCCTCCCTGACACTTTTTCCCCTACCCCGCTTTCTAACTGTAACCCAGCTGCCTGACTGTCCTGCACTTCCGTCCCACTATCCTCCCCCACCTCTACCCCAGAGAGTACTTGCTCAGTGAGCAGTAGTGTTGCTCGCGAATATTCGCAATGCGAATTTTATTAACGAATATCGCATATTCGCGAATTCGCGAATATTCGCGAATATAGCACTATATATTCGTAATTACGAATATTCGTTTTTTTTTTTTTTTTAAATTTTTTTTTCCACAGTACACATTACAGTGATCATCCCTCTCTTCTTCCAGTAAAGAAGACTCTAATACTACTGTGCGAATTTTCGTATATGCGAATTTTCATTTATGCTAATTTTGTATATGCTAATTTTCGCATATGTAAATTTTCGCATTCGCGAATTTTCGCTTATGCGAAAATAAAACGCAAATATTACGAATATGCGAATATTCGCGAATATATGACGAATATTCGTCCATATATTCGCGAATATTCGCGAATTCGAATATGGCCTATGCCGCTCAACACTAGTGAGCAGGAGACTCCTCTCTGGGTTGTCAATGCGTCTCAATGTTGCAAGCTTTTCCTCTAGATCCAGGATCTGGGCTTCCAAATGAACAACTCGCTCACATCTCACACAGCAGTATGCACCCTCGAACTGCTGCTCAAGGATTGCATACATCGCGCAGGATGTACACCGGACTGCATTTTCCAACATAGAGGCCATCTAGTTATGGGGATTTCACAAATGTATAGGCAAAAACAGACAGTCAAAATTACACTTCAAATTTTTTGCAGACCTTGTGGTTTCAGAAGAAGGACGACGTCGGCTGTTTTGCCCACAGCAGTGCATCATCAAGATAAGAATGTTGGATTTTAATTGTTTGGATATTGGAAATAAAGCTACATTCTTTTAATCAGGAAGGGTGAGTGCACCAATCTTCTTATCTTTCTACTATTGCTATATGGACTGTATTTATCGAGTTGCACCACTAGGAATTCGTTTTAGCCGCTGATTCACCACACCAATAGCTGTTTGGGGTTGGACTGTGCCTGGCTTTCCCTATTCATAATAGTAACTAATCTGTGTCCTCAGTAGATAAAAGTGTTCTAGCCCCTGAATCTTCCTGATCTTCATTAGAAAAAAGGCTATAGACAGAATTTCTCCATCTTCCTCCTGGGCGGAATGGATAAGGGAAAAGGCAGAGGCATTCGTAAAAGGAGAAGAAGTGCTAGGCTTATCCTGGCTAGAATTCCCATGTAGTCTCAGATTTTAAGGGACGAATCTATTTCCTCATGAATCATCTGTCTGAGACTATTTGCTATAGCTGATGATTCTTGGGCCACAAAAACCTCCACACATGCTGCACAGCCTGACTTCTTATATGAGGGGTCTAAGGGTTTCTTGCATTCTGCACATTCCCTATTATGCATTTTAGAAGAGGCTTTCTTGGTGCTAGAGGAAGAAGCTCCCTAGGGAAAAGGCAATAACCTAATTTGATAAACAGAAGGGAAAAAGGAATTGTCTAACCCATCAGCTGCATTACCTCTGCTGGTACCAGGCTAGAACTGCGTTCCTTGGCGCATCCTTCTCCATTGCCTGCCGGGCTAGACATGGCTTCAGGCAAGAGCAATCTTGATAGGGCCCACTGCAAAGCTGCCCAGAGACACTTTGTGTAAGGCTGGCTGCCGAGGCCCGCGCAGGTGTCCGGACGCCAGACGAAACCAACAGGTAACCTCTGATGGTCTTTTTTTGAATTTGGGCCGCAACTGGAAGTGATAATGTGCCCCGGCCGGAAGTCGTCAGTCAGCGCCGGGAGAACGCAATAGGAAAGGGATCAGTCCTAAGCGTGCACCCAAGAGATAGGAAAGCTAGTCAGAGCCCACACTCTCCCAGAAGTGACCCAGAGTCTCCTGACAGAGAAGCAGAGTGCCAGGGAAAAATCCATCAGAAGCCTGTGGGACCGCTGGCAGGCTAGGAGCTGCTCCTGGCGAAGACTTACACCCCACATCAATCGAGGACCTGCAGCCTGAGGAGAGCTATGATCGGGAACTCTCAGGCTTCCTACCTGTGGAGACGTGTGTCCTATTTTTATATCCTCAGGATTCCTGTCCTGTGGTAGGTCCTCTTCAGGGATGTTGTCATGAGCGAAGGGGTAAAATCTAGATGATACATTCCATTTAAGGCTAGATCACACAATTTTCTTTCCCTACTATAGTAGAAAAGTCGCTGAAGGGATGGATGAAAATAGCCACTGAAATAAGAAAATATACAAATACCAAAGAACAAAATTATCAATTTTATCATCATAAATGAAGAAAAAAAAAAAATATGATTTACGTTTAAATAAAATACATTTCATCATATATTGATAATCCACACCTCCCAGTAGTAAACGCACTGTGTAGTTTTTGATATTGAAGCTAAAATGACTATTTTACACTACATGTGAGTGACCAAATATATTGGACAAATAAAGAAAGGAGAGGGAACCTAATGAAAATCAAAGTCTCTAGTGTACATTTTTCATCACTCTCCAGACACCGAGGAAGACAGCGGCCTTGAAAATTAAAGGTTCTTCTTGTCCAGAAACGGTGCCACTCTTTGGCAAGGGATATATCTAGTACTACAATTATACCTTGTTCACTAGTTGTGTTGGTCTTGCAGTTCAGCCCTTTTCCCTTACTTGGGGATGAGCAGCAAAACCAGACACAACCAATAGACATGAGTGCCACTGTTTCTGTGGGGCAAAATGCAGACTTTTTTTTTCTCACCCTAGATAACTCCTTTTGTTGTTCCAAAAACAGCACCAAACATGTTCATGGGTTTTGTCCCATAGGGTAACTCAATTCAACTAAAAAACAAAGCTGAAATGTTGTGCACCACTCAACAGATGTGGCACTGTTCTTGGAAGAAAGCCATGTTTTCTAATCCTGTACAATTCCTTTATTGTGCATTTCCTTTGACAGTGGTCCAGTGAACACAGCTGATCCAAATATAAGAGCATAAATGTGTTAAATTGGTATGTATGTTGCAGTCCCAGACATAGTCGCTAGGTGAAGTAATACTAAAGTGTCCAGCTAAATATTCATATGTCTTCTTTAGCCACAAAATATACATACATATATACACACACAAGATATATATATATATATATATATATATATATATAGTCTTTATACATGTACAGGGTTTAAAAGGATCAAAAAGTCAAATAAAGTTAGCAGTTTCTATAGTTTCTAAATTTGGTTGGCACAAAGTAACATGCTAAGCAACAAATCATATCTTATTTTGGCAACCAAACAAGAGCTAAAAATTGCATTGAAAGTGAAGTGAAAATATCAGAATTCGTCCCGCTGTTAAAAATAACCCACTTATATTTTGCAGTTGAGTGTATCTTTCCTGATCCCTAAATTAGTCCATAGCAGCAAACACAAGAGATTTCAAAATATCTTCTTGTAGTTCTGTGCCTATGTTGAGAAACAACTAATTTTACTCTGTTCTCAAGACCATGGGTGGATTTTCGCTGTCTTCATCTAGTCGGAGAGTATGGGTTTCATCTTCTAGGTTCGTCCCACCCACAGCTCCAAGTTCATCACAAAAGGCTGTAAAGGGATAAATACAACATTAGTAAAGTACTTACTTTTTAATGCATACATTTTTTTTTAGCTTTGTGAGAGAACACACAACCCAGAATGTTATACAGGTTGTAAACTTGACTTGCATCTGGATCAACATAAGAACACCCAAAAGGGGAGGAGCACAAAAAGACCAATAAATACACAAGGGAGGGACCATTAATGTTCCCCAAATGTATTCCTCCACTAGATATTGCACAAAAAAAATAGATATTGTACTAAACAAGCCCCATGTGTTGTATGAAATTATCTAAGACCCGTGACCTTGAACTGTAGACAGACAATCATTATATACAGAAATGTATATTAGCAATATCTCCTGTATAGGTATGGTAGTGGGGCATATATGCTCATTTTCTGCACCATATATAGGTGCTATCAAATTGATGGCACAGATAGCTCTTAGACAAGAGGGTATACTAGTTGGTTTCCAGATTATTACCAACTAAACATTTATGTATGTACATGCACTCTATTATGGTATAGATATTATATAGTATATCACACGGGTGCTATATGATACCATACAATGTTCAGGTCCATAAATATTGGGACATCAACACAATTATAAAATGTTTGGCTCTATACACCACCACAAATAAAACAAACAAGATGTGCTTTAACTGCATATTGTAAGCTTTGATTTGAGGGTATTTACAGCCAAATCAGGTGAGCGGTGTAGGAATTACAACAGTTTGCATATGTGCCTCCCACTTGTTAAGGGACCAAAAGTAATGGGACAGAATAATAATCATAAATCAAACTTTCCCTTTTTAATATTCCCTTTGCAGTCAATTACAGCCTGAAGTCTGGAACGCATAATCATCATCCCTGGTGATGCTCTGCCAGGCCTCTATTGCAACTGTCTTCAGTTCCTGCTTGTTCTTGGGGCATTTTTTCTTCAGTTTAGTCTTCAGCAAGTGAAATGCATGCTCAATTGGATTCAGGTCAGATGACTTACTTGGCCATTGAATAACATTCCACTTCTTTACCTTAAAAAACTCTTTCATTGCTTTTTCAGTATGCTTTGGGTCATTGTCCATCTGCACTGTGAAGCGCCGTCCAATGAGTTCTGAAGCATCTTGCTGAATATGAGCAGATAATATTGCCCAAAACACTTCAGAATTCATCCTGCTGCTTTTGTCAGCAGTTACGTCATCAATAAATACAAGAGAAGCAGTTCCAGTGGAAGCCATACATGCCCACTATGCCATGACACTACCGCCACCATGCTTCACTGATGAGGTGATATGCTTAGGATCATGAGCAGTTCTTTTCTTTTTTTTTCTTCAAATCTTTATTTTTTGATTTTCAGTTCTTTTCCTTCTCCATACTCTTCTCATCACTCTGGTACAAGTTGATCCTGGTCTCATCTGTCCATAGGATGTTGCTCCAGAACTGTAAAGGCTTTTTTAGAGTTTGGCAAACTCTAATATGTCCTTCCTGTTTTAAAGGGTTAACCAATGGTTTCCATCTTGTGGTGAACCCTCTGTATTCATTCTGGTGAAGTTTTCTCTTGATTGTTAACTTTGACACACATACACCTACCTCCTGGAGAGTGTTCTTCATCTGGCCAACTGTTGTGAAGGGTGTTTTCTTCACCAGGAAAAGAATTATTCGCTAATCCACCACAGTTGTTTTCCTTGGTCTTTTGGTGTTGCTGAGCTCACCGGTGCATTCCTTCTTTTTAAGAATGTTCCAAACAGTTGTTTTGGCCACGTCTAATGTTTTGGCTCTCTCTCTGATGTTTTTTTTTTTTCAGCCTAATGATGGTTTGCTTCACTGAAAGAGTGACAGCACTTTGGATCTCATCTTGAGAGTTGACAGCAACAGATTCCAAATGCAAATAGCACACTTGAAATGAACTCTGGACCTCTTATCTGCTCATTGTAATTGGGATAATGAGGCAATAACACACACCTGGCCATGGAACAGATGAGAAGCCAATTGTCCCATTACTTTTGGTCCCTTAACAAGTGGGAGGTACATATGCAAACTTGTAATTCCTACACCATTCACCTGATATGGATGTAAATACCCTCAAAATAAAGCTGACAGTCTGCAGTTAAAGCACATCTTGTTTGTTTCATTTCAAATCCATGATGGTGGTGTATAGAGCCAAAAATTTTATAATTGTGTTGATGTCCCAATATTTATGGACCTGAAAGTATATGATACCATACAATGTATACAACTCAACTAGACTATGCAGATGTTAAACAGTGTATCACATATGTTAAATATTACCCAAAATTGAAAATTGCTTGCCCCAACGACTTTTATAGTTTTTTTTGTATAATCATATTTAGTGAAGCACTGAAATTAAAATTTTGGTCTGAAGCGGAGAATTCAGGAAGTGCTCGGCTGAAAAACCGAATGTAACAAAAAACTAAAAGTCCCAGCAAGTTGTGCTACAGAGAAGTGATCCGTACCATGTGGCTCTGAAGCTGGTGTAACTACCAGCAATGCATAAGGGGCAGTAACACAAAGTGCATGTACTGATATAATACAGATCTTGGTTGCTAGGACATACTGGGAGTTGTATTTTCGCACCAGCTGCAGACCACTGCTTAATAGCAGTACATGCACAACTTCATACTTCAAAATTGTCCTTTCTTTTTGGTTTTCACAGCCCCCTCTAGCTCAGACCCACCTACCCCACATTATCATTACCATCACCAAAGGTCCTTAACCCCTTCCCGACCAATGACATACATGTACGTCATGCAGATACTGGCCGCTACTCGAGGCATCCCGCCGCGCCCGGTAAGATGGTGGCTATCACTAATAGCCAGCCATCTTGTCTTGGGACCTTGGGGGGGTTCGGCCCCCATCCCCCCCCAACCTCACAGCGATCGCTCCTATCAGCTAGTTAAATCTGACTAGCTAATGGCAGCGTTTTGCACATAAAAATCCTAAGCAGCGCGGTGTGCGTCTCCCGATCACGGGGATCGGGATACACACACTGTTCTGCTAGGAGACCCAAGTGTCCCTTACCTGTCCCCCTTCCCCAGGTGTCCCTTACCCGTCCCGAGCTGCCGGCGCTGTGCCTGCCGGCATGCTTCACTTTCATGTTTTTTTCTGTTTAGTTGTACAACAGCTCCTCCTAGTGTCCTAAACCTGTTACTGTATGTGTTGTGCAACAGACACTAGGGGGAGCTGTTGTACAAAAGTAAAAAAATAAATAAAAAAAATTTAATAAATAAATATAAATATATATATATATATATATATATATATATATATATATATATATATATATAAATTGATTTTGAACTTTTGTAGAAAAATTTTAAAAATGCTCATAATAATATAAGCCTTCTAATGTTGTAAATAAGTAAATGAATGTTGAATGTGAATTAAAAACTACATTTATTTGGCATGAGAGTTTCAAACATAGAGAAATGAAATTTTTTTCACAAAAATCGCTTCATGTATCAACAAAAATTTACCACTAATATGAAGTACAATATGTCTCAAACAATGTCTGAATCACTTTGCCAGGTAAAAGCAGTTCACAGTTATTACCACTTAGAGAGACACATGTCAGATTTAAAAAAAAAAAAGGACTGGGTCATGAAGGGGTTAAAGGGGTACTCCGGTGTAAAAAAAAAATTTTTGTAAGTCAACTGGTGCCAGAATGATAAACAGATTTGTAAATTACTTCTATCTAAAAATCTTTAGTTCTTTTCTTTTCTGAATTTCTTTTCCGTCTGACCAGAGTGCTCTCTGCTGACACCTCTGTCCATGTCAGGAACTGTCCAGAGCAGGAGCAAATCCCCATAGCAAACCTGACTGATCCCCATAGCACTGCCGGACAACTGATAAATATGAAGGAGGCCTAACTTGGACTAAAACTGTGAAAACCAAAAAGAAAGCACCCAGTTAGGCTATGTTCACATGACAGAATTTCCTCTACTTCTCCAAGCAGAATTTTCACCTGATTAAAATTTCTGCTACATGTGTGCCTTGGTTTTTGCACAAAGAAGTAGAGGAAATTCTGCTATGTGAACATAGCCTAAGGGCTCGTTCCCACGAGTGGATTTTTGGGCTGATTTTCTGCAGCTGATCTGCTGCTTTTCATTTTCTGCTGCTTATTTTATCATTGACTAACGAGCAAAAAATAAGGAGCAGAAAAAAAGAAGGAGAAAATAAGCAGCAGAAATTAAACAGTTGAAAATAAAAAGCAGCAAATCAGCTGCGGAAAATCCGCACAAAAATCTGCTCGTGTGTACTAGCCCTTAGGGTAGGGTCACACGTGCACATTTTCTCCTGCAGATTTGCTGTAACAGATTTTTCTACCCATTGAAGTCAATAGGCAGCAAAAATATGCATGTGTACACCTGCAATGACTTGTTTGAACTGTTAAAAAAAATATAGCTTCTGTAAATAAACAAATCTTATATGGGAAAATAAATAAATCTTATATGGAAAAGACCATGACAGAAAGGAGACACAATGTTATAGATTTTTAGCTGCACTTTGTACTATTAATAAAATAAAAAAATTGATGGTTTTGAAATGGTTAAGATAAAATTATAATGATGTAAAAAGTGTATTTCTCAACAAAAAAAATAAAAAAAATATTGAAAATATAGTAATTAATGTGAAAAAACACCAAGAAACACTAAGAATGTCAAACATGCTGTAGTTCTGTGATTCTTGCATAATATCCTTCACTGCTGTTTGGTAGTGCACGAGGAGGTCTAATTCATGTAAGAAAACTTAAATAATTGCTTAAAAGATAGATGAAAATATTCAGTATATTTACCCCTACTACCGAGTTAAACAAAAGAAATCATAACTTTAGTTATACTCTAATGGGTGCTTACCATGACTTGTTGGTGATGTTGAATAGGCGTCTTTTGTTGCTGAAGTACCATAGTTCTTTGAAACAAATGGTCTATCATGTGATGCAGACTCTAAAATTTCATTTGCAGGTTCCATGCTACCATCTAATCTGTAAAAGTATTAAAAACCCAAAACCTTAAAAAAACTACAGTATTATAGCACTTTTAAGCTATTTTTTTTTTATTAAAGTAATAAAAAGTAAATATTTATACAGTTGTGTTAAGCAACTATAGATTTTTTAGTATTCTTGACAGTACAGAAAAATATCTGAATGAAATGTACACATATATATATATATATACATACACACACACACACACACAGTCATGGACGTAAATGTTGGCACCCCTGAAATTTTTCAACAAAATGAAGTATTTCTCACAGAAAAGGATTGCAGTAACACATGTTTTGCTATACACATGTTCATTCCCTTTGTGTGTATAGAAACTAAACCAAAAAAGGGAGGAAAAAAGGTAATTGGACATAATGTCACACCAAACTCCAAAAATGGTCTGGACAAAATTATTGGCACCCTTAACTTAATATTTGGTTGCACACCCTTTGAAAAAAAAATTACTGAAATCAGTGGCTTTCTATAACCATCAATAAGCTTCTTACAACTCTCAGCTGGAATGTTGGACCACTCTTCCTTTACAAAACTGCTCCAGGTCTCTCTTATTGGAAGGCGCCTTTTACCCATAGCAATTTTAAGATCTCTCCACAGGTGTTCAATGGGATCTAGATCTGGACTCATTGTTGGCCACTTCAGAACTCTCCAGTGCTTTGTTGCCATCCATTTCTGGGTTTTTCATGTATGTTTGGGGTTATTGTCCTGCTGGAAGACCCAAGATCCCAGACGCAAACTCAGCTTTCTGACACTGGGCTGTACAGTGCAAACCAAAATCCGTTAGTAATCCTCAGATTTCATGATGCCTTGCACACATTCAAGGCACCCAGTGCCAGAGGCAGCAAAACAACCCCAAATCACCATATTTCACTGTAGGTACTGTGTTCTTTTCTTTGTAGGCCTCATTCAATTGTCGGTAAACAGTAGAATGATGTGCTTTACCAAAAAGCTCTATCTTGGTCTCATCTGTCCACAAGATGTTTTCCCAGAAGTATTTTGGCTTATTCAAGTTCATTTTGGCCAAATGTAATCTTGCTTTTTTATGTCTCTGTGTCAGTAGTGGGGTCCTCCCGGGTCTCCTGTCATAGCATTTCATTTCATTTAAATGTCGACAGTTTGCATTGACACTGATGCTCCCTGAGCCTGCAGGACAGCTTGAATATCCTTGGAACTTGTTCGGGGCTGCTTACCCACCATCCGGACTATCCTGTGTTGACACCTTTCATCAATTTTTCTCTTCCGTTCACGCCCAGAGAGATTAGTTACAGTGCCATGGGTTGCGAACTTCTTGATAGATTTGCCTTCGTCCACAGTGCGCAACATTAAATCTCTGGAGATGGACTTTTAACCTTGAGATTGTTGATATTTTTCCACAATTTTGGTTCTCAAGTCCTCAGACAGTTTTCTTCTCTTTCTGTTACCCATGCTTAGTGTGGCACACACAGATACACAATGCAAAGACTAAGTGAACTTCTCTCCTTTTTAGCTGCTTTCAGGTGTGATTGTTATATTACCCACACCTGTTATTTGCCCCAGGTGAGTTTAAAGGAGCATCACATGCTTGAAACAATCTTATTTATCCACAATTTTGAAAGGGTGCCAATCATTTTGTCCAGCCCATTTTTGGAGTTTGGTGTGACATTAGGTACAATTTGCTTTTTTCCTCCCTTTTTTGGTTTAGTTACTATACACAAAAAGGGAATAAACATGTGTATAGCAAAACATGTGATACTGCAATCCTTTTCTGTAAGAAATAGTTAATTTTCTTGGAAAATTTCAGGGGTGCCAACATTTACGGCCATGACTATATATATATATATATATATATATATATATATATATATATACACCGTATTTATCGGGGTATACCACGCACCGGCCTATAATACGCACCCTCATTTTACCAAGGATATTTGGGTAAAAAAAGTTTTTTACCCAAATATCCATGGTAAAATGAGGGTGAATGTGTGCGCGTGTATACCCCGATATACCCCCAGGAAAGGCAGGGGGAGAGAGGCCATCGCTGCCCGCTTCTCTCCCCCTGCCTTTCCTGGGGTCTAGAGCGCTGCTGTCGGCCCTTCTCACCCCCTGGTTATCGGCAGCCAGGGGGAGAGAAGGGGCAGCGGCACCCATTGTCGGCGCCGCTGCCCCGTTGCTTCCCCCCATCCCCGGTGGCATAATTACCTGAGTCGGGTCCGCACTGCTGCAGGCCTCCGGCGTGCGTCCCCTGCGTTGTTGCTATGCACGGCGCGGCGCACTGACGTCATGCGCCGCGCCGTTCAGCGCATAGCAACGACGCCGGGGACGCACGCCGGAGGCCTGCAGCAGCGCGGACCCGACTCAGGTAATTATGCCACCGGGGATGGGGGGAGGCAACGGGGCAGCGGCGCCGGCAATGGGTGCCGCTGCCCCTTCTCTCCCTGGCTGTCGGCGCCGCTTCTCTGCCCCTGGGGTGAGAAGGGCCGACAGCAGCGCTCTAGACCCCAGAAAAGGCAGGGGGAGAGAAGCGGGCAGCGACGGCCTCTCTCCCCCTGCCTTTCCTGGGGGTGTATCGGCGTATAACACGCACACAGACTTTAGGCTAAAAATTTTAGCCTAAAAAGTTCGTGTTATACGCCGATAAATACGGTATATGTCTATGTGTGTGTGTGTGTGTATGTATGTAGTGCTGGGCGGTATAGCCTAAAATGAATATCACAGTATTTTTTTTTCATTATCGCGGTATCACGGAATTACCGCCGGTCCCTGTGCCCACTTGCTGTGTCAAATGTGCCCTCCGCGAGCGCTACCATCACCGCTAGCGGGCTCCCTGTGCCCACTAGCGGTGTCACAAGAATGCCGAGCGCGGCTCTGTTCCCCGTCCCTGTCAGCTCTCAGGGTACGGGAACAGATTTAAAAGCCTCGCGCGCAGCATGCGCAGTACTACGCAAATAGCGTAGGGTTAACGCTAGGCTCCTAGCGCTGCCTACGTTAGCCCTACGCTATTTGCGTAGTGCTGCGCCTGCGCAGTACTAAGTTAGGCGCGCGAGGCTTTTAAATCTGTCCCCGTACCCTGAGAGCTGACATGGACGGGAAACAGAGCTGCACTCGGCATTCTTGTGACACCGCTAGTGGGCACAGGGACCCTGCTAGCGGTGATGGTAGCGCTCGCGGGAGGCGTTCTTGTGACACCGCTAGTGGGCACATGGATCCCGCTAGCAGTGGGGATTGATCGTGCTCGCGGGGACACTGGCTGACAGGCGCAGGGGGGGGACACAGTAAATGGATTAGCTTCTGTGGCCCGATTCAGACTCTCGGAATCGGGCCACAGAAGAACACCGGGACAAGTGAGGGCGCCGCGCTGGGCTCTACAATTCATCCGGAGGGTGGGGGAGGGGCCCGACCGGTATAGCGGTATGGGCAAAAATCCATACCGTGGGAGAAAAAAAAAAACGGTATCCGGTTCATACCGGTGTACCGCCCCGCACTATGTGTGTGTATAAACACACACACACATATCTTTCTATATGTAGAACAAAAACATCATAGCAGCAATTCCATATAGCAAAGAAGTGAGGCTTTACTTCAACACCACAGTGCCATAGTAGCGACGCTTGGCAAAGTGTTTGTGACGTCATCAAAGATAGCAGTGGTTATACGAGGTAAGTGCCCATCTAAATCATTTTAAATTTAAAACGATTTATTATATATAAAAGCAAATGGACACATATCACAGGGCCCTCATTGTTGTCAAAACATGAAGCACTAAATAGCCAAATATATAAAACTTAACCAGGAATTTATTCTGATCGCCACATTGGGGTCGGGAAGGAATTTTTCCTCTGTCATGGGGCAATTGGCACTATAAATGAAGCAGAGGAACTAATAAGTCTTGTATCTACTAATCATGTACCCATTTTTTGTAAATAAGCAAAATAATCGGCGCAGTGCACCACTCACTGCTTAGTACAACTACTGGGAACCTGTTACTTTCATTTACTCTCATTCTCATTACTCTCATACTAAATTTACTCTCATTCTTCCTGTTTGTGCAGTGTCATTGTGGCAGTTTGTGTGGCTTCTGCAGATTAAAGGGGCCACTCACACATGCCTGTGATGGTAGTCTTGGCTTGCGATCCTTGATTGTACTCTTATAACACATTTGCTACTGAGGAAAGGAGTTATGGTACCCCTGAAACATGTCAAGCTAGCCAGCATCCTATTGTGAACAACATCAGCCAGCCATGCACGATTTTCACTGTGGCTCGCAATATCAATTGCATACCAGCATTCCATTCTGAGCGCGTGCTCCATCTAACAGCCACAGAACAGCAGAAATTCCAACAGTACATCAACAAATGTTATCTTTCCCTCTCTGCAAGGATCACTGCACAGATCCCTCTACTTTGTCTTACTCAGGCAATTACGATTGGCCTGTCTGACAGTGGCCGTCTAGGACTGTAAGCCAGGACCTTGTCTAACAGCCAATGCCAACTTGTGGAGAGCTTCAAAAAGACCTGGGATTAGCAGTTACTGTTGTCTGATAGATAAAAGAAAGTAATGAACTCTGTCATCATAGTCTGTATGCACACTCATCACGCAAGACTCCAGGCGTGTGCGAGTGGCCCACTACATCAGTAGAAGCCATGCACTATCCCAGGACGGCACTGCACGACAGAAGAGGGTGACGAAACAACAGGTTTACGGCAGATGGAAAAATCGGTGAGCAAATCAGGTCTCCATGACACACCTCCCTCTACAGCTCCGGCTCCTCTATAGCCATGCTACAGCCACGTGCATTCAACCAGGGTCGAGCAAGCCTAAAAGGAGCCTCTGAATGAGAAGTGCAGGATGAGCTACTGCTGGCTACTATCAGGAGCATCACAGAGCAGCATCACTCTTGGCACAGGTGGCTGTATTCAAGGGGATAAAGCAGCTGCCAGATGAATTTAATATCTAAACATCGCTGCTCAGGCTGACAAAAAGCTAGGCGCCAGGAGGAAATTCTTAGTCACTTAGGCAACTTGGAATTTGTCAAGCCTTGGTATAATAGCTACAATTTTTTGGGCTCATCATCATCATTAGAGATGAGCGAACTTACAGTAAATTCGATTCGTCACGAACTTCTCGGCTCGGCAGTTGATGACTTATCCTGTGTAAATTAGTTCAGCCTTCAGGTGCCCCGGTGGGCTGAAAAAGGTGGATACATTCCTAGGAAAGAGTCTCCTAGGACTGTATCCACCTTTTCCAGCCCACCGGAGCACCTGAAAGCTGAACTAATTTATGCAGGAAAAGTCATCAACTGTCGAGCCGAGAAGTTCGTGACGAATCGAATTTACTGTAAGTTCGCTCATCTCTCATCATTATCATCATCTCCTCTGTGGTGCATAATTGTGACCAAAGCAAGTTTCCTATTTGCCATTTTGGTACACTTTTGCTTTTAAAAATTCTCAATACACTAAAAATGTAAAAAATTTTTGTGGATACAAAGTGTAAGAACAGAGAGAACAGAGCACAGGGAAGGGCAATCTATCACTACTGGATACCAGCGAAGACCTGCACTATACACAGATCTGCAAAACTTATGATGCCAAAATAAAAAAAAAATTAAAAAAAACACCTTGTACATAAAAATCTAATTCTTATTGACATCAAAGAGCTGTTCTTTTACTTACTTGTGTTGTTTCATTAGTGTGCACTCTCCACCCTCTTGTGGGTCAAGGTTGTAGATGTATAGGTAACCATCTGCAGCAGCAACAAGAAGCCTTGGGATCTTTTGAATTCTAAATGTAAATATTTCAGGATAAAAAAACAGTACAATTATTATTGCTTTCATATAATTGTGTTTTACTGATTAGATAAACGAATCTCAAAGAGCCACTGATGGGCTGTATAAACTGAACAGCCCATACACAGCTAAAACAGCCTCACATTTAACTAAACCAGGACCTCACGGAAATCAAGTTTTTTTTTAGCATACATCAAAGTTTATTTAAACAGAACTCCAGTACCCTATTCACAGGAGAGGGGATAAGTGTCTGCTCATGGATCGTTCATCCTCTGGGACCCCTATAATCTCCTGCTTAACGCCCTGGTGTTCTGAAGATTTGTGTTCCCAACACCAGCTATCCTCATGCACGGAGTGGAGGTGGTTAAGTATCGGAGTTCCCCTTTGAAAAGGGTACTGGAATATTAGTAAAAAATTAATAAAAAATGCTGCAGAAGCTTATATCATTGATTAATCATATGTCCAAATTCTGAAGCCAAAGATCTATTTATTTTTGGGGTCTAAGTCCTGTACATCCTGGTTGTACTTCCTAGTTAAGCAGTTGGTCAGTATAATTCCAAGAACGCAATATTTCCCAAAGCTCTTCATCAGGGTTCTCTCATCCCGCCTGTCCCCCTCCCACAGCAATCCTGCCAGTTATGTGCTAAGAGCTATTGCAGAACATCTTTTGTTCAATCAGTGCAGCAAGTGAGGTTGCAGCACCTGCTACACTTATTCCCTGTATTCACACAATGCAGTGTGCTGTAAACACATTTCATTCTTCCCTAAATATGACAATAAAGATATATATGCATATGTCAATTTGGCAGGGAGATGGTAATGTAGGCTGTAGAGGATAGCCAGAGGTGGTGACATCACTCAGGGATGGGGCTTGAGTTCAGACAAAAGATCCAGCCAATCCAGACAGTAAGAGTAGGGGAGCTGGAGTCAATATCACACTGAAAATGAAAGAACTACACAACTTCCTGTCAGGGGTAAATCACATAAAAAGCACACTGAAGCCTGTACAATTTCTGATAACACTATACCAGTATTAGTAAGTTATATATTTTGGGGTCTTACTTAAATATAATTTAAATACCATTTTCAGAAACCGGAATACTAAATGCTAGGTAATTGTGTAACAGTAAGTCATTACACTGTTCAATATGTGCATTATTGCAATTATTGCAAGCCATTTGGCTGTAAAATTTGGCATAATATACAGAATATACAGAACAAAGAACACAACATGAATTAAATCACTAGTTTAAAACCAATATATTAGAAAAAATTACACTGCCAATGAACAGATGTTCCTGTGACCACAGAACGGCAAGCGAACAGTCGCAAATGCTCTGCCCTGGTTAAACATTTCAGTTACTTGAGAAGGCAAATAACTGGTGGAAGCCATAATAACTTTTCCAAAGTAACCTGTCCAGGTGGTTGGTTCTTCCGCAGGCCTATGCAGCAAACAAAACAAAAAAAGAAAAAAAAGATAATTGGCGTAAGAAAAAAAAGTAATTACTTTGCCTTATTTTCAGCAGTTTTAAAGGTGATCCACAAAGAAAATCAAAATTAAACGCTTTATAAGCTGCTTAAACCACAGCATGTATGAATGTTCTACTGTAGTGAATGTAATATAGAGAATTTAAATTTCAGTCATATATTGTTGCCATAAAATGTAGCTTTTGAGGCTTCTAAAGCTAAAGCTTAAAGACCAAGCCTGTTTTTTGGTAATGTATGACTTTATTAGAGAATAACTCTGGTGGATTGTTGGATGTTTTGCAAAACATCAACAATCTGACAGTTTTTTTTTTTGTCACAGATTGTACTACATGTACATAGTAAAAGTAAGCCAATATAATTTGTATGCAAAATTGTTACAAAGTCAGGGGAAACATTTTTTAATGTGCTTTTCTTCACAAATGCATCATATTTTAGTACGCTGTTCGTCCTGTGTTACGCAATACCCCTGCTTAGGCCATATTTGGTTGCTTTGCCACATGGTGCGACCCAGAAAGAAAGTAAGGCCATTTGGCTTTCAGGACATCATTATAAAAGTTGCAGGTCCCACTCCATTCCTGCAAAGCATTGAAGCTGGTAGATCCATATTGCACCCCCACAAGTGGCCTTTTTTTTTTTTTAACTACATCGCTTAAAGTATTCACTTGGGTTAGTAGTGCGTTCTTTGAGGACTTTTTGTGTTGATGGTATTCGCATAAGTCAGTATAATTTTTTTTTTAACCACTACAGGACCCATGACATACCGGTACATCATGAGTCCCCTCCCGTTCTATAATGCAGGTTGGGCCCGGCCTCTAACAACGGCCGGGACCCGTGACTAGTAGCGCGCAGCACTGATTGTGGTACCGCGCGCAAATAACCCTTTAGACGCGGTGTTCAAAGTTGAACGCCGTGTCTAAAGTGAAAGTAAATCATTGCCGGTTAGCTCAGGGGGCTGTTCGGGACGTCCATGGCGAAATCGCGGCATCTTGAACAGCTGTGACACAGCAGGAGGGTCCCTTACCTTGCCTCCTGGTGTCCGATCGCAGAATGACTGCTCAGTGCCTGAGATCCAGGCATGAGCAGTCAGGTGGCAGAATCATTGATTAATGGTTTCCTATGAGAAACCAATGATCAATGTAAAAGATCAGTGTGTGCAGTGTTATAGCCCCCTATGGAAGCTATAACATTGCAAAAAGAAAAGTTTAAAAAAAAGTGAATAAAGATCATTTATCCTTTTCCCTAATAAAAGTTTGAATCATCCCCCTTTTCAAATATAAAAAAAAGTGTAAATAAAAATAAACATATGTGGTATCGCCACGTGCGGAAATGTTCGAATTATAAAAATATATAGTTAATTAAACCGCACGGTCAATGTAGTATGCGTAAAAAAATTCAAATGTCCAAAATAGTGTATTTTTGGTCACTTTTTATATCAATAAAAATCAATAAGTCCTATGAATGCAAAGCCGGTGCTGCTAAAAACTTCAGATCACAGCGCAAAAAATGAGCTCTCATACCACCCCATACGCGGAAAAATAAAAAAATTATAGGGGTCAGAAGATGACAATTTTAAACGTATACATTTTCCTGCATGTAGTTATGATTTTTTCCAGAAGACAAAACAAAATCAAACCTATATAAGTAGGGTATCATTTTAATTGTATGGACCTACAGAATAAAGAGAAGGTGTAATTTTTACCGAAAAATGTACTGTGTAGAAACTGAACCCCCCAAAATTTACAAAATGGCTTTTTTTTTTTTTGTTTTTACAATTTTGTCTCACAATCATTATTTCCGTTTCGCCATAGATATTTGGGTAAAATGACTGACGTAATTACAAATTATGATGTCATTACAAATTAAAGTTATGATTTTTTAAAGGTAAGGAGGAAAAAACGAAAAAGCAAAAAAACGGAAAAACCCCGGGTCCTTAAGGGATTAAATATTCATCATTTGTGGGATACATTTAAAAAAAATAGTTTCTGAAATGAAATAAATGCACCCCAAATGTTATTATGCTGCTTGTCCCATGTTAGGCAGTACCCATGCTTAGGCCATATTTGGTTGCTTGGCCACATGGTGGGACCCAAAAGGAGAGATTGGCTTTCAGGACATCATTATTCAAATTATAGGCCAAACTTCATTGTGATGCATTCTAGCTGTCTGAACAATACTGCTCCCCCAGAAGTGACCCTATTTTCAAAATATCACTCCCTAAAGTATTCACCAAGGGCAGTAGTGAATATTGTGCAGTTGGAATTATTTTAAAGTCAGTGGAAAAAATTTGAAATGTTTTTTTTCACAAAT
The DNA here is from genome assembly GCF_029499605.1 of Hyla sarda. Lineage (NCBI taxonomy): Eukaryota > Metazoa > Chordata > Amphibia > Anura > Hylidae > Hyla > Hyla sarda. The sequence goes on from NC_079196.1 coordinate 140,803,814, forward strand.
GCTTTATTTGTCGGAAATATTTTTGTACATTGCTTCTGAAATGAAGGACATGCTCCCCATATTTTATTAGTCTATTCTTCCCCCATTGGACAGTACCCCCACTTAGGCCATATTTGTTTACCTGACCTGACCACCTGGTAGGACCAAGGAGAAGATGAGCGCCCTTTGACATCATTCTATGAATTCTAGATTCCACTCCATGCTTGCAAAGGATTGGTGCTGGCAGAACGATACAGCACCCCCGCAAGTGACCCCATTTAGGAAAATACACCCCAAAAGTATTCACCTAGGGCAGTAGGGAGTACATGGACTCCTTATTGTGTGGCTGGAATTATTACAAAGTCAGTGTAAAAAATGTCAATTATTATTATTTTTCTTTTTATAAATGCATCATTTGTGGGACATATTTTTTGTACATGGCTTCTGAAATGAAGGAAATGTGCCCAAAATGTTGTTATGTTGTTTGTTCCATGTTAGGCAGTACCCCCGCTTAGGACATATTTTGTTGCCTGGCCGCCTGGTAGGACCCAGAAGGAGAGGAGAACCCTAGGCTTTTAGGACATCATTATATGAATTTTAGAGCTCATTCCATGCCTGCAAAGGATCAAAGCTGGCAAAATGATACCGCATCCCCGCAAGCCACCCCATGTGGTCCATAATATTTTTGTTTCAAAGAAATATGTATAAGCTCGACCAGGGACCGCTCTGATCGGTCCTTGGTCAGCTGGCAGTAACACATGCAGCTGTATATGGCACGTGAAGTTCCTGACCGATATATCCATCAAGCAACCGCTTATAACTAATATATCCAACATTGGGTGTTTAAAAAAAAAAAAAAATGATAACAAAAACTGGTTCATTTTGTTTGAGGGAGTCCCCATTCATACTGCAATTCTGAAGTATGTCAGAGGTGTCCGTTGGCATCATGTCAAAAAAGGGATCTCAATGTAGTGGTCTTAGTCATTTTGGTGGCCCGAGCAGAGTTATCTAGTGACTCTGTTAGGGTCGATTTCAACTAGTATACGCTAATTTGGTGGGACAAAATAGCACAGCAGACTACAATATTGAGTATGTACCATTAAATTAGCATACACTAGCAGGAAGCGGCCCTAACAGAGGCATTAGGTGACTTTGTTCGGGCCACGGAAATGAACTGGGCTGCTACAGTATACATCAGCATCACTTTTTTGACGTGACACTGACAGATACCTCTAACATACTGCAGAAACGCAGTATGAATGGGACCTTTGTAAAAAAAAAAAAAAAAAAAAAAAAATTTTATATATATATATATATATATATATATATATATATATATATTTATTTATTAAGGGTAGGGTCACACGGACCACATCCGCAGCGTATACAGCTGAGACCCTGGCGCAATCTCATGGGTACACTGGGCAGTACCCACAAGATTGATGGACGTGTATACTCGTTTAGGTGCCCTGGATGTATATACACATCAATGGTCGTTAAGGGGTTATCTAGTATCAAAAACAGAGCTAATTTCTTACAAAAACAGCACCACACCTGTCCACAGGTTGTATGTGGTATTACAACATCTACACTACACTCTTTCATAGTTACCCCCCCCCCCCCCCGCCCCCCCATAAAATAATGGCCTGTAGGAGGCAGTGTTTTCTAAACAGACAGGCTCCAGCTGTTGCAAAACTACAACTCCAAGCATGTACAGACAGCCCTTGACTGTCCAGGCATCCTGGATGTTGTAGTTTTGCAGCATCTGAAGGCTCACTGTTTGGGAAACACTGCCATAGGGTGTTTTCAGTAGGACAGGCATACACTATGCTTGCCTCCAATACAGAATCCACTTTTCTTATTTCTTCTTTCTCCTCCATCAACATCCAGTGATGAGCCCCCTAGAAGGCCGCACCAGAGGACATTGCCAGTAGTTTCCCTGCCCCCCCCATACTTGCGACCCTATCCCCTATATTTCAACCATATAATTTTGTCCCCCGTACAATTTTCTGTCTCCCATACGCACATCCTTATCCGCAGTACAAATGATGATAATTTTCCATGACCCTGACACTAGCAACCTTGTTCCCAGTACAATTTTCTCTATCCAACGTACAGTTTTCCCTGTCCCTCATATAGGTGACCCCATCTGGACCCCAGTCCGGGAGAATTCTGAGCCACAGATTCCTGGATTTGATGGCTGCAAAGGAATTGACTCCACAAACCTAACTGAAATTGACTTTTTTGTGTTTTTGATGTTCCTCACTTATGATGATGGTGGCACAAACAAACTTGTACGCCCAATAGTTTGGACCCTCATCAATACAGCTGAGACAAGGATATATTGGGACCTTGTCCTGCATATAGTTCAGGTAAAAAAAAAAAAAAAAGAACAAAGAAAGATTAGGCAATACTGGAGAGAGGCTGTTCTGAAGAATACACCACTTTACCATATGGCCATAAAAAGGGATTTCCTCTTAGGAAACCCAGCGGCTTTGTGTCTGCCCTTGTGTCGATCACAGAAATATACACCACATATAGAGGAGGTGTATATTTCTGCTTCTTTACATGTTGCAAGTCAGCCCTTAAGTCGCAAGTGAGGAGGATTTGCCCCCTGCACCCTGGTCTCCATGCGATACCCTCTCAATCTCTGCAACTGCCAGCCAACCCTGTGCAAATCTCAAATCCCTAGGTTAGGCCTCAAATGCGCATGGATCTCTGTCACTCCTGAGCACCGTTGTATTTCAAAGCATCATTTTAGGGCTACATATGGGGTAACTCTGCATGCTGGAAAAATAGTGTTAATTTTGGTTGGCTTTTTCTCCTTTTACCCCTTTTGAAAAGGAAAACTTGGGGGGTACACCAGCATGTTTGTATGAAATCTGTTCACAAGAGGTCAAAAGGAAAAAGACAATGGGTTATTCTTCCAGTACGTAAATAACCCATATGTGGACATAAAGTGCTCTGCGGGCGCACAACATGGTTCAGGAGTGAGAAAGCACTATGTACATTTGATGCCCAAAATGGTGATTTGCACTGCATGGTTGATAGTTGCAGAGGTTCTGAATTAAAGGCAAAAAAAACAAAAACATCCACATGTGACCCCATTTTGGAAACTATACCCCTCAGGGAATGTAACTAGGGGTGCAGTGTGCATTAACATTCCACATATCGCTGACAGATTTTGGAACAGTTATGAATTTATTTTTTCATATTCACAGCCCACTGTTCCAAAAATCTGTCAAACACAAGTGGGATCTAAACGCTCATTGCATCCCTTGTATCCTATGGTACTAGAAAAAAAATACACAAATCAAAAGGAGGCTTCAAAATCCACTAGATGCTCCTTCATGTCTGAGGTCTATGGTAGACTCAGGTATCGCACTATGGCCACATATGGGATATTTAAAAAAAATTGCAGAATTAGGGCAATACATTGACTTTCTTGTGTTATGCTGCTGTGTTATGGAGATAATTAGATAAAACTGAAATATTTGCAAAGAAAATTGAGATTTTGACTTCCCTCCTCCACTCTGCTGCTATTCCTGTGAAACACAAAGGGTTAAAGGAAAACTGTCCCATGTTTGCTCCTGCACTAACTAGGGATGTCTCGATAGCGATACTAGTATCGGTATCGGGGCCGATACTCTGCAATTGCATGGTATCGGGGACTCATTTAATGTCCCCGATACCATACCATATACCTGCTGCTGTGCGGCCCCGCTCCGCTGACCCTTTCTCCCGATCGAATCATGGCGTCCTATGAAGGAGCATGTGACATACACATCACTCCTTCTCCTCCCCTGCGCCCAGCATAATGCTATGGAGGAAGCAGAGTGACGTGTATGTCACATGCTCCTCCATAGGACGCCATGATGCGATCGGGAGAACAGGATAGTGGAGGGGGGGGGGGGGAGGGCCTGCTGTCTATAAGGGGGTCCTGCTGTTTACAAAGGCATGGGGTCTGCAGTCTACAAGGGGATGGGCCCTGCAGTCTACAAGGGGATGGGCCCTGCAGTCTACAAGGGGATGGGCCCTGCAGTCTACAAGGGGATGGGGCCTGCAGTCTACAAGGGGATGGGGCCTGCAGTCTACAAGGGGATGGGGCCTGCAGTCTACAAGGGGATGGGGCCTGCAGTCTACAAGGGGATGGGGCCTGCAGTCTACAAGGGGATGGGGCCTGCTCCCGACAAGGGGATGGGGCCTGCTCCCGACAAGGGGATGGGGCCTGCTCCCGACAAGGGGATGGGGCCTGCTCCCGACAAGGGGATGGGGCCTGCTCCCGACAAGGGGATGGGGCCTGCTCCCGACAAGGGGATGGGGCCTACTTCTGACAAGAGGGGACCCTGCTCCCTACAAGGGGGGACCGTGCTGTCAACAAGGGGGACAAGAGGGAGCGCTGTCAAAAAGGGGATGGGGCCTGCTGTCTACAAAGTGTGTGTGTGTGGGGGGGGCTGCTGTCTACAAGGGGGGGGGGGGGGGAATGCTGTCTAAAAGGGTGGATCCCTGTCTACAAGGAGGGGGCCCACTGCCTACAAGGGGGGCCTGCTGTCTGTAAGGGGGACAAGAGGGAGCACTGTCTATAAGAGGGGGGACCTGTTGCCTACAAGGGGGACATGGGGGGGGGCGCTGTCTACAAGGGGGACAAGAGGGGGTGCTGTCTACATGGGAGGGGTGCTGTCTACAAGGAGGGGCTGCGGTCTACAGGGGGGGGGCTGCGGTCTACAGGGGGGGGGGCTGCTACCAATGTCTGCAACTATCTATACTACCTACAAGGGGATACTACCTACTATTAAAGACAACCTTACAACAGAGTCACCTGCACTAACTTGAATTTATAGGTAAATAGTGCAGGTGACCTGGTTTCTACCACTGCTCACCATGTGAACATCAGCGCAATCACTCCGGAGACATTGGTCTCGCCGCCAAAGCAAATTCCTTGTTCTGTCCAATGAAGAAGAGAGAGAGAGATCTTGGCTCATACTACAGCAGCCACCTCCATTGCATACAACAAAGAACCCACATATCAGCACGGTAAGCCGAGCCAGAAACCGGGTCACCCTGGTGTCAGATTCCCTTTAAAATAAAAGTACTCGTACTTGGTATCGGCGAGTACTAGAATTAAAGTATCGGTACTCGTACTCTGTTTTTAAAAAAATGGTAACCGGACATCCCTAGCACTAACCACAGGTACTGATGGATAGTGCGGGAGACGCCGATTCCTATGATCTGTACCCTGGCCAGATGCGCCCGGAAGTTCGCCCCAAATCTTAGTTTTATTATATGTGGAAATCTGGCTGTAACTGACATGGGGGGGGGGGGGGGGTCTGTAGCTTAACTTGCACTGATGTCAGCGGTGCCCGTCCACAGCGCCGCTCGCTTATGAATATTCATCCTCCCTCCAGTAAGGAGCGGTGAAGAGAGGGAGAGCTGGAGGGAGGAGGAATGAATATTCATATGTGGGCGGTGCTGGCATCAGTGCAAGTTAAGCTACAGAAACCCCACCCATGCCAGTTACAGACAGATTTCCAGGTATAATATTACAGTAATCAGCGTCTCCCGCACTATCCATCAGTACCTATGGTTAGTGCGGGAGCAAACATGTGACAGTTTTCCTTTTAACTTTTTGAAGGTCATTTTGAATACTTTGAGAGATGCAGTTTTTATAGTGGGTCATTTATGAGGGATTTCTAACAAAAAGGCCCCTAGAATCCACCTCCACTTTTCAAGAAAATTTGGAAAGTTGCTGTTAAACTTTTAAATGTACTAATGTCTTAAAAAAGTTAAAACATGTCTACGTTATGATGGAAACAAGAAATAGTCGTATTGTATTTGTGAACCAATATAGAATGCATTTGCCATGACCATTAATCTTACAAGCAGATATATTTAAATTAAAAAAAATGCCAATTTTTCCAATTGTTTATGAAATTTTGGAGTTTTTGACAAAGAAAATTTATCAAGAAAAATTCACCACTATTATAAAGTACAATTTCACAAAAGAAAACCCACAACAATAATAGAATCAGTATGATAAGTAAAAGCATCCCCGACTTACTAATGAATAAGGTGACACAGGTCAAGGACAAAACAGGCTGTGTCTTTTAGGGTTTAACCCGTCAAGGAAGAAGGGCGTACAGGTACACCCTTGCATCTTGCTACTTAAAGTGGTACTCCACTGGAAAACATTTTTTTTTTTTTAATCAACTGGTGCCAGAAAGTTGAACAGATTTGTAAATTACTTCTAAAAAAAAAAAAATTGATGCTTCCAGAGTAGGAGCAAATCACCATACAAAACCTATCCAGCTCTGGACAGTTCCTTACATGGACAGAGGTGTCAGCAGAGAACTGTGGTCAGACAGAAAGGAAATTCAAAAAGAAAAGAACTTCCTGTGGATCATACAGCAGCTGATAAGTACTGGAAGGATTAAGATTTTTTTTATAGAAGTAATTTACAAACCTGTTTAACTTTCTGGCACCAGTTGATTAAAAAAAAAAAAATTATTAAATAAATAAATAAATAAATGTTTTCCAGTGGAGTACTACATTAATCCCCTTAAGGACCAAGCCCATTTTTACCTTAAGGGCCAGAAAATTTTTTGCACATCTGACCACTGTCAATGTAAGCATTCATAACTCTGGGATGCTCTTACTTATTAATTTGATTCCAAGATTGTTTTTTCGTGATATATTCTACTTTAACATAGTGGTACATATTCGTCGATACTTGCATCATTTTTTGGTGAAAAATTCCAAAATTTCTAGTAAACTTTGAATATTTTGGATTTTTTTTTCACTCTCGGCTTGTAAGCAAAATAGACATATGTCTTCTTTTTGTTGGCATCATAAAGTTGACATGTTTTACTTTTGGAAGACATCAGAGGGCTTCAAAGTTCAGCAGCAATTTTCCTATTTTTCACAACATTTTAAAATCTGATTTTTTCAGGGACCAGTTCAGTTTTGAAGTGGCTTTGAGGTGCCTTTATATTAGAAATAACCCAAAAATTACCCCATTATAAAAACTGCCCCCCTCAAAGTAAACAAAGTGACATTCAGAAAGTTTGTTAACCCTTTAGGTGTTTCACAGGAATAGCAGCAAGTGAAGGAGAAAATTCAAAATCGCAATTTTTTACACTAACATGTTCTTGTAGACCCAATTTTTTTTAAATTTTACAAGAGGTAAAAAGAGGTTCTCTCAAGTAAGGAAATACCTCATATGTGAACGTATAGTGCTCTGTGGGTGCACTAGAGGGCTTAGAAGGGAATGGGATTTTGGAGAAGGAGTTTTTCTGAAATGGTTTTTGAGGGGCATGTCACATTTAGGAGGCCCCCATGTGCCTTAACGCCCATAGGTGTTTCACAACTTTTTGTTAAAGTTGGATGTGTAAATGAATTTTTTTTCCCACTAAAATGCTGTTTTTCCCCCAAATTTTACATTTTTACAAGGGGTAATAGGGGAAAATGCCCCACAAAATTTGTAACCCCATCTCTTCTGAGTATGGAAATACCCCATGTGTTAACGTCAAGTGCACTGCGAGTGCACTACAATGCTCAGAATAGAATGAGTCACATTTGGCTTTTGGAAAGCAAATTTGCTGAAATGGTTTTTGGGGGGCATGTCGCATTTAGGAAGCCCCTATGGTGCCAGAAAAGCAAAACAAACACATGGCTTATTATTTTGGAAACAACACCCCTCAAGGAATGTAACAAGGGGTACAGTGAGCCTTAACACCCCACAGGGGTTTTACAAATTTGTGCTAAAGTTGGAAGTGAAAATTAAAAATTAGATTTTTTCCCTAAAATGCTGGCGTTACCCCAGTTTTTGATTTTCACAAGGGGTAATAGGAGAAAAAGTCTCCAATATTTGTAACCCCATATGTGGATGTAAAGTGTTCTGCGGGCGAACTACAATGCTCAGAAGAGAAGGAACGCCATTGTGCTTTTGGAGAGAGAATTTGGTTGGAATAGAAGTTGGGGGCCATCTGCGTTTACAAAGCCCCCATGGTGCCAGAACAGTGGACCCCCCCACATGTGACCATTTTGGAAAATACACCCCTCACAGAATGTAATAAGGGGTGCAGTGAGCACTTACACCCCACTGGCCTTTGACAGATCTTTGGAACAGTGGGCTGTGCAAATGAAAAATTAAATTTTCTATTTTCACGCACCACTGTTCCAAAAATCATCTGTCAGACACATGTGGGGTGTAAATGCTCACGTGAGGGGTGTAGCTTCCAAAGTTGTGTTACATATTGGGGGGGGCACTCTTCTGGCACTATGGGGGCTTTATTAACTCATGACCTTCAATTTCGGACACATTCTCTCTCCAAAAGCCCAATGGCATTCCTTCTCTTCTGAGCATTGTAGTTCGCCTGCAGAGCACTTTACATCCACATATGGGGTATTTATATACTCAGAAGAAATGGGGCTTCAAATTTTGGGGGACTTTTTCCTATTTTCCCTTGTGAAAATAAAAAATGTAGGGTAACACCAGCATTTTAGTGACATTTTTAAATTTTTATTTTCACATCCACATGGGGTGTTAAGGCTCACTATACCCCATGTTACATTCCGTAAGGAGTGTAGTTTCCAAAATGGGGTCACATGTGGGTATTTATTTTTTGCATTTATGTCAGCAACCTCTGTGCAAATCACCAATTTAGACCTCAAATGTACATAGTGCACTCTCACTTCTGAGATATGTTGTGTGCCGTAGAGATCTTTGCGTCCACATATGGGGTATTTCCATACTCAGGAGGAATTGTTTTACAAATTTTGGGGGTCTTTTTTTCCTTTTACCGCTTGTGAAAATGTATGGTATGGGGCAACACCAGCATGTTAGTGTAAAAAATAAAACATTTTTACACTAACATGCTTCTGTAGACCCCAACTTTACCTTTTCAGAAGAGACAAAAGGAGAAAAATCCCCCCCAAAATTTGTAACACAATTTCTCCCGAGTAAGAAAATACCCCATATGTGGCACTAAACTGTTGCCTTGAAATACGACAGGGCTCCAAAGCGAGAGAGCGCCATGCGCATTTGAGGCCTAAATTGGAGATTTTCTTCCGCCACCAAAATACCCTATGGCAGTGTTTCCCAAACAGGGTGTCTCCAGCTGTTACAAAACTCCCAGCATACCTTGACAGTCAGTGGCTGTCCGGCAATACTGTGAGTTCTTGTCTTTCAACAGCTGGAGGCTCGCTTTTTGGAAACAGTGCCATACAAGAGGTTTTTTATTTTTATTGGGGGGGGGGGGGGGGAGGGGGGACTGTGTAAGGGGTATGTGTATATGTAGTGTTTTACTTTTTATTTTGTGTAGATGCAGTGTAGTGTAGTGTTTTTAGGGTACATTCACATGGCGGGGGTTTACAGCGAGTTTCTCTCTGGGAGTTTGAGCTGCGGTGAAAAATTTGCCGCATTTCAAACTTGCAGCAGAACACTTGCTGTAAACCCCTGCCTGTGTGAATGTGCACTGTACATTCACATTGGGGGGGGGGAGGGAACTCTACAACTGTTGCTAAACTACAACTCCAAGCATGCACTGACAGACCATGCATGCTGGGAGTTGTAGTTATGCAACAGCTGGAGGCACATTGGTTTCAAAACACAGAGTTTGTTACTTAACTCAGTGTTTCGCAACCAGTGTGCCTCCAGCTGTTACCAAACTCCCAGCATACCTTGACAGTCAGTGGCTGTCCGGCAATACTGGGAGTTCTTGTTTTTCAACAGCTACAGCTGGAGGCTCCTTTTTGGAAACAGTGCCGTACAAGACGTTTTTTTATTTTTATTTGGGGGGGGGGGGGGGGACTGTGTAAGGGGTATGTGTATATGTAGTGTTTTACTTTTTATTTTGTGTAGCTGTAGTGTAGTGTTTTTAGGGTACATTCACATGGCGGGGGTTTACAGCGAGTTTCTCGCTGGGAGTTTGAGCTGCGGTGGAAAATTTGCCACATTTCAAACTTGCAGCAGAAAGCTCGCTGTAAACCCCTGCCTGTGTGAATGTGCACTGTACATTCACATTGGGGGGGGGGGGGGGGGGGGGGGGACCTACAGCTGTTGCTAAACTACAACTCCCAGCATGCACTGACAGACCATACATTCTGGGAGTTGTAGTTATGCAACAGCTGGAGGCACATTGGTTTCAAAACACAGAGTTTGTTACTCAACTCATTGTTTCGCAACCAGTGTGCCTCCAGCTGTTGCAAAACTACAACTCGTAGCATGTACGGTCTATCAGTGCATGCTGGGAGTTGTAGTTTGCAACAGCTGGAGGCACTTACAGCTGAAGGGCATGCTGGGACTTGTAGTTTTGCAATAGCTGGAGGCACAATACTGCAACTCTCAGCATGCCCTTTGGTAGTTTGTGCATGCTGGGGGATGTAGTTATGCAATTGCTGGAGGCACAGTTTTTCATAGAAAAAAATGTGCCTCCAGCTGTTGCATAACTACAATCCCCAGCATGCATAAACTACCAAAGGGCATGCTGGGAATTGTAGTAGTACCTTCTGCTGTTGCATAACAACTCCTCCCAGCATGCCCTTTTGTGCATGATGGGAGCTGTAAATAGGCAACCTCCGGAGGCCAGCCTTACCCCCTGCTGCTGCTCTGCCGGATCCTCCTGCCGCCGCTGTCGCCGTTCTGGGGGCCGATGCCGCCGATGCCGGGGGCCGTGTCCCGGGGGCCGATGCCGCCGATACCGGGGATCGGGGGCCCCACACTCCCGGTACTCACTCCCACACCCGCTCTCCGGAATAGGGGCGGAGCGGGTGCCATTAGGGACACCCCCACAGCAGGAGTCCTGAATCAGGATGATCGTGAGGTGGCACCAGTGCCACCTCACTCCTACTGCTATAGGGTGATAGGTGCCGTATCAGACTGCACCTATCACCCTTTTTTTCCAGGTCACCGGGGACCCGATTAGCCCGGAATCGCAGATCTGAATTGATTGGGGGTCTCTCCCAGCGGTTTGCACGGGGTGCCTGCTGAAAGATTTCAGCAGGCATACCAGTCCAGTCCCAGCCCGGCGAGCGGCAGGGACCAGAATTTCCAGGGGCGTACAGGTACTCCCTTGGTCCTTAAGTACCGGAGCGTCAGGGCGTACCCATACACCTGTGGTCCTTAAGGGGTTAACCTCTTAAGGATGCAGGGACCCGTGGCTAATAGCGGACGTTACCAATTGCGGTTACGTGCACTATTAACCCTTCTATTTATGCTGATGAGGGCATTGGAGCCTGGGCAGAGCTCCGATCCGAGCTTGGGGCATGCTGACGTCCTCTTCGCTGGGCAGCCGCTCCACCCGGCTCATCAATATTCATAACCCCCCTCCCTGCTCCTTCGCCTGTGTTAGTGTACGGCGCATGCGCCGCTTATTGTTTACTCCCGGAAGTGGCGTTCCCCTCTGCTACATTGGCGCAGCCATCTTTGATAAGTAAGAAGCCGGGGGAACGCTGCTTCCGGGAGTACACAGTAACTTTTCCGTGTACGGGGCGGTACGAGGGCTCCTTTTTTGCGCCGTGATCTGAAGTTTTTATCGGTACCTTTTTTGTTTTGATCAGACTTTTTTTTATAGCTTTTTATTCATTTTTTTATGGTATAAATCCCTTTTGAGCAGCTAGTATTTAAGAATAGAAAATGCTCTGATAAGTTTCATTAGGTATGGGGGCTGGGGGGGGGGGGGCGGAGGGTGCTGGTGTAGCTCTCACCTTTGACTCTGTACTCGCCCTCAACTTTTATCTCTTTGCTGTCCTCTGGCTCTATTGGCCCCCCTATTAACCCCCCTTTAGGTCTTCCTTTTTATTTTACTTTTTCTCTTCCTCTTTCATTTGCTTCCTTTCTGGTATGTGAGGTGATGGATCCCTCGGCCCTTGAAAGGGAAGTATATTTAGTATCGCATTGTGTAGAAGTGTCTGAACTATTAACCCCTTAAATGGGCACTATACAAAAACGTTTTATATGTTGTACGTCCTGGCAAAACATGAAAATTTCTAATATACTTCATAAAATTATTTTATTTTATTTTTATAAAAAGCATGGCTTATAAAATCATGGCTTTGTCCAAGCTGAAGCACAGACATGGACAAAGTCCAGTAAGTGAGCATGGGCTAGCACTCCTCTGGGCTCTCTCCTGTCTGATAGTACTCCTGTGTGCTGTCTGATAGGGGGCCGATGCCGCCGATGCCGGGGGCCGATGCTGCCGATACCGGGGATCGGGGGCCCCACACTCCCGGTACTCACTCCCACACCCACTCTCCGGAATAGGGGCGGAGCGGGTGCCATTAGGGACACCCCCACAGCAGGAGTCCTGAATCAGGATGATCGTGAGGTGGCACCAGTGCCACCTCACTCCTACTGCTATAGGGTGATAGGTGCCGTATCAGACTGCACCTATCACCCTTTTTTTCCAGGTCACCGGGGACCCGATTAGCCCGGAATCGCAGATCTGAATTGATTGGGGGTCTCTCCCAGCGGTTTGCACGGGGTGCCTGCTGAAAGATTTCAGTAGGCATACCAGTCCAGTCCCAGCCCGGCGAGCGGCAGGGACCAGAATTTCCAGGGGTGAACAGGTACTCCCTTGGTCCTTAAGTACCGGAGCGTCAGGGCGTACCCATACACCTGTGGTCCTTAAGGGGTTAACCTCTTAAGGATGCAGGGACCCGTGGCTAATAGCGGACGTTACCAATTGCGGTTACGTGCACTATTAACCCTTCTATTTATGCTGATGAGGGCATTGGAGCCTGGGCAGAGCTCCGATCCGAGCTTGGGGCATGCTGACGTCCTCTTCGCTGGGCAGCCGCTCCACCCGGCTCATCAATATTCATAACCCCCCTCCCTGCTCCTTCGCCTGTGTTAGTGTACGGCGCATGCGCCGCTTATTGTTTACTCCCGGAAGTGGCGTTCCCCTCTGCTACATTGGCGCAGCCATCTTTGATAAGTAAGAAGCCGGGGGAACGCTGCTTCCGGGAGTACACAGTAACTTTTCCGTGTACGGGGCGGTACGAGGGCTCCTTTTTTGCGCCGTGATCTGAAGTTTTTATCGGTACCTTTTTTGTTTTGATCAGACTTTTTTTTATAGCTTTTTATTCATTTTTTTATGGTATAAATCCCTTTTGAGCAGCTAGTATTTAAGAATAGAAAATGCTCTGATAAGTTTCATTAGGTATGGGGGCTGGGGGGGGCGGAGGGTGCTGGTGTAGCTCTCTCCTTTGACTCTGTACTCACCCTCAACTTTTATCTCTTTGCTGTCCTCTGGCTCTATTGGCCCCCCTATTAACCCCCCTTTAGGTCTTCCTTTTTATTTTACTTTTTCTCTTCCTCTTTCATTTGCTTCCTTTCTGGTATGTGAGGTGATGGATCCCTCGGCCCTTGAAAGGGAAGTATATTTAGTATCGCATTGTGTAGAAGTGTCTGAACTATTAACCCCTTAAATGGGCACTATACAAAAACGTTTTATATGTTGTACGTCCTGGCAAAACATGAAACTTTCTAATATACTTCATAAAATTATTTTATTTTATTTTTATAAAAAGCATGGCTTATAAAATCATGGCTTTGTCCAAGCTGAAGCACAGACATGGACAAAGTCCAGTAAGTGAGCGTGGGCTAGCACTCCTCTGGGCTCTCTCCTGTCTGATAGTACTCCTCTGTGCTGTCTGATAGGACAGGAGAGAGGACATAAGAGTCCTATCAGACAGGAGAGAGCACAGAGGAGTACTATCAGACAGGAGAGAGCACAGAGGAGTACTATCAGACAAGGAGAGAGCACAGAGGGGTGCTATCAGACAGGAGAGCACAGAGGAGTGCTATCAGACAGGAGAGAGCACAGAGGAGTGCTATCAGACAGGAGAGAGCACAGAGGAGTACTATCAGACAGGAGAGAGCACAGAGGAGTACTATCAGACAGGAGAGAGCACAGAGGAGTACTATCAGACAGGAGAGAGCACAGAGGAGTACTATCAGACAGGAGAGAGCACAGAGGAGTGCTAGCTCACCCTCACTTACTGAACTTTGTGCATGCCATGATTTCTATAAAAAGTAAATAACATTTTCTAATGAAGTATATTAGAAAGGTTAATATTTCGCCAAGATGTACAACTTATAAAAGTTTTTGTATCGGTCAGTGCCCATTTAGGAAAGCAGCAGCAGTGACTTCAGAGTACTCTGCACTTGCCCTGGGAATAGGTAAGTATGGCTATCATCAGTATCACCCACACTAAATGTCTGTTCTAACAGGTTAGTGTGGGAGACACTGATGACACATTCCTTTCAGGGGTTAACACTTGACAAGTCACAGAAATATGTAAAAAGTTTTAATCGGTCAGGGTCTCCGTGTTGAGACCCACTGATGAGGAGAACAAGCAAGGAGAAATGGATGCATTACTGTCAGCACTAAGACCTCGACCAATTAAAACATTTGACATGTCTTTAAAGCGTAAATCAGCATGTGTAACCTTCATTAATCTTCGTTCAATAGTTTTTATTGAAGTTTTTCAAAGAAAATAAAACAGACCTTTTCGTACAAGGCAATCAAGATGGGGGTAGTCGCAGCTACTCCAATAATAGGCATACATCATATACAAATCCGATGGGACCCACCATAGGTCTTCAAGAGAAATAATCCATCTATGACATTAAAGGCAAAGGTTGTTTGTGGAAAGCGAACTGGAGTGTAGAATGAGAGAGTCATATGAAAGGAAAAAGAGGAACAACCATAACAAAACCATAACCGGAATGTCTCATCCCTAGTGGGACAACAGACATAGGAGTACCTATGGGTGTAAGATCCATTGGTCTACAGTGAGAAGGGAGATAGACCCCAGGGGTGTGGAAATAAAAAAAAAACCTACTTGTCCAAGGGACTAAAGCGGAACACAATCTACTTGTCCCTCAAGAAAATCCACTTGTCCTGGTAGATGAAATAATTTCAACCAAAATAGTAAGATCCACCCCACTAGACCACCAGTTATGGTTATAAGATCCCTTTAGTCACTGCTGTCAACTTAGACAGCGGTGATCTAATGGTTTAATAGCAGCCATTGCGATCGCAACATACCAGGCTATTAGAGGCGGGAGAGCTGTAGCTAGCTCCTTTTACACCCGAGGCAAGCCCCCCCCCCCCCCTCCATCTGACCCCTATAACTCCAATTTTTCCATATACAGGGATGTTTGAGGGTAATCTTATGTGCCGTGATCTGTAGTTTAGTTTTATCGGAACCATTTATTATCAGAACTTTTATTAGGAAAGGGGCTTATTCACATATATACGCACTTTTTAAAATATTTGAATCACTATTTTTCAGTCTTCATAGGGACTTATATATGGAGTCTTTTGATTGGAAACCACTGAACACCGCTGTGTTACTGGGGGGGGGGGGGGTTCTGCTTCCAGTTTACGGGGTGCATTTTATTTACTCTAATTTATGTGTCAGAAAATGCTGGGAGTTGCATTTAGTTACTAGATAACTACAACACCCAGCATGCCCTGATACAGCCTATGGTTGTGTGGGTGTTGCAGCATGTTGCACTGTATAGTAGTACAGTTAAGGTTATTGTGTAACATGCTGGGAGTTGTAGTTTTGGTTCGTGTCAGCTGCAGAGCCATAGGCTGTGTCAAGGAATACTGGGAATTGCAGTTAGTAACTACAAGATCCAACATGCCCTGATACAGCCTATGGCTCTGCAGCTGACCCGAACCAAAACTACAACTCTCAGCATGTTGCATTTATAGTTCTACAGTTTAGGTTATGGTGCAACATGCTGGAAGTTGTAGTTTTGGTTTCAGTGCGGATGGCCAGAAGCCACTAAAAATAAATAAAATTAGATAGCACAACTGGCGGCAGCACTTGTCAGTCCGCCCCTGAACAAAACATACATGCATACACATATACATACACCGGCCACTGCCCCCTATATTATACATTACATACATCATACATACAGACACATCATACATACACCCGCCGCTGGCCCCCCATCATACATTACATACACACACATCATACACATACACACATCACACACTGAGACATCATACACACATACACTCAAACCATACATATAAACCATACATATGCACACATCATACATACACCGGCCGCTGCCCCCCCCCATCATACATTACATACACAGACACCATACACACATCATATATACACAGACACCATACACACATCATATATACACAGACACCATACACACATCATATATACACAGACACCATACACACATCATATATACAGACACCATACACACATCATATATACACAGACACCATACACACATCATATATACACAGACACCATACACACATCATATATACACAGACACCGTACACACATCATATATACACAGACACCCTACACACATCATATATACACAGACACCCTACACACATCATATATACACAGACACCCTACACACATCATATATACACAGACATCCTACACACATCATATATACACAGACATCCTACACACATTATATATACACAGACATCATCCACACATCACACATACACTCACACCATACATATACACCATACATATGCACACATCATTCATACACCCGCCGCTGATACACCCCCCCTAATTATACATTACATACATATACAACCACCTTTCCCGCCACCTGCATGCTCGGCCTCCTCACCTGAGCTTCACACCCCCCGCTCTACATTACACAAGAAGCAGGGGGAGAGCGGGGACGAACACAGCTCGGTACACAGCTCCTCCCCTCCCCCACACACAGCTCCATCCCCCTCCCCCTGCTCTGTCTCCACAGGAACTAATCTACCACGGAGAGGCTGCAAGTTTGCACAGGGAAAACAAAGAGCAGGGGGGAGGGGAGAGAGGAGAGGATGCACTGCACTGCACTGCACTGGGGAGGATTTCTGTGTGTGAAGGAGGACAGACTGCACTGCACGGGGCTGGGGAGGATTTCTGTGTGTGAAGGAGGACAGACTGCACTGCACGGGGCTGGGGAGGATTTCTGTGTGAAGGAGTACAGACTGTACTAAAGAAAAATAAGGGGGAAGTCGGTCTGTCCCTGCTAGCCCGATACAGGGCTAAATCTATGAACAATTCACCTGCCCGGCGCCCAAAACTACTTGTCCCGGGCGTCGGGCGATAGGATTTTCACATCCCTGGACCCGCTGTAAGTGTAGCAGAGTGAAGGCAGGGTAAAAAATGGAAGTAGTGCTATCCTGCGGAGAAAAAGAGTAGGAGCTGGTGTCATCTAAGTGTGAGTCGAGCAACCCTCAAATTTTGTACGTGCAGGGGAAGGGGATGGGGTGGGAGTGTGGGTAGGAGAATGACCGCCGAACTGTTTTACGAATTGCAGCTATGTTTCTAGGGGGGAAGGATGAGGTATAGGAAGGAAGAAGGGGTAGGGGAGAGGTTATTCATTATTCGGTCGTCGAAAGTAAAGAGAAGTTTCCCAACAGTGTAACTTTTTTGAGAACTTAAGCATGGTGCCCGATCCCGTAGCTAGGATATACTCAAAAGCGTAGGTGGTGTGCATTTTTTAAGGACTATGTCTATCGTGGGTACGGTGGAGGTTTTCGAGTGTGTGGTCAATGCTATTTTCGCTATGATGGAGACTATGCAAAACAGATCCCTGTGAGTGTGGGGGACTGCGGATAAACCTAGGAATAAAAGTAGGGAGTGAGGGGGCCATACAGTCGTAGTGGGCATAAGGGAGTTAAGTAATTGTGTAACTGCTGCCCAGAACGGGGCTATTAATGGACAAGACCACAGAATATGCGCCAGAGTGCCCCTTAATCCACATCCCCTCCAGCACTTATCGGAAGACCCAGGGTACATCTTAGACAATCTATCAGGAGTGTAAAGTACCATCTCATTATCGTCTTATAAGCAGATTCTAGGTGCGTCGCACAGAGGAAGGCTTTTTTAACGCGTGTGAATGCCTCTTGCTAGTCCGAGTCAGTAAAGGAAATATCGAAGTCCCTTTCCCATTGTTTCAGGGGTAAGATTTAAGGTAGTCATCTGAGTTTGAGTAGGCTACATAGATAGGTTTCAGTCCACATTGTGATGAGGACATATAATGGGCGGTTTATCTATCAATCGTTAAGGTGGAGGGGGTCAAAGCTTGCAACCTGTAAATAGATTTAAAATTCCCTCCTGGGGAGTGAGAATTCAGTAGATAGATCTGCAAAGTCCATGGGCATCTGTGATCTGACTAGTGAGGGCGATGCCTCGGAGTTGCTAGGTTCTTAAATCTAGATCTGGGATGACATGTTGGATAACAGAAAGGTGTGTGGAGAGGTACTTTTTCAAGGCCAGATATGAAGCCCTGACTAACGGGTGTACAAGGGGGGGGGGGGGGGGTGTCAGGGAGTTGCCAGACTGGTACAAGGAGTGGGCCTTTGAGGGACAGAGGACGTATGGAAAAGGATTCCAAGGTCACCCAGATGGAGTGATAGGGAGGAGACCACCAGTTTATCAGTGCTGATACTAAGGTTGCCACATAGTAACCCCTGATATCAGGACTGCCTAGACCACCGGCTTCTGGGGATTTCACTAGGAGGGAGCTGGAGAGTCGGGGAGTTTTATGGGACCATGTAAAGTCAGTGAGAATTTTTTGGGCCGACCAGAAGAAGGAATTGGGAAGGGAGATGGGAAGGGAACGGAATAGAAAAAGCAACTCTGGGAGCAAAAAAATCTTGAAGGTGGCAATGCAGGCTGTCCAAGAAATCTCAGATTTGGACAAACGCAGGGCATCTGTTTTGAGTTCCTGTAGTAAGGGATCATAATTATATTTATATAAGGAGGAGTGGGGGTATGAAAGGCGGACTTCAAGGTAGGTAATGTCATTGGACCTCCAATCAAACGTATAAGTTTGTTTCAGAGAATCAATGGTGGATAGGGGCAGATTCAATGGGAGGGCTTGAGTCTTAGCTTTTTAGCTTTGTTCATGGAGAAGTAGGAGAGGTGGCCAAACTCAAATCAAGACCGAGACAGCCCGGAGAGATCTCAGGGGGTCTGTCAACATTAGGATTACATCGTCCGCATAAAAAGGAGACAGTATGGTGATTATCACCCACCACAACTCCATGAACGCTAGAGGTTCAATGGAGGGAATATATATCAGGGGGCATAGGGGGCAACCCTGTCTAGAGTAGTAAGTGATTTGGAACTCATCGGACAGGGCTCCGTTGGCCAGAACTCGGGCCGTGGGGTGGTTATAAAGGGCCTGAATGGCTAAAAGAACAGGGCCAGAGAAGCCCATTGTTTTCAGGACCGAGAAGGCAAACGACCAGTGAAGTCGGTCAAAGGCCTTTTCGGTGTTCAGAGCAAGAAGCAACGCAGGTATGGAAGTGCTCTCTATGTGGTAAAGGACATCCAGCAAACGGCGGGTGTTGTCCGCAGTCTGACGCCCCGCCACAAATCCAGACTGATCAGAACTAACCAGGCCTGGTAGGATAGGAGAGAGCCTGAGTGCGATAATCTTAGCGAATATTTTGGTGTCCTGATTCAACAACGAGATTGGACGTAAGTTTTGTGGGAGATCGGTAGATTTTCCTGGCTTGGGTATGATTGTTATTAATGCTTGGAGGTTTTCAGGGGGGGAGAGTACCGGTAGACATGGCTTCATTACAAAAATTTGTCAAGTGGGGAGACAGGAGGGTGGAGAAGGACTTATAGTAGGCACTAGTGAAACCGTCTGGTCCCGGTGCTTTATTTTGTGGGAGGGAATTTACAACTTTCTGGACTTCAGTGAGGGATATCCCGCTGTTGGTCTGTTAGTGAGGGTAAATTGAGGTTATTTAAATATTGAGTAATGGAGGACATGTAATCTGGTGGGGTAGGAAGGGAGTCCCTGAGATTGTACAGTGCAGCGTAAAACGAAGAGAAGCCATTGGCTATGTCCTGAGGTGTAACTAATTTGGCACCAGTGGTGGGGTGGGTAAGGTGTGGGATACGGGTTTTAAGCTGTCTAGCCTTCAGCCTCTGTGCGTGCAGAGGACAGCTGCTGAGTCCGAAGAGGGGTTCTCCCTGTTAGTCTGTTCTGCAATCTGTAACTGGGAGAGAAGAGATGTTCATTCCCGATCCCTTAGTTTCTTGAGACTAGATCCATATTTAATGCATAGACCTCGTATTATGGCCTTGTGGTAATTCCAGAGGGGGATCGCACTGTTAACGGAACCTACATTAAGGGAGAAGTAATTAGAGATATCATCACTAAGCTTCTGGGTATACTCTCGGTGGGACAGCAGGAAGGGGCTAAGAAGCCAAAAGGTAGGTATTTGAAGAGGAAACAGTGTCTTGTAATGAGAGAGTAATAGGGGAGTGGTCAGACCACGTTATATCTGAAATAGAAGTGTCTGCAATGTTGAATAAAAGAGATCTGTCAACTAGTAACATGTCTAACCGGGAGTATGAGGTATGAATCTGAGATAGAAAAGTGTAACACCGTTCGTCACTGTGACCTAGGCGCCATGTGTCGTAGAGTTCATGTTTCCAAGCCCATTGAGACAGAGACATGGATGGAGTGCGGGAATGAGTGGTGGAATCAAGCAGGGGATCCATCACCAGGTTGAAATCTCCTCCAAGAACCAGGGAACCCCATTTAAAACTATAGCTACACAGGAGCTATGGGTACAGGGAGCAATGTTCCTGTGTATCTATAGTTTTAAATAGTTTTCACAATATGTAACTTAAAGTAACCATTATTTTTCATCTATTATTTTTGATCAATCAATTATACCAACCAATCTACCATGGGTCTTATACCCGAACGGGTTTCATATATGTCATTATGTGTACATCAATATGTTGTGTTGGATCTCATGCAAGGGATCCCAAAATGTGTATTTAATTTAATTTTTTCCTTGCAAATGTGCTACTTTTTTGAACATAGTTTTTATTATATACTCTGATATGGTTGATGTATGCCATTTTTTGTACATAGGATGCTGCTTGTTATTGATTGCATCAGGGACCCCACTATGTGCATGCTATTGTATTTTAGTCACTTTTTGAATGTGTTATTTTATTGAACAGCAACTTTATATTTTAATACTATGAATGTTCGCCTGAATACCCTATGGAATCTAGCAGCGCTTCACTGCTTGTTCCTTTTAGTCCGGTACTCAATAATCCGGCCAATTTTAGCACACTAAATCCCACTTACTTGGTTTATATATACTATACCCCTATTAGGCTGGCCGTGATCTGGGTTCTGCTCTTGACATGCTTTTTATTCATTCACATGTTATATGAGATTTTTAAAAAGTAGCAAAATACCTTTATTAGGTTATCTATGTCCCTTCGTCCCGTTTTGTATATTCCAGACCACTTACACTATTTGCCTGCCTACTATCCAACCACATATCATAGCACTATTATAGAGCACCACCCAGTTTTTAACCTGCCTGTATAGCGCTCCCTATGAAACGACAATCATTATAGCGATATAAGAACACCCGCCCCTTTTCAACCCCGCCACGGTATGTATAGCGCTTCCTGTGAAGCGATATTTTTCAAGCGCTGTCTGTAAAGGGATGCCCGTCCAAGTGATACCAGAACACCCGCCCCTTTTCTACTCCGTCACTACTTACTTAGCGCTCCTGCTGATAGCAGAGCGGTCTCTGTGAAGCGCTGTCTATCAAAGTTAAACTGGAGCACCTGCCCCTTTCTGATTCCGCTACAATATACATAGCGCTCCTGCTGATAGCGGAGCCGATCCAAACAGCGGTGGTGAGTGAAACTCACCATGCAACAAAATAGCGATTTACTCATTGATACCTAACACAGTGCTTCTGCTGATCATTCACCCAAGTCCTGTGAGTTTTCAGCAGATATCTCCAAATACTGAACCATATTCTCCTATTAGGATACTGCAGCGCAATAAGCTGCAAACCTACTAAATCCAACTACTGTATATGTCTCTTTCCTTTAAAGACAAATTATTTTATGATGAAGTTTGTTTTATGTAAATTATCTAAATCACTAAGTTGTTTTTTACTACGACTGGTCTAGTTACTTGCGTTCCTGAATAGCCTAATTAATTTGACCTTTGAATAGTTGCGTATCCATGCCTATTTAAGTTGCTGCCATTTTTATGTTTGTATATGCACATTTGCCTGAGGAAGTGCCCGATCCAGGCAAGAAACACGTTGCTACTGTGTGCTCAATAAATATCTTTATATGAACGATGGATGACAATGGAAATCTCCGTTACTGCTGTTTATTGCGCCTATTGAGGATCATCTTTCCTTCCTGTTCCTGATATCTCTGCAAGCCGGCCAGCTACGCTGATACCGGAGGATCCAGGCTGCATTCAGCACACTGCATCATCACTCGAGCTCATCTAGGTGTTGTGCCCATAGCGCAACACCATCTGGTAAGTGGAACACCAACCCCTTCCCTTACCCCAAGGTCTTGAAGTATTACACTAGGGGCGCGTGTCCTTTTTTCTTTTTGTCTTTCTAAGGGAGAAGAAGACACATTTATTTACAGCATAAGGGTACCCCTGGCCTTTGACATGAAGTGGGAGTGGAAAATATGGGGAAAGGATGGGAGCTTTATTCTACAGGCATCGCATTCTAACAAATGTGTCTCTTGTATGCAGAGCACATCACATTTAAGGGAGCATGTTTCCTTCCACAAATGGGAGCGTTTATGAGGGGAGTTTAAACCATTAGCATTAACACAAGCAATTTTGACTACCACAGGATATGGTAAATGAGAATAAGCTGTAACATCGGTGGTATGTATGCAGTTAGGGAGCTCTAGGCAGGAATAACACTTCAAAAGCACAGGTCAAAAGACAACAGGATAAGCATAATGTTTCACACAGTTGTGTAGACAAATGGTTGGTACAAACAAATAAAATAACAACAAACAAAGTAAAAGTGAGAGAGCTCCCATGGAGAGAGCTTGCATCAGAGAGCGGGGTAACCGTCCACACTGTAGCCAAAGGACAGTAACCAGTAACAAGAGGCCAAAGAATATCAGCAAAGCTAAGAAGGATATACCACCCTAATTAAAGTCATGGACAAGTCCTTGGATGTTCTGGATATCTGTGCCTCCAGTAGTCGCGTAGTCTGAGAATCCGCAGGAATTCGGTGCTCCGAAAGGAAAGTGAGACCCTCTGAGTGAGCTGATAACATGCAAGGCATTGTCTTTGCGTATCAGAAGCTTCAGGGGGAACCCCCATCTGTAAGGCACGTTAGCTGAACAAAGGGCCCGGGTAACCGGCAGCAGGTTCCTCCGTGCCTGCAGTGTAGCAGCAGACAGGACAGCAAATAAGGTGATCTTATGAAACGGAGCTGGCAGGCCTCCGTTTTTTTCGGGAGTACTCCATCACCCTTTCTTTTATTGTGAAGAAGTGTACTCTCGCTAGAACGTCCCTGGGCACCGCATCACCATGGTGTTTTGGGCGAGGGACTTTGTGCGTCCTATCTACTTCCAGCTCATGTGGGGTGCAGGAGGGGAGCACTGCTTGCAGTAGGGAGCGAACAAATTGGGGGATGTCCCATGGTGAGACTGATTCAGGGATGCCCCGCAGCTTGATATTATTCCTCCTACTCCTATCCTCTAAATCTGCCACTTTTGCTGTGAGGGCCTCAACGGTCTCCTCTAGAGAGGTGTGAGAGTCTATGAGGACATTATGGGAGTCAGAGAACTCCTCCATCTTGTTTTCTAGGTCATCCACCCTACCCCCAAGGTCGTCCACGGCTGCCGTCACAGGCCCAAGCATACTGTCCCCCAGCAACATTTGCCTTAGCGCCATTAACAAGTCCTTCATAGTCACATCAGTCACCATTTGGCCGGACACATTAATAGCAACCAGCAAGGTACTCACGGGTGGAAGGGAGATGTGAGAGTCACTTCTGGTCGGGGCAGTCTCATCACAGGCGTCTGTAGCGAGCCTCAGCCGTTGCTTGGCTGGGCTGGAGGAAGGCGAAATGGAAGGAGGAGATGCCGCCGGAGTGGGAGAGCAGGTGGAGGCGCCATGCAGTGAGGATCGGAGGTCCTCCGTGCTGCGGGCCACGGAAGAGGGATGGAGACCCGGAAAGTCCGACTGGTGAGACTGTGAAGCGTGCGCGAACAGCGCTGGGTCTGAGCTGAAGCGTCTAGGGTGCGGAAAGGCAGGCGAGTGCGAGAGCTGAAGGAGGAAGCATGAGAGGACGGCTTGGCGCCCAGCAGAGGTAAAACAATTTTTGCAACGTCCCCGGTTTTGGGAGACGCTTCCTGCGTCCGGCCATGGTCCAGGTGAGGGTGGGAGACAGTGGGAGCGAGATATAAGGCGGTATATGCTCGGTAATGTCACTCAATAAGGCCTCAGGACCGGAGCTCACACGCTATGTGGCCAGTGTCCTCGGCAGACAGGCCACGCCCCCCTTCACTAATCTTATCACGGGATAAACTTCTTAAGGCTCACAAATTCTGCATTAGAATTCCGCAGATTTTAATGGGATTCTGCTGCATTGTGTACACAGCGGAATTTCCGTGGCAGAAACAGAAATTGCCGTCTATGAGACAGGGAATTTCTAAGCTGTCCTAGCGCAGCGCTCCGCTGTCGGTGGAATGTCCTCACAGGAAATTTTCCACACGGACATTCCATCATATGAACATAGCCTACCTCTACAAATAAAATCCATTTTGAGGGATGCAGATGCAATTTCAGATTTTGGCCAGCTTTATTAATAAAATTATTTAAAGCTGGGGGTCATTGGAATATGCAAAATAAGTAATGGAAAAACTGAAGGATGTTACTTTAATATTAATTTACATAACATGCAGCTGGTGTTCGACAGTGTGCACACTTTGTTGAGTGGTCAAAGCTATAAGCTCATTTGTTTAGAAGTTGTTCTGCACACTTTAAAGTAATACAACTACAATTTCAGGTTAATGGGCAAAAGCTTTAAAATATATTGTTCTGCTATTTGCATGCAACTTTGTCACTTCACATCTTTGTTAATGTGAACACACCCTCACTGATATTTCTTTCCTTAAAGGGGTTATTTGAAAAAAACAAAACCTTTACTTTCTCCAGCGCTCCCGCTGTGCCACCAGTGTCCTGCTCCATTCCCCATCCTCTTCCTGTCAGAAATCGTGACACTTGGGCCAAGAGTGACGCTGGGGTCCAGAGGCAGGACATCACTGTGGCAAGTAATTGAGATACAGTATGACACTGCTGTGAAGTGGCTGTTATTTGCCTCATCTAGACCAGATGTACCAAATTACCTTTAGTAAAGGTACACTTATCTAGGTCTGCCAACAGGTGAAGGTCCGAGTTGAACGCTAAGGACTGATTCACACCTAGTGGCCATGGAAGAGGGGGCGCTGCCTGTTGCAGAACATTATTATTACCCCAATAAGAAGCCACACGGTAAAACATGCTATTGAACTGTGAAAAATGTAAATATACAGCTCCAAGTATGATCTGAATACTGCCACACACTGTGTCTCTGATTATTAAACAGCCATACTGTTTACCTAAGTATAATACCGCCACACACCGTACCCCAGAATATTATACTGCTGTACACTGTTCCTCTGAGTATAATACTGCCAAACACTATACCCTTTGAATATTACAATGCCAAACATTATGAACCTGAATTATTATACTGCCACACACTGTGCCCCTGAGTATAATACTGTCAAAATGCCCCATGCTGGTACTGGGCAGGAAGAAATGTTCCCTTGCAGAGGCCAGTGCCTGTGAAGAAAGAGTGGATGCCTATTCTCGCTGGTTTTCTTAACAGGCTGTAGCTCCAAATGATTAGCAACCGTGGTATGAATCTGGAGTACTGGGAGAGGGGGGGGTTGTATAGGATTCAGCTGTTCCAAGTACAATAATCGGCTATCTCTGTCGGGTACAATAAGATACTTAATATGCTCCCTGTCCATAGGTGATAAATGTTGTTTATGGGAAAACCCCTTTCACCCCTTAAGGACCAAGCCCATTTTGGCCTTAAGGACCAGAGCGTTTTTTGCACATCTGACCACTGTCACTTTAAACATTAATAACTCTGGAATGCTTTTAGTTATCATTCTGATTCCAAGATAGTGTTTTTGTGACACATTCTACTTTATCATAGTGGTAATTTTTTGTGGTAACTTGCATCCTTTCTAGGTGAAAAATCCCAAAATTTGATGAAAAATTTGAAAATTTTGCATTTTTCTAACTTTGAAGCTTTCTGCTTGTAAGGAAAATGTATATTACAAATAATTTTTTTTGACTCACATATACAATAGGTCTACTTTATGTTTGCATCATAAAATTGATGAGTTCTTACTTTTGGAAGACATCAGAGGGCTTCAAAGTTCAGCAGCAATTTTCCAATTTTTCACAAAATTTTCAAACTCAATATTTTTAAGGGACCAGTTCAGGTTTGAAGTGGATTTGAAGGGTCTTCATCTTAGAAATACCCCACAAATGACACCATTATAAAAACTGCACCCCCCAAAGTATTCAAAATGACATTCAGTCAGCGTTTCAACCTTTAGGTGTTTCACAGGAATAGCAGCACAGTGAAGGAGAAAATTCACAATCTTAATTTTTTACAATCGCATGTTCTTGTAGACCCAATTTTTGAATTTTTACAAGGGGTAAAAGGAAAAATGTATACTTATTTTTGTAGCCCAATTTCTCTCGAGTAAGCATATACCTCATATGTCTATGTAAAGTGTTCGGCGGGCACAGTAGAGGGCTCAGAAGCGACAAGGGGATTTTGGAGAGTACGTTTTTCTGAAATGGTTTTTGGGGGTCATGTTGCATTTAGGAAGCCCCTTTGGTGCCAGAACAGCAAAAAAAAAAAAACACATGGCATACCATTTTGGAAACTAGACCCCTTGAGGAACGTAACAAGGAATAAAGTGAGCCTTAATACCCCACAGGTGTTTCACGACTTCTGCATATGTAAAAAAATATATATATATTTTTTCACTAAAATGTGTGTTTCCCCCCCAAATTTCCATTTTTGCAAGGGTTAATAGCAGAAAATACCCCCCAAAATTTGTAACCCCATCTCTTCTGAGTATGGAGGTACCCCATAAGTTGACCTGAAGTGCACTACGGGCGAACTACAATGCTCAGAAGGGAAGGAGTCATATTTGGCTTTTTGAGAGCAAATTTTGCTCAGGGGGGCATGTCGCATTTAGGAAGTCCCTATGGTGCCAGGACAGCAAAAAAAAATCCACATGGCATACCATTTTGGAAACTAGACCCCTTGAGGAACGTAACAAGGAATTAAGTGAGCCTTAATATCCCACAGGTGTTTCACGACTTTTGCATATGTAAAAAAAATAAAATAAATTTCACTAAAATGTGTGTTTCCCCCCCCCCCCCCAAATTTCACATTTTTGCAAGGGTTAATAGCAGAAAATACCACCCCAAAATTTGTAACCCCATCTCTTCTGAGTATGGAGGTACCCCATAAGTGGACCTGAAGTGCACTATGGGCGAACTACAATGCTCAGAAGAGGAGTCATATTTGGATTTTTGAGAGCAAAATTTGCTCGGGGGGCATGTCGCATTTAGGAAGCCCCTATGGTGCCAGGACAGCAACCCACATGGCATACTATTTTGGAAACTAGACCACTTGAGGAACGTAACAAGGGGTACAGTGAGCATTTACCCCCCACTGGTGTCTGACAGATCTTTGGAACAGTGGGCTGACAAAAGTTTTCACATTCACGGACCACTGTTCCAAAGATCTGTCAGACACCTGTGGGGGGTAAATTCTCACTGCACCCCTCATTACATTCTGTGAGGGGTCTAGTTTCCGAAATGGGGTCACATGTGGGGTTTTTGTTTTTTTTGTGTTTGTCAAAACCGCTGTAACAATCAGCCACCCCTGTGCAAATCACCTCAAATGTACATGGTGCACTCTCCCTTCTGGGCCTTGTTGTGCCCCCAGAGCATTTTGTGCCCACATACGGGGTATCTCCGTACTCAGGAGAAATTGCGTTACAAATTTTGGGGGGCTTTTTTCCCTTTTACCTCTTGTGAAAATGTAAAGTATGGGGTAACACCAGCATGTTAGTGTAAAAAATTTAATTTTTTTACACTAACATTCTGGTGTAGACCCCAACATTTCCTTTTCATGAAGGGTTTAAAGGAGAAATAGCCCCCCCCCCCCCAAACCTTGTAACGCAATTTCTTCCGAGTACGGCAATACCCCATATGTGGCCCTAAACTGTTGCCTTGAAATACGACAGGGCTCCAAAGTGAGAGAGTGCCATGCGCATTTGAGGCCTAAATTAGGGACTTGCATAGGGGTGGACATAGGGGTATTCTACGCCAGTGATTTCCAAACAGGGTGCCTCCAGCTGTTGCAAAACTCCCAGCATGCTTGGACAGTCAATGGTTGTCCAGCAATACTGGGAGTTGCTGTTTTGCAACAGCTGGAGGCTGCGCTTTGGAAACAGTGGCGTACCGGACGTTCTTATTGTGGGGGGGGGGGGGGGATACTGTGTAGGGGTATGTGTATATGTAGGGTTTTTAACTTTTTATTTTATTTTGTGGTAGTGTAGTGTTTTTAGGGTAAAGTCACACGGGCAGGGGATTACAGCGAGTTTCCCAGCGCAAAATTTGCTGCATCTCAAACTTGCAGCGAGAAACACACTGTAAAACCCTCGCCCATGTGAATGTACCCTGTACATTCACAGGGGGGGGGGGGGTGCACCAGCTGTTGCAAAACCATAACTCCCAGCATGCATGGTCTGTTAGTGCATGCTGGGAGTTATAGTTTTACAACAGCTGGAGGCACACAGGTTAGGAAACACTGAATTAGAAACAGACAATGTTTCCCAACCAGTGTGTCTCCAGTTGTTGCAAAACTAAAACTCTCAACATGCACTGACTGTCCAGGCATGCTGGGAGTTGTAGTTCATCAACATCTGAAGGGCCAGATGTTGCTGAACTAAAACTCCCACCATGCCTGGACAGTCAGTGCATGCTGGGAGTTGTAGTTTTGCAACAGCTGGAAGAGCACAGATTGGAGACCATTATACAATGGTCTCCAAACTGGGGCCTTCCAGAAGTTGCAAAACTACAACTCCCAGCATGCCCAGACAGCCAAAGGCTGTCTGGGCATGCTGGGAGTTGTAGTTTTCAGACTCCTAGAAGCAGCACTGAAGATCTTCACTGCTGCCTCTAAGGACCATGTACTTACCTACCGGTCCCATCGCTGCTCCTTCACGTGGCCGTTCCCGACGCTGCTCCTCGGTCCCGCCGCTGCTCCCCGCGTGTTCCCCCGCCCCCTATGCCACAGGTCCCCGCGAGCCCCTGCAGCCATCTTACCCCGTTTAGCCCGACTTCCAGGGGCGGGCAGTGTGGGGATCTGAACTTTCACCCCAGGTCACTGTGATTGGTCCACAGGGACCAATCACAGTGATCGCTGACCAGGACCATCAATGGATGGTCCTGGGGGGTGAAGCAGAAGTTGTCTCCTGCTGGAAACAGCGGGACTTCTGCTGGTTAACCCGTGCGATGCGCTGTGCAGCGCCGGGTTAACTGTATGCCTTTTATAAACGGCGGGGTGCGCAAACGCACTGCACAACCCGCTGATTATAAACAGCAGTCTGCGGGAGGGGGTAATGGTGTAGCCTTTTTTGGTTGATCTAAAATTACATGACGCTCACTATTCTTTACATACATACATGTAGTTAAACATATTGAACAAAATCTCTATATATTGGTATACTACACATCTGCATACTGAAAAGGTAGTGAAACCACTGGGCTAGAATACGCAGCCTTAATGACCGCTGTAAAAAGGCGTATCGACAGTCATTAAGAGATTAAATATTTTTGTGTTTGTTCAAGATGACATCAGTATTACACACACAACCCTTAGCTACAAAACATGGAAGAAAAATCAAGAACACCAATATAGTGTCTAGGGTTTGCCTAAAAATTAACTTTTATTACTGACAAGTTAAAATGTAAATCTAACTTAACGTGTACTTGTGTCAACTATCACCACAAATAACAAGGGATGTCCTTGGTGCATATAACGTAAGTGCAGATGGGCTCAGCCCAATCTGGCCCTACAAGCACAAATTACTCCCACCAAATAGAGCCACCGACGCGTTTCTGCCAATACTTAAAATGGCGTCATCAGGGAGGTTCAGAAATTAGTTTAGATAAACATCACAAAATATATAGCAAATATCACATTTGGATATCATATAGTAGGTGACAGATATGCACAGGTCTCTCCCTAACTATTCCTGTAAGGAAAAAGAGTAGAGCCATAGATCGTTCCTGTGAACAAAAATATATCTGTCCCTAAAGAAGTTCAATGTGTCCAGGAACACCAGTCTAATCCACCTAGAAAAACACAAGTACAAAAAGAACCCCGTCAATGTATTGTACCTAGGAGAGAAAGTTAGGGAACTGTATAAAGTCCCTGCTCTTACTCACGGTTTCCTGCTCAGGACTGGTCTCTTACAACCTGCTGTAGCGCAGGGAGCTGCTAGCTCGCAGCTCTACTCGCTTGGTGAAGCGAGATGCCGGCCTCTGACATCACTTCCTGTCAGCTGCTGGATATACTCGAGCGAGCGTGCACGCCTCCATGACGCGCTTGTGGGGGCGTGCGATCGCTTCTGTGCAGATACGGCCGTGCATAAATTACATATCGGCAGCTGAATGTATCGGAATGTGATGTCATTAAATAAATCTTATTTTAGGTTGCTTATCTATATGCACTATATAGAATGAGTAGCTAGTTTGTACTGTATTGTTAGAATGTTATTTCTGATCAAATTTAAATTTAAAACACGAGGTGCATCATGGGGAGTGAAGCAGAGAAAGGGGATATGGTAATCAAACAGGGGCAAAGGATTTTTTTCCCCGTTACTTACCTTACTAGGGCTATCCTATGTCCCCTCCCCCCCTCACAGAGCTATTGGGCAAAATCTTTTGCCCCTGTTTGATTACCATATCCCCTGTCTCTGCTTTACTCCTCATGATGCACCTCGTGTTTTAAATTTAAATTTGATCAGAAATAACATTCTAACAATACAGTACACACTAGCTACTCATTCTATATAGTGCATATAGATAAGCAACCTAAAATAAGATTTATTTAATGACATCACATTCCGATACATTCAGCTGCCGATATGTAATGTATGCACGGCCGTATCTGCACAGAAGCGATCGCACGCCCCCACAAGCGCGTCATGGAGGCAAGCACGGCCGGGGGAGTATATCTGGCAGCTGACAGGAAGTGATGTCAGACGCCGGCATCTCGCTTCGCAGCTCTACTCGCTCTGTGAGCTAGCAGCTCCCTGCGCTACAGCAGGTGGTAACAGACCCCTCCTGAGAAGGAAACCGTGAGTAAGAGCAGGGACTTTATACAGTTTCCCAACTTTCTCTCCTAGGTACAATACATTGACGGGGTTATTTTTGTACTTGTGTTTTTCTAGGTGGACCAGACCGGTGTTCCTGGACACATTGAACTTCTTTAGGGACAGATATATTTTTGTTCACATACACGATCTATGGCTCTACTCTTTTTCCTTACAGGAATAGTTAGGGAGAGACCTGTGCATATCTGTCACCTATTATATGAAATCCAAATGTGATATTTGCTATATATTTTGTGATGTTTATCTAAACCAATTTCTGAACCACCCTGATGATGCCATTTTAACTATTGGGAGAAACGCATCGGTGGCTCTATTTGGTGGGAGTAATTTGTACTTTTGTTATATGCACCAAGGACATCCCTTGTTATTTGTGGTGATAGTTGACACAAGTCAGGCTGCTGCTTCCAAGGCCGGCAGGATATGGTCATGTATAAAAAGAGGCATGGACTCGAGGGACAGGGACATAATACTCCCCCTTTATATAGCATTGGTACGGCCTCACCTAGAATATGCTGTTCAGTTTTGGTCACCAGTCCATAAAAGGGACACTGTATTGCTGGAAAGGGTGCAGAGACGCGCGACTAAACTAATATGGGGCATGGAACATCTTAGCTATGAGGAGCGATTAAAGGAGTTACAAATGTTTAGTCTTGAGAAGAGACGTTTAAGGGGGGATATGATAAACATATATAAATATATTAATGGCCCTTACAAAACATATGGAGATAAACTGTTCCAGGTTAAACCGCCTCAAAGGACAAAGGGGCACTCCCTCCATTTGGAGAAGAAAGGGTTTAGTCTCAAGGGGTGACACGCCTTCTTTACCATAAGAACTGTGAATTTATGGAACAGTCTACCTCAGGAACTAGTCACAGCAGGAATGATTAATGAATTTAAAACAGGGCTAGATACATTCCTGGAACAAAATAACATTAATGCTTAATCCCATCCCTTCCCCCAATATCCCACCACACACCTACCCTTCAATTCCCTGGTTGAACTTGATGGACGTATGTCTTTTTTCGACCGTACTAACTATGTAACTATCTAAATACATGTTAAATTAGATTTACATTTTAACTTGTCAGTAATAAAACGTTTATTTTTAGGCACACCCTAGACACTATATTGGTGTTCTTGATTTTTCTTATAGTATAGCTATCAGACGCAGGACTACATCTCTCTGCGCTCCTTGTATGACTACAAAACATGGAAAAATAAATAATGATGTACTTTATGCTCAATTAAACAAGAGTGATGCATGTGGTAAAGGTTATTTCTTAAACACTTAAACCTTCGCAATTTAGTAGTTAATTAAAACACAATGTAGTCAAACAGAAAACTGATACATACTTTTCCTTGACAGTCTCCAACTTGAAGATGTGCACAGTCTCTGTATTACTTGAAGCAGAAAGAAATGTGCCATCCATGCTGAATGCCAGCGAAAATATTGTCACACACCTAAAGCCATGGATTAAGGAAAATATATTAATATATCATATTGACATAGATTCAAGCAACATGATTATGTGGTGGCGATCTTCAAAAAGGGCTCTAGGTCTTCCCCACTTAACTATAGACCAGTAGGCTTAAAAAACTATTAAAGGGGCTAAAAAGGGACAACATACAGGAAGTTGTAGGGGGTAATAGTATTATAAGCCAGCATAGTTTTACTAAGTACAGAAGTAAAGCCAACCTAATTTGCTTTTATAAAGAGGAGAATGGAAGCCTGAACAGAGGGGCGTCTGTGGATATATAGTGGGGAACAAAAGTATTTAGTCAGCCACCAATTTTGCAAGTTCTCCCACTTAAAGAGGAGAGAGGCCTGTAATTTTCATCATAGGTACACCAACTATGAGAGACAGAATGGGGGGAAAGAATACAGGAAATCACATTGCAGGATTTCTAATGAATTAATTGGTAAATTCCTTGGTAAAATAAGTATTTGGTCAGCTACAAACAAGCAAGATATCTGGCTCTCACAGACCTTTAACTTTGTCAAGAGTCTCCTCTGTCCTCCACTCGTTACCTGTATTAATTGCACGTGTTTGAACTTGTTATCAGTATAAAAGACACCTGTCCACAACCTCAAACAGTCACACTCCAAACTCCACTATGGCCAAGACCAAAGAGCTGTTGAAGGACAACAGAAACAAAATTGTAGACTTGCACCAGGTTGGGAAGACTGAATCTGCAATTGGCAAGCAGCTTGGTGTGAAGAAATCAACTGTGAGAGCAATTATTAGAAGACATGGTCTTGTATGGAAGACATACAAGACCACTGATAATCTCTCTCGATCTGGGGCTCCACGCAAGATCTCACCCTGTGGTGTCAAAATGATCACAAGAACAGTGAGCAAAAATCCCAGAACCACACGGGAGGACCTATTAAATGACCTGCAGAGAGCTGGATCCAAAGTAACAAAGGCTACCATCAGTAACACACTAGGCCGCCAGGGACTCAAATCATGCAGTGCCAGACATGTCCCTGTGCTTAAGCCAGTACATGTCCGGGCCCGTCTTAAGTTTGCTAGAGAGCATTTGGATGATCCACAAGAGGACTGGGAGAATGTCATATGGTCAGATGAAACCAAACTAGAACTTTTTTTTGGTAAAAACTCAACTCGTCATGTTTGGAGGAGAAAGAATGGTGAGTTGCATTCAAAGAACACAATATCTACTGTGAAGCATGGGGGTGGAAACATCATGCTTTGGGGCTGTTTTTTCAGCAAAGGGACCAGGATGACTGATCCGTGTAAAGGAAAGAATTAATGGGGCCATGTAGCGTGAGATTTTGAGTGAAAACCTCCTTAAATCAGCAAGGGCATTGAAGATGAAATGTGGCTTGGTCCCCAAACACACCGTCCAAGCAATGAAGGAGTGGCTTCGTAAGAAGCATTTCAAGGTCCTGGAGGGGCCTAGCCAGTCTCCAGATCTCAACCCCATAGAAAACCTTTGGAGGGAGTTGAATGTCCGTGTTGCCCAGCAACAGCCCCAAAACATCACTGCTCTAGAGGAGATCTGCATGGAGGAATGGGCCAAAATACCAGCAAGTGTGTGAAAACCTTGTGCAGACTTACAGAAAACGTTTGACCTCTGTCATTGCCAACAAAGGTTATATAACAAAGTATTGAGATGAACTTTTGATATTGACCAAATACTTATTTTCCACCATAATTTGCAAATAAATTCTTTAAAAAAAATTAATCAGACTGATTTTATGGATTTTTTTTCTCATTGTGTCTCCTTATAATTGAGGAATACCTAGGATGAAAATTAAAGGCCTCTCTCATCTTTTTAAGTGGGAAAACTTGCATAATTGGTGGCTGACTAAATATTCTTTTCCCCACTGTATGGGGATTTTATTTATTTCTCTTTTTAAACCTGTGCAAAGGAAAAGTAAACCAGTTGCTCATAGCAACCAGTCAGATCGCTTCTTTCATTTTTCAGTAGCCTTTTTAAAAATTAAGGAAGAGATCTGATTGGTTGCTATGGGCAGCTGACCAACTTTTCCTCTGCACAGGTTTTGATAAATCTCCTCCATAGGGTTTAAAAATTTTGCTAAAGCGTTAAACACTATACTAGCCCATCCTTTTCCTCTCACCAACCTATTTGTCTACATATTATTCATTAGCTATATAGCAGTTTCCCCTCTTTTCAGTTGTCACTTACATGCAGAGAGTGCGATAAAGACTTCATCCTGCCAACTACTGTGTTTCTGTCCAAGTTTCTTTCTAAAAGCAGCCCCCACCATCCTAAGAGACACAGACCACATGATTTTTTTCCCCCTACACTGATAAGTTATATGTGAATGGTCAGAACTCTGGCAACTGAAATTTAATGTGAATAAGTGCAAGGTAATGCACCTGGGGCGTAAAAACCCTTGGGCAGAATATAGAATATTTGACACAGTCCTGACCTCAGTATCTGAGGAAAGGAATTTAGGAGTAATTATTTCAGAAGACTTAAAGGTAAGAATACAATGTAATAGAACAGCAGGAAACGCTAGCAGAATGCTTGGATGTATAGGGAGAGGTATAAGCAGTAAAAAGAGAGAAGTGCTCATTCCGCTGTACAGAACACTGGTGAGGCCTCACTTGGAGTATTGTGCGCAGTACTGGAGGCCGTATCTCCAAAAGGATATAGATACTCTAGAAAGAGTTCAGAGAAGAGCTGCTAAACTAGTACATGGATTGCAGGATAAAACTTACCAGGAAATGTTAAAGGACCTTAACATGTATAGCTTGGAAGAAAGAAGAGACAGAGGGGATATGATAGAGACTTTTAAATACATAAAGGATATCAAAACGGTAAAGGAGGAGAGCATATTTAAGAGTCTTTTCACACGTACAGTATTCTGCACAGATTTGATGTGCAGGATTTCAAGCTGTGCTCAGTTTACATTGAAATCTGCAGCAGAAAATCCTGCGCATCAAATCTGCACAGAATACTGTACATGTGAATAGACCATAAAAGAAGAAAAACTACCACAAGAGGACATAGTTTTAAATTAGTGGGGCAAAGGTTCAAAAGTAATATCAGGAAGTATTACTTTACTGAGAGTAGTGGATGCATGGAATAGCCTTCCTGCAGAAGTGGTCATTGCAGATACAATGAAGGAGTTTAAACATGCATGGGATAAGCATAAGGCTACCCTTCATATAAGATAGGGCCAGGGACTATTGATAGGATTCAGATTATTGGGCATACTAGATGGGCCAAATGGTTCTTATTTGCCGACACATTCTATGTTTCTATGTTTTCTTTATGCTGAGAGGAGTGTGGCTTCAGCCAATAAGACACTGAATCTCTTTGACAAAGGGCAGGAGGGTGGAGGCTGCTCTCAGAGGGAGCTGGACGGCAATGAGAGCAGAGCTGCAATGACTGTTGAGACTTGTAGTGTAATGCTGCAGGGGGAGGAAAGGATGGCAAAGAATATTAAGCAGCCAGAGAAGACAACAGGAGGCCACATGGGCCATGCATATCGGGCAGGATCATTTACAGGGAACATATCCAGCTAGTGTGGTGGCTTTAATGCTTTCACATACCGTATTTATCGGGGTATACCACGCACCGGCCTATAACACGCACCCTCATTTTACCAAGGATATTTGGGTAAAAAAAGTTTTTTGCCTCCCCCCATCCCCGGTGGCATAATTACCTGAGTCGGGTCCGCGCTGCTGCAGGCCTCCGGCGTGCGTCCCCGGCGTCGTTGCTATGCACGGCGCGGCGCACTGACGTCATGCGCCGCGCCGTTCAGCGCATAGCAACGACGCCGGGGACGCACGCCGGAGGCCTGCAGCAGCGCGGACCCGACTCAGGTAATAATGCCAGCGGGGATGGGGGGAGGCAACGGGGCAGCGGCGCCGGCAATGGGTGCCGCTGCCCCTTCTCTCCCCCTGGCTGTCGGCGCCACTTCTCTCCCCCTGGCTATCGGCGCCGGCAATGGGGCGCCGGCACCGATAGTCAGGGGGACAGAACGGGCAGCGGTGCCGATAGCCAGGGGGTGAGAAGGGCCGACAGCAGCGCTCTAGACCCCAGGGAAGGCAGGGGGAGAGAAGCGGGCAGCGACGGCCTCTCTCCCCCTGCCTTTCCTGGGGCGGTATCGGCGTATAACACGCACACAGACTTTAGGCTAAAAATTTTAGCCTAAAAAGTGCGTGTTATACGCCGATAAATACGGTATGTAATAATAAATCATTTTTGCTCCACGGGAGGTTTCTGTCCCTTAGGACACCTACGTTGCGGTTTGACATGTGCACCGCTCCAGTCATATATATGTGTGTGTGTTTATTTATGTGTGTGTGTGTATATATCTATATATGCCCAAATGCAGATCCAAGAGCAAGAACAAAGACTGCTACAGCACGCAGATAAATGCAAAAAGCAAGTGGTTTTATTCCATTTTCAAATGCAACATGAAATGTTTAAGTTGCCCATGCAGCCTTTTTCAAGCATCATGAAAATGGCTGCATGGTCAGCTGAAACATTGCATGTTAAATTTGAAAATAGAATTAACCCCTTCAGGACATCAGGTTTTTTCATTTTTTCATTTTTGTTTTTTCCACCTCCCCTTCTAAAAATCATAACGCTTTAAATTTTCCACCTACAGACCCATATGAGGGCTTGTTTTTTGTGCCATCAATTTTACTTTGTAATGACATCAATAATTTCCCCACCATAGCCAAAGCATAGCATCGATCAGTGTTATTGCCGCTCGACTGCTCCTGCCTGGATCTCAGGTACAGAGCAGTCATTCGGTGATCGGACGCTGAGGAGGCAGGTAAGGACTGTCCTCATGTCCTGCAAGCTCATCGGGACACCGCGGTGGTCCCGATCAACCCGGCTAAAATTTAAAAATTTTAGACACAGCGATCATCTTTGATCACCACGTCTAAAGGGTTAATACCAGACATCACCGTGATTGGTGATGTCCGGTATTAGTGACAGGTCCTGCCTTTCATTAGCCACTGGGACCGCCTCGATTTGACGAGTCACGGCGTGACCCCGCATTATAGAACAGGAGCGACGAAGGGCATACAGGTAAGCCCTGCATCCTTAAGAGGTTAAACTTTTATGAGGGAAGGGGTTAAATCCCATTTATTAACTTTTTTTTACACTATTTTATAGTCCAATGTCCAGATTGCATACACTGCTCAATGAAATGCCATAGCATAGCATAGATCAGTGTTATCTGTGCTCGATTTCTCCAGGTTGCTGATTGAGCCCACATTATAAAAGTGGAGTAGGACAAGGGCGTACAGGTATGCCCTTCGTCCTTAAAGCATACCTGTCAGATCCCACAAAAAAAAAAAAAACTTATGTTACTCAGTACCTAATCCTGATCATGTACTTTTTTTTATGTCTCTATCCCCCATATCTCACTAAAAATAGCATATTAACCCCTTAAGAAAGCAGCTCATTTTCACCTTAAAGACGCAGGCCTTTTTTTGCTTATCTGACCACTGTCACTTTAAGCATTAATAACTCGGGGATGCTTTTACTTTTCATTATGATTTCGAGATAGTTTTTTCGTGGCATATTCTACTTTATGTTAGTGGTAAAATTTTGTCCACACTTGCATCATTTCTTGGTAAAAAATTCCAAACTTAGATGAAAAATTTGAAAATTTTGATTTTTTTTTACTTTGAAACTCTCTGCTTATAAGGAAAATGGACTTCCCAAATAAATTATATATTGATTCACATACACAAAATGTCTACTTAATGTTGGCATCATAAAGTTGCCATGTTTTTACTTTTGGAAGACATCAGAGGGCTTCAAAGTATAGCAGCAATTTTCCGATTTTTCACAACATTTTCAAAATCAGAATTTTTCAGGGACCAGTTCAGTTTTGAAGTGGATTTGATATTAGAAATACCCCACAAATGACCACATTATAAAAACTGCACCCCTCAAAGTATTCAAAATGACATTCAGAAAGTGTGTTAACCCTTCAGGTGTTTCACAGGAATAGCAGCAAAGTGAAAGAGAAAATTCAAAATCTTCATTTTTTACACTCGCATGCTCTTGTAGACCCAGATTTTGAATTTTTACAAGGGGTAAAAGGAGAAAAATGTTCCTAAAAATTGTAACCCAATTTCTCTCGAGTAAGGAAATACATCATATGTGTATGTGAAGTGTTCTGTGGGTGCACTAGAGGGCTTAGAAGGGAAGGAGCGACAATGGGAATTTGGAGAGTGAATTTTTCTGAAATGGTTTTTGGGGGGCATGTTACATTTAGGAAGCCCCTATGGTGCCAGAACAGCAAGAACCCCACAAGGTATAATATTTTGGAAACTACACCACTCAGGGAACATAACAAGGGGTACAGTGAGCCTTAACACCCCACAGGTGTTTGACGACATTTCGTTAAAGTTAGATGTCTAAATAATTTTTTTTTCACAAAAATTCATTTTTTTTTATCCCAAATTTTACATTTTTATAAGGAGTAATAGGAGAAAATGTCCCCAAAATTTGTAACCCCATCCCTTCTTAGTATGGAAATACCCCTTGTGTGGACGTCAAGTGCACTGTGGGCGCACTACAATGCTCAGAAGAGAAGGAGTCACATTTGGCTTTTGGAAAGCAAATTTAGCTGAAATGGTTTTTGGGAGCATGTCACATTTAGGAAGCCCCTATGGTGCCAGAACAGGGTAAAAAAAAAAAAACACAGAACATACTTTTTTGGAAACTACACCCCTCAGGGAACGTAACAAGGGGTACAGTGAGCCTTAACACCCCACATGTGTGTGACGGCTTTTAGTTAAAGTTGGATGTGTAAATGAATTTTTTTTTCACAAAAATGCAGGTTTTTCCCCAAATTTTACATTTCTACAAGGGGTAATAGTAGAAAATACCCCCCCAAATTTGTAACCCCATGTGTGGGCATCAAGTGCTCTGCTGGCGCACTACAATGCTCAGAAGAGAAGGAGCGCCATTGAGATTATGTAGAGAGAATTTGGTTGGAATAGAAGTTGGGGGCCTTGTGCATTTACAAAGCCCCCCGTGGTGCCAGAACAGTGGACCCCCCCCAAATGTGACCCCATTTTGGAAACTACACCCCCCACAGAATTTAATAAGGGGTGCAGTGAGTATTTACACCCCACTGGTGTTTGATAGATCTTTGGAACAGTGGGCTGTGCAAATGAAAAATTACATTTTTCATTTTCACAGACCACGGTTCCAAAAATCTGTCAGACACCTGTGGGGGGGGGGGGGGGAATGCTCACTGCACCCCTTATTACATTCTGTGAGGGGTGTAGTTTCCAAAATGGGGTCACATGTGGGGGGGGTCCATTGTTCTGGCACTATGGGGGCTTTGCAAACACACGTGGCCTTCGATTCTGGAAAAATTTTCGCTTCAAAATCTCAATGGCGCCCCTTCTCTCCTGAGCATTGTAGTTCGCCCGCAGAGCACTTTACACCCACATATGGGGTATTTCCATACTCAGAAGAAATGGGGTTACTAATTTTGGGGGCCATTTTTCCTATTTTCCCTTGTGACAATGAAAAATTTAGGGTAACACCAGCATTTTAGTTAAAAAAAATGTTTTTTCATTTTCCCAGCCAAATTTAACCAAAATTCGTCAAACACCTGTGGCGTATTAAAGCTCACTATACCCCTTGTTACGTTCAGTGAGGGGTGTAGTTTCCAAAATGGGGTCACATGTGGGTATTTATTTTTAGGGGTTTGTGAGAACTGCTGTAAAATCAGCCACCCCTCTGCAAATCATCAATTTAGGCCAATTTAGGCCTCAACTATACATGCGCTCTCACTCCTGAGCCTTGTTGTGCGCCCGCAGAGCATTTTACGCCCACATATGGTTATTTCCGTACTCAGGAGAAATTGTGTTACAAATTTTTTTCCTTTTACCTCTTGTGAAAATAAAAAGAAAAGTATGGGGCAACACCAGCATGTTAGTGTAAATTTTTTTTTTTTTTTTTACACTAACCGGCTGATGTAGACCCCAACTTTTCCTTTTCATAAGGGGTAAAAGGAGAAAAAGCCCCCCCAGAAATTTGTAGTGCAATTTCTCCTGAGTCGAGGAAATACCCCATATGTGGCCCTAAACTGTTACCTTGAAATACGACAGGGCTCCGAAGTGAGAGAGCTCCATGCTCATTTGAGGACTAAATTAGGGATTGCATAGGGGTGTACATTGGGAATCACAGGCGTAGAATACCCCTAACAGGGTGCCTCCAGCTGTTGCTAAATTCCCAGCATGCCTGGATAGTCAGTGGCTGTTCGGAAATGCTTGGAGTTATTGTTTTGCAACAGCTGGAGGCTCCGTTTTGGAAACAATGCCATATAATAGACTTTTCATTTTTATTGGGGGGGGGGGGGGGGACAGTGTAATGGGGTTTTTATGTAGTGTTTTACCCTTTATTATGTATAAGTGTAGTGTTTTTAGCACTGGCGCAGGTTTACACTGAGTTTCCCGCTAGGAGTTTTTGCGCTGCGGCAGAAAATTTGCAGCAGCTCAAACTTGAAGCAGGAAACCTACTGTAAACCTGCCTGTGTGAATGTACCCTGTACATTCACATTTGGGGGGGTGGGGGTAAACCTCCAGCTGTTGCAAAACTCCTTTTGCAACAGCTGGAGGCACACTGGTTGGAAAACCTTCAGTTAGGTTCTGTTACCTAAC
This sequence comes from Hyla sarda, assembly GCF_029499605.1. Taxonomy (NCBI): domain Eukaryota; kingdom Metazoa; phylum Chordata; class Amphibia; order Anura; family Hylidae; genus Hyla; species Hyla sarda. Next base: position 140,845,291 of record NC_079196.1, read on the forward strand.
TCAGTATTTTACATCCAGGGTACCTCCAGCTGTTGCAAAACTACAACCCCCAGCATGTACCTATCACAGAAGTGCATGCTGGGAGATGTAGTTATGCAACAGTTGGAGGTACGCAACTACAACTCCCAGCATTGCAAGACAGCTGTTTGCTGTTTGGGCATGCTGCGATTTGCAGTTTTGCAACATCTGGAGGGCTACAGTTCAGAGACTACTGCACAGTGATCTCCAAACTGTGGCCCTCCAGATGTCGCAAAACTACAAATCACAGCATGCCCAAACACAGCTGTCTCGCCATGCTGGGAGTTGTAGTTGCGTACCTCCAACTGTTGCATAACTACATCTCCCACATGCACTTCAGTGATCAGTACATGCTGGGGGTTGTAGTTTTGCAACAGCTGGAGGCACCCTGGATGGAAAATACCCTCGCCGGCATGGGGAGGGTGGGGGGGTCTCAGGACCCCCCCTGGGCATATGCACGGGATGCCTGCTGATAGATATCAGCAGTCATGCCGGTCCGGTCCCCGACCGGCTAGCGGCGGGGACCAGAATTCACACGGGCGTATCCATACGCCCTCCGTCCTTAAGGACTCAGGATGCAGGGCGTATGCATACGCCCTTTGTCCTGAAGAGGTTAAACTTGCTAACTGCCACCTCAATTCTGTCTTGTAGAGGGAGCGTGTCCCTCTATTGCCTGCACTGTGCATGACTAAGCTTTCTCCCTTACTCTGCTGACTCACTGGTCTCGGGAGCGAGCCTGGAAGCCCTATTCTGTAACCCCTTCCTCTCTGGTTTTATGCTGTATACACACACACACACATAAGGAATTATTATTGGATATTGCCTGTACTCTACCACTAAAGACAATATGGTTAATGTATAACTTATATCTTCCTATATCATTTATGTGTCATCCTTAGGGAGTCCTGTAATGCTAGGACGTGTAGTTTTGGAATAGTTGGAGGTAAAATGTTTGGATAACTTTTTTTTTTTACAGCAGTGTTGCCTTCCGCCGTGTGCCTACAGCTTTTGCAAACCTACATCCTTTGGCTGTCCAGGCATGCTTGGAATTGTAGTTTTGCAACAGCTGGAGGCTCATGATTGGTAAAATTCTTTGTTACAGCAGTGTTGCTGTAAGCTGTGTTCCTCCTGCAGCCTTGTCTAACAGCAATCTCTTGTCCATGACCCTTGGACAAGCTGATGCTGCTGTGGGACTCCATGTCCCAGGAGGTATGGGGAGCCCTAGTGGAGTGATTTTCAAAGGCAGCTTTCTTTAATAAAATGTTTTTTTATTTTTTAAAGTAGTATGAACATATAAGCATTTTTTTTTTTTTTTTTAATATCTGACAGGACGCCATCATTGGCCACACTAATATAAATTTGATATGTTTTTATTATGGACTCAAATATAATGGAATGCAGTCGAATGTCATGGATGGAATGGGTGTTGGCAGGACTAGCTCCAGGAATGATGGTTGATGCAAACAGCTGATTACACAATCATTTGCTTTTATCCTGTTCAAAGCCATACAATAAGCCTGGAACCTGAGTCATAAGAATGGAGATGAGCTACAGTTCCTGTTACCTCCAATAATATAAGCCATAAAACCAGCCCCTGCAGTGTTGGATACAATGGACTGCAAATCATCCTGTCAGCCCACCAAGGTGTGGTTCTCGAGGAAACTTGGAAGGACATCTGTCAACACAGAATGGGACAACAAGAGGATCCCCCACACAAGAAGACATCAAAAGGACAAGAACTGATTGCAATGCAAATAAACTAACTGTTCTGATTGGCCATGGAGATGTCTTGGGATGGGCAATGTATGGGTAATATGTGTGGATGACTGTTACTTATATATATATATGTTACTTATAGGATGAGGAGTTAGAGAGAGCACTTCCTACCCCCTTCCTATCACCTTCCCCTCTTCCATGCACCCCTATCCCTTAATTAGTTAGGTTCCCCCTTTGTATTTATATGTATAGATTGTAATAAACCCTTATAAAGATCCAGTTGTCCTCAATCAATTAGTAAGGCACCCCAAAACAAAGCAGTTTCTACACCATTTAAGTGGTGAAACCACCTGCTCTTTGCATTTATCCGAGTGCTGCAGCCAAAAACTAACAGATTACCCAACTTTGCCCGGTTTTCCCTACCTAATCCTTGCGAGGGGAAAAGCAACATTGGAATAAGTTCTTGTCCTCATATCCAGTCTTCATATCCCAACCTCAGGTGGGCTGAGTATTGATGGAAAGATTGTAGGTAGGTGGAAAGATTTGTGGGGGTGACTTGAAAGATGGGCCGACGCACAAAAAGGGTTGAAAACAGAAAAGGTGTGGCTTTCCAATTTAAGCGTAGCTTTGCAATATGGGCATGACTTACAGGAGGGGTGTGGCTTGCAAACTGGACTGACGCACTCACCCAGATATGCAGAGCGAAGCTTATGGAATAAGGTACCAGAAGTCCCATGGACTTTCATGGGAGTTCAGACAAAAAAAAACCTCTCATGTAAGGGGGTAGAGGTTAGGTTTAATTAAACTATTCTATAATTTTTATTTTACATATACATAGCATGTCTACCAAGTAGGGATCGACCGATTATCGGTATGGCCGATATTATCGGCCGATAATCACGATTTTGGGCATTTTCGGCAATTACCGATAATGCTCCGCCCCCCGCACCGCTACCGCCCCCCCGCACCCCCCACCGCCCCGGCCCCATTGCCCCCCCTATCCCCGGTTTTATAATTACCTGTTACCGGAGCCCACGCTACTTTTTGCTCCTGCTGCGTCCTGCGTTACGCTGTGCGCAATGACGAGTGACGTGCGCAACGTGACGTCACCGTCAGTGCGCACAGTGACAGTTCAGGAGGACGCCACCGGAGCCAGATGTGGAGTGGACCCCGGGAACAGGTAATTATAAAACCGGGGATGGGGAAGGCAATGGGGCCGGTGCGGGGGGACGGTCGCAGTGCGGTGGGTCGGGGGGGGGGGGGGGCGGTCACGGGTGCGGCGGCGGTTGCGGCGGGTCGGGGGGGGCGGTCGCGGGTGCAGTGGCGGTGCGGCGGGGGGAGCTGTGGCGGTGATAGGTCTCAGGACCCCCGGACAGGCAGGGGGAGAGAAGCGGGTGGCGGTGGCGGCCTATGGCACCGCAAAAGCCACTGCAGTGCATTGATTTAAAGCGCCCGCTTTAAATCAATGATCTGCAGCGGAGTCGCGGGGGGAGAAATAGCCAATAACTTATACCGGAATATCGGTATAAGTTATCGGCTATCGGCCCTAACCTCCACCGATTATCAGTATCGGCCCTAAAAAAACGATATCGGACGATCCCTACTACCAAGTATTATCAAAATATCTTTAGCCATTTGGAAGTTATGCTGGAATATACATTTTCCATAGACTTGCAAGGGAATTTAAACAAAAACCCTGACAGAACTTTACTATCTTATATTCTTAGTGAACATATAAGTAACATGTGTATCAAGTTTCATCTAAATATCTTCACCTCCAAATGGCTGATGCTGAAACATAAACACACACATGCACACATTGATAATATATATATATATATATATATATATAAAAACATACATACTCCTTTAGGCCAAAGAGTGGTGGTCAATCATCCCTACTCTGATTTCTCCCTGATTTTATTCACTACTTCTTAGTCTTTCGATTGCATACACTGAACAATGCTGTGCCATAGCACAGCACTTATCAGTGTAAGCTCTGCATTATTAGACTGCAAAGGCAGCATGCAGTATCAGAGCACCGATCTGACAGGACCCAATACACAGGGTTATAGTGCGGATTATCCAGATTAAAATTAAGTTTTACTTACCCAGAACTGTGCTGCTGTTCGGGAGATACACCAGGTATTAGCTTTCAATGCAAAAAGCCAGCTTTGAGGAATGGAGGCAAGAGCACTTCCCTGCCTCCTTCCCTTCTGCTCGCATATGCCCAACCACCTCAAAAATATTTATGAGCCCCCCCTTCTCCCATGTGAGCGCAAGGCAGGCGGGCATATAGGAGCAGATGTGACAGGCAGGGATGCCTGCTTCCAACTCCATTGCACAAAGCTGTCTATTGACATATTAGCAATGGAGGCTAATTCCGAGAGTTTCTCCAGAACAGCGGTACCGAACTGGGTAAGTGATACATCACTTTAACTCCAGTTCATGTACACTATCACCCAACTGGGTTTAGTGTGGGTCAACCAGCTGTCGGTTTCCCCTTTCACTTCTGTATTAATGATATAGAGAATGGAATTGACAGTTCTGCTTTTATCTATGCAGATGACATCAAGTTTTGTAGCCCTGTACAATCTAAGGAAGATGTGCATAAGCTGACTGACACACATTCAGGGGGATATTTATTAAAACCTGCGTAGAGAAAGAGTGGTGCAGTTCTCCATAGCAACCAAATTGCGGTTTTCATTTTTTGTAAAGGTCTCTAAAATTGAGAAAGAAGCTGATTGGTTGCTATGGGCAACTTCACCACTCTTCCTTTACACAGGTTTTGATAAATCTCCCACTGATGTATGTTTGAGCATCTACTTGGCAAATAAGGTGTAGGGTACGTTCACATGTACAGGATCTGCTGCATACTTTTACTGCATATTTTATCTTAGAACAAAATAACATTCATGCGTACAGTGGGGCAAAAAGGTAGTCAGCCACCGATTTTGCTAGTTCTCCCACTTAAACTCTTCGCATGATTAACTATCTATTGCAGTATGAAAAAATACACCTAACTAAGGTCGGCCAGGAACTTTATGCACAATTAAAGGGGTTCTCCGCCCTTAGACATCTTATCTAAGTAAGATGTCAGCTCGCCGGGGTCCCGCTGCTGGGGACCCCGGGGATCACCACTGCGGAACCCCGCTATCATTACTGCGCAGAGCGAGATCGCTCTGCACGTAATGATGGGCAATACAGGGGCCAGAGCATCGTTACATCACGGCTCCGCCCCTCGTAACGTTACAGCCCGCCCCCGTCAATACAAGTCTATGGGAGGGGGCGTGGCGGTCATCACGCCCCCTGCCATAGACTTGCATTAAGGGACCAGGCCGTGATGTCATGAGGGGCGGAGCCATGATGTCACGCTGCTTCGGCCCCTGTATCTCCCGTCATCACGCACAGAGCAAACTTGTTCTGTGCAGTAATGATGGCGGGGTGCCGAAGTGGCGATCTCCGGGGTCCCCAGCAGCGGGACTGCAGTGATCTAACATCTTATCCCCTATCCTTTGGATAGGGGATAAGATGCCAGGGGCGGAGTACCCCTTTAAAGGCAATTCAGGGTTTTAGTGCTCATTCTAAGTACGGTGTGCTAGAATCCAAACTACAGAATCATTTGGAACAATTTAAAAACAAAATAAAAGATTTTTTTTTTAAAACACAAGAAATATATCAGGGACTTTACAGATTTTGCTCAAGATCAAGTATATACTTATCGTGGCTATAAGAACTCATATCCACATACAATAAGCAATTACCAAGGACAACCAAATAATAGAGCCACTGATATTTCTGAATCAGAGACATCTGGTACAGAAGGATTTTTGTCAGATACCAATAGTATACACTGACCCTATCAAAAAAGAAAAACAAAAGTCTCACAGGTTCAAACAGTCCCAAGCCAAATTACCTCCTCCTCAGTATACCACTGCACAATCTAGGGTGACACCACAAAACAACACAAGATGCTCTACATATGGGCCCAATGGTCCTCAGACAGTAAATGTATCGAATGGCCCCTTTTGCTTACAAGCAATAAATCCACCAAATTTTGGTACTTTGTCCACTTCTGTACCCCCATTCTCGGGTGATACATCTGGGCAAAACAACATGACAATACCCACAAATGGATGTATGGGCAGTGGGCCGCAGGGCATACGTGCTGGTCCTAAGAACACTCAGGCAAATACAACAGTACCGACATCTCAGATGTCATCTTCACAGATGAACACTATACCAACAGCATCTTTTTTAACGACACTCCTTCACTTTTTCCACTACCAACACTATTCTAACAACTGAAAGTGGTCTCATAGAGAGTAGCGATGTCCAATATCCAAGCGAGGGACTTCAGATCTTTAACATCTCCAAATATGAACTTAACGAGGCAGAGAAATCCTTACTCAGCATGGGACTGTTAATCACCCCTGTGCCCAAATTCAACCATTTCACCTGAATGAAGGAAGTTAATCTATTTGCGCGCAAACTTGCGCTGCATAAGTGGCATGCACAAAGAGAGCATGACTCTAAAATAAAGCTACAATAAGACGAGACTGTGACACATACCTTACATAAGCTATTGTTAGAAAGTGAAGGGAATGAACTCACTTTCTTAGGTTAAGCCCTAAATCTAAAATCACTCCTAGCTTCTCCCAATATCCAAATATTGAGATCTTTGTGGATATTGTTACTCATGAAATCAGCAAGATCCGCACGGATGGGAGATGGATCAGCTCCAATTTGGATCAGCTCCAACTGAGGAACAGTTAGCCCTAAGCACCCTGAGAAATAACGATGATGTTGTCATAAAGCCCAGTGACAAGGGAGGAAACGTTGTTGTTATGGACAAAAAAAGACTACATTAGTATGGGGATGGGTTTGCTATCAAATCACACTAAAAATGAAAGACTACCATTGACCCGACTATGGCTTATGTGTAAGAGTATAAGAATTTGCCAGTCTCTGCTAAAGAAGATGGCTTCTTCTCTGAAGATGAATTTAAATATATGTTTAATCCCTGTCCCACTATTGCCACGTTTTATGCACTACCTAAGATGCACAAGTCCATGATTCCTATTAGGGGGAGACCAATTGTTTCTTGGAATGACTGTCTCACACATGGTGGTAGCCTTTATCTGGATCACGTTCTTTCCCCTTTTGTTACTACATTCCCTATCGATCTTCAAAACACTAATGACACTGTCCTTAAATTGACAAATATCATGGTAACAGATACCACTATTCTAACAAGTCTGGATGTAGAGTCTTTACAGCAATATATGGCACCAGTTTGGTCTTGAAGCTGTCTCCATAGACCAAGAGTACACTCTTTCACGGACACAAATTTGTTTTGACTCTTCTTGAATTTATCCTTACTCACAATTATTTTCTTTTCAACTGCACTTTCTATCACCAAACACAGGGCACCGCTATGGGGGCTTCTTGTGCACCAAATTATGCTAATATGTTTTTAGGGGGGTGGGAGAGCACTTTTGTTTTTTCTTATGATTTGAGTTTTTACACGGAGCACATTTTATTTTACGGATGGTACATAGACGACGTCCTCATTCTGTGGGACGGGTCTCGTGATTTCTTTCAGGAATTTACTAATAAACTAAATGATAACTTTGGAATGACATTTACCTCAGAGGTCGGAAGCAGAACTATTAATTTCTTGGACTTGAGAATATATATAGATAAGAAGAATCACATCCAAACAGACATTTTTCGTAAGCCTACGGCCACCAATTCCCTCTTGCACTGGGATAGCTGGCACCAAGGGTCTCTGAAAAAGAGTATCCCGGTCGGTCAGTATCTCAGGCAAGGAGGAATTACTCTGAGGAGGCTAGCTTTCAGAGGGAAAGCTCAAATCTTTTCAAGAGATTCAGACTGAGGCATTACCTTGAAAATATCTAAAACAAGCATACCATAGAGCCTGTAACTCAGAGAAAAAATTTATTAATCGGGTCTAGGACAGCAGATGCATCTAAAAAAAAAAAAAAAACTTAGATGCATCGGCACCTACGATGGTCACACTGACCAAATAATGTCTATATTTAGACGCCAATGGCACCTTCTTGCAAAAGATATGGATCTGTTGCCAGTCAATGGCAACACACAAAGTGTGACTTTCTGTAGAGGCCCTAGCCTTAAAGATCAGTTAGTGCACAGCCATCTGAAGACAGAAAATAGTGGAGGCACCTGGCTAATGAGCAATACAGTGGGCACATACCCCTGTGGTCACTGCAGTTGCTGCCAACATATACAGAAAACCAAAGAGATAGTTAATCCAGTGGACCATTGCATCTACCAAATCAGACAGTTCATTAACTGCGGATCGCATAACGTTATATACGTTGCCCACTGTACATGCCCCAAAGTTTACATGGGGAAAATGACTCAAGAACTGCGCAGAAGGATCTCACAAGATCTGAGCAATATCAGGACTAACAAGGACACCCCTCTAGCAAGGCATATTAGTGTCAATAGAAACTTGGCCCCCAGAAAGGAAATATGGATACCTGTTTGTTATAAGAGGAAGCTAGATGGATCTGGTGAATACATAGCCAGTCGTCGTTGGGATTAAATGAAGGCTTTTCTTTTGCAGCCTTTTTGTAATTCAAACTCCAAAAAATCATATACCCCGAGATGGGTCAGGGTCAAATTTACAAAAACTTTTGACCCAGGGATAAACCCTGGACCACTAATACCCTTATTAAATCCCACCCCTAAAACTTAGCTTTTATTAAGCACTAAATAAGATAGAAATTATAATAGTGAGAAAATATTAAAACCACAGTCTCCAGTAAAGTATTGTGAAAATTCACTACATGTCACTGACAGTGATCAACTATATTGTAGTGGTATAACCAGTGGTCTGCAGCTCCACTGGGATTGATTACACCACCAGAGACAGATTTTAAAAACCGAGATTAAGCCCCCTCTACATGTTTCTCCACTGCTGCGGCGTCCTCAGGAGAAACTGGCATCAACCCGAGCTGCCAGAAGTCTTCCTATTTATGGACCCAGAGGTAACTGGATGCCACCCCCATACAAACAATCAGCCAATCCAGATGGTCATTACAACTACTACCCTCACTTCCACCTATCCACATCTACGTACCTTATTCTTCATCCACTCATCGCATCACCCGTCATCAGATCGCGTCCTCTAACGCTTTTTCATCGCACCGACATCCTCTTCTAAGCCGTGCCTGCGCTCTGCGTCCAGATCGCACCTGCATGTTGCTGTTAGCTGAACTTCTCCCTTGCGCAGGTGCATTAGGTAAATTGTCGGACTTAGTCTATGGGCCTACATTCACAAGCGCGCACGCACCGAGGTTCCACTGCTCTTCCTCTCTACTGCATCTATGCACTCTTGCACAGACAGTAGAACTGGACCAAACCTCCAACATTCATCATGGGAAATAGTCCAATATTATATGCAGCTCTTGATGGAAACCGGGCACGTAGTGATACACTGAGTGTACATGAATGTGGATGTATGTTTTCCGATATTAAAATATGCTGATTCTGTATGTGTGTATTACTCACTATGACCACAGTATAACAGGTAAGTACAATATGTGTATAACTTCTTCAGTCACCTGAAATCACAAATTCTATATAATGTTATTATTAACCACTTCTAATCCTAAGAGGAACCTACTATCCTCATTAGCTGGTTAATTGGTGCATCCAATATAATAGGAAGATACAAACCAACTTCTGGCAGCAAACTTATTAACCTCACTTATCAGTTAATTATTTCAATCATAAGTCCACAACTATCCTACTACAATATACAAATGCTCTCCATGGGAGTAATATCAAAAACTCCTCTACCAGTTACCATGGAGACAAATTAATCCCCCCTGAGACCATAATATATTCTAATATTCCCTGCTATATAATGCGGATGCTAGAGAAATGCAGCAAACGAGAAACCTTAATTGAGGCCATTGGGTGACAGGCTCTTAAGCCTGTAAATCCACTTGGCCTCCTCCTTGAGTAACAGCTTGTTAATGTTGCCCTTTCTAGGGCCCAACTTAAGCTGGCATAGTCCCCAAAATTTCAGATCCTGTAATCGACCATCGTGTACGGCATGTGTCTCGATATGGGTGTATCCGCAGCTGTTCTTATGCTGCTCAAATGTTGGCAGATCCGTCTTCTAAACTCTTGCGTGGTTTTACCCACATAAAGCTTAGGGCACCCACAACATGCTATATAAATGATATTCTTGGATTTACAGTTACTGTCTTATCTCAAATTCACGTTTATCCACCGGATTCGTGAACAGTCCACAACTGTAAGATCCAACAGTCCTACTCCTAAGCCAATTCCCTGATGCGTTCTCCTCTTGTGGGAGATGGCTTCTGACCAAAAGTTCTCTCAGATTTGGTCCTTGCCGAAAGGTGACCCTTGGTATGATGCCTACCGCTTGGCACAGATCAGGATCTCCTGAAAGTAGATGCCAATACCTCCGAAGGACCCTCATCACATCATCTGTTTGGCCATCGTAATTGCCAATGCAACGAATTATCTCTTGGTTATCTGATCTCTGTTCTTCTCGTTCTCTAAGAAGATCACTTCTCTCACTGGCAAGCGCTCTATGATAAGCTGACTTCAAATATTTTCTTGGGTATCTCCTTTGTCGGAAACGATTATATAACCAGTGCTGTGGAGTTGGAGTCGAGGAGTCGGGGGAAATGCTGGGTACCTGGAGTCGGAGTCGGCAAACAATGCACCGACTCCGACTCCTACTAAATTTTGATTGGAATTTAAAAAAGCAAGTTTAAATATCCCAATTCACAAAAAGTTATAATTAATGACTTCTCTACTGAAGACCAATGCATGCAGTGACTCACGTAACCGCAAAACGAACACGTTAAGTGATCGTGAAGAAGCATGCTTTTCATGTGCTTTACTATATGGCACGCAACGCACAATTAGGAGGGGCAATACTTATACTTTCCATAGTGTTGTGTTCTGCTGTTACAGGGAACCCATGGGTAACCTAGCCTCTCACTCATAAGGGATTAAGTAAATATGTTTTTTGCAGGACTAGAGACACTTGTATAAGTGAAGGGAATGGAGGGTCAATAGTTCAAGACTGAAGCTGTAAACCATTGGAAAAACTGCTGTCATTCAGCAAAAGGCTATATAAACTTGTAAACTTTGATTGTTAGCTTAAACTTTAAACATGACTATGGGATTCTACTAGGGAAATCATGTTTTATAATAAAGGCCCCTTTCTGGTTGCTCCCACTGCCCTATCTTCAGCAGAAGATCAGCAGCTTCTCTGCTAGAAGAGCTTAGAAAAACTTGGTGAACAGCTTCTTGGATTCAACTGTAAGTGTTTAGATTTATTTTAAAACCTGCATGCCTGTGTAATGAAGAATTGTGTGTCTTGAAGGGTTCTGTGTCCTGATCAGCTGATGAAAGTGCTGAGTCAGCAGAGCTGCCAGGACAGACACTGTGATTGGTTGATGGGAGGGTGTGTGCAGTCTCACTCTGCTCCCTGCACAGATCAATTCTTCATTACACCTGCTTGTCTGTATGAGGGAAGACTTGTTTCTTGAAGAAACTGCATAGCTGTCCCTGCTGGTATATATGAGGGAAGACATGTGTACATGTTTCTGGAAGAAACTGTCTATCCTAGGTTTGAAAGTGTGGTGCAGGGATGTATGAATGTTTATATATAGTGCAGATTGTTTTTATGCTCCGAGTACTAAAATGTAGGCTCTGTGTTGTGTGTGTGTGTGTGTGTGTGTATGTTCAGTACATGTCTGTGCATGTTTTTCTGTATAGGACAAATCATGTCTAGGTTTAGTGCTGGGATATATAGCTTATTTGTTTGCATAAAGCCATGTATGTACAACTTACAAGACTGTGTATGTTGATATTAAAAATCTAATTATATGCCAGTTAGTATAACATATTTTATATTTTAGGGAAAGAGGCATCCTAAACAATGGCAAAAAGACTTCTAACAACAAACACGACAAAGTGTACAGTTTATGAGCACTTTGCATTATCAAGTGATGGAAAACATTACGTGTGCCAATGTATTAGAAAAGATGATGATGGTGAAAAACAACGTGATGCAAAAATTAGCAGTTTCAATGGGCCTGATAAAAATGCACCTACAAGAGCATCAAATTTGAAAAAAACACTTACAGTGTTTTCATCCCAAAGTGTTAGAAGCTGTGAATGAGAAAGATAGCAATGAAAACATTGCATCTACTTCTGTGACAAAAAACATTTAGAAATCTACTGGAGAACAATCACAAATAAGAAAATTCTTTATATCTGACAAAGATACCATAAGGATGACGCCAGAAAAATTCAAACACAACATTATTGAAATGGTGGTAAAGAATAGTGTACCACTATCCTTTTCACAGGCAGTCTTTTTAGGCCTAAATGGAGAAATGGCAAAAAAAACTTGGTGTTTCTCTGGAAAGAGAAAGTATAAGAAAACTTATAATTGAGGAGGCCAAATATAAAAAAAAACTACAGAAAGTTCTGAATATTCATCATATGCGATGTGCGGTTCATACACTGCAACTTGCCATAAGAGATCGCCATGCAGCTACACTAATTGGCAAATTACGGCAAGTAACTGTTGCAGCCAGGGCCCCGAAAACAGATGCAATTTTGAAAAGATGTGCAGGAAAAGGAGCCATTTTGGATCAAACAACTCGCTGGGGAAGCACTTATTTAATGGTGAAATGTTTGCTTGAACTTAAAGACTTCATAGAAGAAATGGACGATGAAAATATTGCATTAACTGAAAGCCAGTGGACACAAACAAAAGAGCTGGAGAACCTTCTTTCTCACCCCTTCACTGTCACCAAGAGGTTGCAATGTGACAATCTAACCCCAGGTAAATTCCTCTTGGAATGGAAGAGCCTGTTATATCGCCTGAACAAAAATGGAGGGTTAATAGCTGAGGGCATTGCATCTTCAATGATGAAAAGAGAGAGTCTTTTGCTGGAAAATGAAATCCTGTTAGCGGCTATTTATGTCGACCCAATGAGCCGACTTTTGTTGAACAGTGAACATACAGTTCGCATGAAGGGATTACAACCTGAAATACCTCCACAGGAGGATGAAGTTCTTTTAAGCAATAGTGGTAACTCAGGATCTTCTTCAAACGAAGAATTAGACTTTGATTCCTTCTTAGACAAAATGGAAGTTGCTAAAGGAAAGAGACGTCGCATAAGCGTTACAGAACCAGTAAATGTCCAAATAAAAAAATTCCAACGTGAGTTTTATAAAGCACTAAAAGAAGTTGAAAAGTATGATCGCTCATCAAAACTTACTGATGAAGAAGCCATCCTTGTTTATCCAGAGATCGTTAGTGATGTGGCCAGAATAGTTACTGCAATGCCACCCACCCAAGTCAGTGTCGAAAGATTATTTTCAGCCCTAAAAATAATAAAGTCTGACTTAAGAGCCTCTATGAAAGAGGATCTGGCAGAGGCAATTCTCTTCCTTAGAACTCTACATTGAATTGATTTGCATTTGTTAAGCCTATAACCACATTTCAAGATTAATATACACCATTTCTAGGTTTTACAGATTTAGCTTTTGGTTCATATAGATAACCTTTTTGTTTTTGTTCTAAAACAACCAAATAATGTGGTTTGTATTTTTGAACTGGTAAAGTTCCTGTTACTGATGTTTATTCCTGCTGCTACTATCCAGCCACTTGATTAATAATATTAATTTTAAAAAATTTATAAAAAAAACTGTTTTCATTGTGTTTGTCTTTTGCTTAAACTGTTCAATACAGTAGACTGTTGGCTTCCCAGCCAGTAGTCCTGTGGAAATGACATGTAAGTTGCCTTTCTTTCCTAAAAGGAATGTATAAAATACATTCACATATTAATACAAAAGAGTCGGAAGTACAAAAAACTGAGGAGTCGGAGTTGGAACATTTATCTACCGACTCCACAGCCCTGTATATAACTCCCGACTCTCTTCCTGGAATGACTCATCGTCCGAGCAGTTCCGTTTGGCCCTAAGGTACTGGCCAACGGGTATGCTCTTCTTAAGGGATCCTGGGTACCAACTTTGCCAGAGTAACAGGGAATTCACTGATGTCGGTTTCCTATAGATCCTTGTCTGTAATCTACGATTTTCATCAACATAGATGTTGAGATCCAAGAAATTAATAGCCTCACCACCGATCTCATAGGTAAAGGCCATGCCTCTCTCATTAGTGTTAAGTGTGCTTACAAACTCAAGAAATAACTCCCTCTCACCATCCCACAAAATTATGACGTCCTCAATATAACATCCCCAAAACAAAATGAGCTCTGTGTACAAACTCAAAGTGTCACCAAAAACGAAAGTGTCCTCCCACCACCCTAAAAATAAATTTGCATAATTAGGTGCACATGACGCACCCATGGCAGTGCCCTGTGTCTGGTGATAGTGTTTGCCATCAAATATAAAAAACTAGTAAATAGAGCTCTCAGGATTCATATTACGCCAAACTCCCACAGGGAGGACACAGCCTTTTTGAAAGGCTGGTAACAGCTACGGACTGAGAATTCCCTGCGCTTAATTGCATATCTTCTTGAATACAAGAAAAAATTTCTGGTTCAAGCCAATACGGTTTTGGAGAACCAGATTAGAGAAATTCAGAACTTTTCTAGCCACTCTGAATTTGTACCATTGGAAAATAAGCTTAAGTCTCACTTGGAACAATATAAGAGTTAGATTAAAGAGAAGAAACATAAGAAATGTGTCTGAAACATCACAGACTATGCGTCTAATCAAGTCTATACCTACAAGAGTCAGAAGAGGGTACAAGGTAGACCACCAGCCCCATATAATCAAACTAATCAGAGTAGGACCTATTCTGAATCTGAGACGTCAGGGATAGAAGGGACATTTTCCAACGCTGGTGGGTCCCAGAGACCACAAGCTAAAAGGAAGGCGAAATATTATAGAGGGCGACAGCAAGGTACGAAGACGGCCTTTCAATCTAGACCCTATAATATAGTAAATACAGTCAATCAACAACAACAGCCATGTCCCAGACCCACTATGCCGAATGTAAGCAGTTTGCCGATAAATAATACAGCATCGGCAATGGGTGGTGGTGGTGGATCATCTTTTGCTGGTCCTGTGAACTCCATATTTGGTATGGGGCCCACCACAAATGGACCAATCCCACCCCGACAGGGGATTATCAGGGGGGAAAGTGGGACAGGAAGTCAAATGACTATGCCTATGTTTCTGACACAAGGACCTTTGCAAACGAGTATGCTTTTTTAGGCCTAGCTCCAATGGAACAGACGGGGAGGACGGACACAGGGTAGAGGAAGATGCAGGGAATAGACTTCGGGTGTACAATTTCTCTTCAAGGGAATTGAACCCTATAGAGGAGAGACTTTTGAGGAAGGGCCTGTCGTTCACACCTGTGCCTAAATTCGATAAATTTACCTGGGTGAAGGATGTTAACATGTTTGCGAGAAAGGTTGCACTCCACAAATGGCACGCACAACGAGATTCTGATACAAGATCCATATTACAGAGAGATGAAGGGACAAGACAGAATCTCCACGAATTATGGTTGGAGAGTGAGGGACACGCACTACAGTTTGTAGCGCCATTTAGTGACCTTAAGCCAAGGTCGCAGAGGACACCTCAGTTCTCCCAGTATCCAAATATTGAGATGTTTGTGGAACTATGTACTCGAGATATCGAGAGGATCCACATTCAGAAAACATGGAGAAGTCTAACATGTCCCCTTGAGGAACAACAAACCCTGGAAAGTCTGACGGCTGATCACTCTATAGTGATTAAGCCCTCAGACAAAGGGGGTAATGTTGTGATCATGGATAGAGGACAGTATAAGGAAATGGTTATGGCACTCCTCTCAGACAGGGATAAATATGATATCTTAGCAGCAGATCCTACTAAGCGCTATCTGGAGGAGTACAGGGAATTACTGAGTGGAGCCAAAGATAAATCACTGATTTTTTTATTCCTCTGAGCAGGAATTTAAATATATGTTTAATCCCAATCCCACACTAGCCACGTTTTACGCTCTGCCCAAAACCCATAAGTCAACAAATCCTATTCGTGGACGCCCTATCGTGTCAGGCAATGATTGCCTGAAACAGGGGGCGAGTGTGTATTTGGATTTAGTTTTTGCACCTTTTGTCACCTCACTTCCCTCACATTTGCGGGGTACTAAGGATACACTCACTAAAATTCAAGATATCACTTTCACAAACACGATGATTCTGACCAGCCTTGATATTGAGAGCTTGTAAAGCAACATTCGACATGAGCTAGGCCTCTTAGCAGTCAAGCATTTTTTGAGCACTAGGAGCACGTATTACACGGAGCACAATAAATTTGTTTATGCACTTTTGGATTTTGTTTTGACACATAATTATTTTATATTTGATGGCAAACACTATCACCAGACACAGGGCACTGCCATGGGTGCGTCATGTGCACCTAATTATGCAAATTTATTTTTAGGGTGGTGGGAGGACACTTTCGTTTTTGGTGACACTGAGTTTGTACACAGAGCACATTTTGTTTTGGGGACGTTATATTGATGACGTCCTCATTTTGTGGGATGGTGAGAGGGAGTTATTTCTTGAGTTTGTAAGCACACTTAACACTAATGAGAGAGGCATGGCCTTTACCTATGAGATCGTTGGTGAGACTATTAATTTCTTGGATCTCAACATCTATGTTGATGAGAATCGTAGATTACAGACAAGGATCTATAGGAAACTGACATCAGTGAATTCCCTGTTACTCTGGCAAAGTTGGAACCCAGGATCCCTTAAGAAGAGTATACCCGTTGGCCAGTACCTTAGGGCCAAACAGAACTGCTCAGACGATGAGTCATTCCAGGAAGAGAGTCGGGAGTTATATAATCGTTTCCGACAAATGGGATATCCAAGAAAATATTTGAAGTCAGCTTATCATAGAGCGCTTGCCAGTGAGAGAAGTGATCTTCTTAGAGAACGAGAAGAACAGAGATCAGATAACCAACAGATAATTCGTTGCATTGGCAATTACGATGGCCAAACAGAATGATGTGATGAGGGTCCTTCGGAGGCATTGGCATCTACTTTCAGGAGATCCTGATCTGTGCCAAGCGGTAGGCATCAGACCAAGGGTCACCTTTCGGCAAGGACAAAATCTGAGAGAACTTTTGGTCAGAAGCCATCTCCCACAAGAGGAGAACGCATCAGGGAATTGGCTTAGGAGTAGGACTGTTGGACCTTACAGTTGTGGACAGTGCACTTTTTGTGCATACCTACCCAGAATCAAGAGGTTCACGAATCCGGTGGATAAACGTGAATTTGAGATAAGACAGTAACTGTAAATCCAAGAATATCATTTATATAGCATGTTGTGGGTGCCCTAAGCTTTATATGGGTAAAACCACGCAAGAGTTTAGAAGACGGATCTGCCAACATTTGAGCAGCATAAGAACAGCTGCGGATACACCCATATCGAGACACATGCCGTACACGACGGTCGATTACAGGATCTGAAATTTTGGGGACTATGCCAGCTTAAGTTGGGCCCTAGAAAGGGCGACATTAACAAGCTGTTACTCAAGGAGGAGGCCAAGTGGATTTACAGGCTTAAGAGCCTGTCACCCAATGGCCTCAATGAAGGTTTCTTGTTTGCTGCATTTCTCTAGCATCCGCATTATATACAGTGGTCCCTCAACATACGATGGTAATTCGTTCCAAACGAGCCATCGTTTGTGGAATCCACTGTATGTTGAGGGATTCGTGCAATGTAAAGTATAGGAAGCTGTACTCACCTGTCCCCGCTGCTCGCGATAGTGTCCACGCTGCTCCCGATGGTGACCCCGGGCCTCCGCTGGGCTCTCCTGGTCATCTCCAGTCCTCTGCTGTCTTCTGCAAGGCCTTACTGGGCCTGCGTAGCGACGTCATTACTCCGCTGCGTACGCCATTCCTATTGGATGACGTGCGAAGCAGCGTATTGACGTCATCGGAGAGGGCCGAGAAGACACCGGAAGACCAGCGCTGGACCCGGAGGGCACCCCGGAGCATCGTGGAGGGGTAAGTAATACTTACCGCACCACACGGGGAACATTAAGCTGCTATACGGCAGCAGCTTAAGCATTTTGCGCTGCCGGATAGCACTTAATGCGATGGCCCAGACATAAAAAAGCATCGTATTTCGATGCGGACATCGACATGCGATGGCTTCTGAGAGGCCATCGTATGTCGATTTGATCATATGTCGGGGCCATCGTGGGTCGGGGGGGGGTCACTGTACTAGGGAGTATTAGGATATATTATGGTCTGAGGGTGGATTAATTTGTCTCCATGGTAACCGGTAGAGGAGTTTTTGATATTACTCTCTTGGAGAGCATTTGTATATTGTAGTAGGATAGTTGTGGACTTATGATTGGAATAATTAACTGATAAGTGAGGTTAATAAGTTTGCTGCCAGAAATTGGTTTATATCTTCCTATTATATTGGATGCACCAATTAATAGCATCACGCAGGCGCGATCTGGACGCAGAGCGCAGGCGGGGCTTAGAAGAGGATGTCGGCACGATGAAAAAAGTGTTAGAGGACGTTATATGATGACGGGTGATGCGATGAGTGGATGAGGAATAAGGTACGTAGATGTGGATAGGTGGAAGTGAGGGTAGTAGTTGTAATGACCATATGGATTGGCTGATTGTTTGTATGGAGGTGGCATCCAATTACCTCTGGATCCATAAATAGGAAGACTTCTGGCAGCTCGGGTTGATGCCCGTTTCTCCTGAGGACGCCGCAGCAGTGGCGAAACATGTAGAGGGGGCTTAATCTCTGCTTTTAAAATCTGTCTCTGGTGGTGTAATCAATCCCAGTGGAGCTGCAGACCACTGGTTATACCACTACAATATAGTTGATCACTGTCAGTGACATGAAGTGGATTTTCACAATATATTACTGGAGACTGTGGTTTTAATATTTTCTCACTATTATAATTTCTATCTTATTTAGTGCTTAATAAAAGCTGAGTTTTAGGGTTGGGATTTAATAAGGGTATTAGTGGTCCAGGGTTTATCCCTGGGTCAAAGGTTTTTGTCTTTTTGTAATTCTGGACTTCAATTAAGTAATCGATTAGTTTATGGATATTTATGGATATTTAATTCCCAATCTGTACAAATATCAGGTGGCTTCTAGGATGACACATCAGGTTGGCCTCTTCCGTCTCTACAAGGGGCATTCGGACTCCATTTGATGTATCATTTTATTTTATAACTAGCTGAGTACCCGGTGTTGCTCGGTTTTTCCTTCCAAATCCTTTTTTGGGGAGGAAAATAAAGGAGGAAGCTTTTGACTTCATATGCAGTCCTCCTATATTGTTGCCATATCCCAACCCCACATCACGACCTCCAATCCCATCCTCCTATCTCGACCTCCTATCCAAACCTCCTATACTGTCCTCCTATCCCGACCTCCTATGCCGTCCTCCTATCCCAAGCTCCTACCTCGACCTCCTACCTCGACCTCCTATCCCGACCTCCCATCCCGACCTCCCATCCCGACCTCCCATCCCGACCTCCCATCCCGACCTCCCATCCCGACCTCCCATCCCGACCTCCCATCCCGACCTCCCATCCCGACCTCCCATCCCGACCTCCCATCCCGACCTCCCATCCCGACCTCCCATCCCGACCTCCCATCCCGACCTCATATCTCGACCTCATATCTCGACCTCCTATCCCGACCCGTAATATGTGTACCAGGTATTAAAATATCTCCAGCCGTACAGAAATTATATGGGAACATACATTTCCCATTGATTTGCATAGGACTTTAAACAAAAACCCTGACCCTCACAAATGGGGGTAGTTAAGGGTTAAATTGACTATCCTATATTTTAAGTGGACATATTAAGTAACATGTGACCAAGCATTATCGAAATACCTCCAGCTGTTTGGGATTTATGCAGTAACATATATTTCCCAATGACCTGCATGGGACTTTAAACATAAGCCCTGCCCCTGGCAAATGGGGGTGAGTAAGGGTTAAATTACCTATCCTATGTTTGTTGTTGACATATAAGTAACATGTGTGCCAAGTTTCATGTTAATATCTTTAGCCGTTTGAAAGTTTTTGTGGAACATACATACATACACATACATACATACACACACACATTGAGTTTTATTTATATATATATATATATATATATATATATATATATATATATATAGATAATTATCTCTATGAGTATAACAAACCAATTAGACTTCCTGCTTATAATTCATGCATCTGTGAACTGTGATCACATTGTATGTACTAGTATATAATGGTATCTACATTACTAGTAATCTTCAGTGCATTATTCTTATTTCACTTACCAATTCACTTCATAATTTTATTTCTATAGTATAATAAACCAATCAGACTTGCTGCTTATAACATGCACTTTTGAGCTGTGATTACATTATATGTACTAGTATATAATTGTATTTGCATAACCAGTAATCCTATTGGTAACAAAACAAACTATTAAGTGTCCATATACAAGATTTATTATTTTTTATAACCCATCAGTCATTAATATATTCATTTCACTGTTTCTGTCCATCTTACATATGTCACTATAATCTTATTTTTCTATTGTGAGCTTGGTGATTGGTACTGATAACAGAGTGGGACGTACACACGTCACACTCGGAAGCAGTGATATATCCAATAATGGGATTGGTGAGTTTATATCACTCAGGTGGTTATAATTATTGGGGATAAGGGATTGGCAGCCTGACTAATAATATATGTAAAGGGAATTTCTATTGGTGAGAGTGACTGGGCTCAGTGGGGAGATATCAGTGGGGTGGGTTATAAATACCCCTGTCGCCATTTTGTAGCAGCCATTGCCACCATTGCCTCTTGAGAAAGCTGCGGATGCGGCAATGCATGTAGAGGCGTCAATAGTGTGTATTTTAAGCGATACCAGTATGATCTAAATCTCAGTAGCCACTGAAGGGCTGCATGGCAAATAAGTGGAGACTGTTCTATTACAAGTTGCACTTATATTGGATCATCTGGCTATCAGTTTTAATCACATATTCTTTTGTTGGGACCTTGTATTTTTAACAATCACAACTAAAAGCTAAATTTTAGGGGTAGCATTATAGGGGTTTCATACCCCGGCTAAGGCCCAGGGGTTTAGTAATTATTTCGTTCATTTGGCCCCCTACTGCTCTTGGGTAGTTTGTTCTGTATATCTTGTGCCTACTGAGCGCTCACGTGACCAGCGACAATGAATATTCAAATCTAGCCTGCGGGCCCGCCGCCAGCACGCAATTCAGCACAGAGAGAAGTCAATCTTCAGAGGGACTGGGCACCAAACTGCAGGTATGTATATTAGTCAGAGAGCCCACATTGGTCTCCTGTTCACCCGCACTATAACCCGGTGTATTGGGTTTAGTGTGGATAAACGGGGGACAGTTTTCCTTTAATCAGATAACCCTTTAAGAATGTAGCCTTCTCTCTTCGTCAGGTCCATAAAATGATAACATACAGTAGATATATATAAATATTTACCATGAGAGGTTCCGGACGGGAGCAGTACCGGACGTAAGGTGAAAAGTACCAAAGTTATAACAAAAAGTCACATACTTAGATGTTAACAATTTAAAGGGGTGCTGCAGTGTAAGGCTTCTTTCACACTATGACCATTCATCCGTTATTAAATGTCCGTTTTCTGTGTGAAAACGGATGTATAATAACAGAAGAAATAATGGGTACTAACCCGTTATAACATCCCTCATGTATGGCCATAACACCTCTGCCTACAGACTCCCACAGCCGGGACTACTAGTCCCATTATGGAACAGACTTGTTTCCATGATGGGAGTAGTAATTCCCTGGCTGCAGGAGTCTGCAGACAGCTGGGGAAGCCACATTAGTGTTTGTACTACCCCCATCTTGAAACAGAGTCTGTTCCATGATGTGTGGCTTGTAGTAAAGGGGTTGAGGGATTGATCGCATCGTGTTCCCTTCTGAGACCCAATGCGATCAGAAGATATTAAGCAGGGGAGGCTGCGGCAAGCTCCGCAACCCTGCGATGTATGATGTGTTTTAACTTTCATTTTTAAATCTATATTGTATAAATGTATATTGTGAGTAGCAGGGGGCTATATCTATATTAAAAGCGCTGTGGGGGGCAAGATATATAGTCCTGGGGGGGGGGGGGGGCGGCTAGACATATAGCCTATATATCTAGCCCCCACAGCACATTAATAAAGATATGACCCCCGCCAGCACATTCATAAATATATACCACCCGCCGGTGAAAGTAACCCCCCGCAGTGCATGTATAATGTACTGCCGCATACTGCCATTTATATACATATGCCAGGCTGCGCTATGAAAGAAAAGCATTCTAGCAGCAGCATCAGTCGGCCGATGCTGCTGATAGAAATACCTTTCATTCATAGCACAGCGCCGGCATATGTATATAGAAGCGCTGTGGGGGGCAGATAACGCTATATGTCTGCACCCCCGAGCACTTCTATATACATTTGCCGGCACTGTGCTATGAATGAAAGGTCTTTCTATTAGCAGCGCATAGTGCCGACTGCAGGCACTATATGTGCTGCTAATTTTAATATACCTTTCATTCATAGCGCAGTGCCGGCAAATGTATATAGAAGCGCTGGGGGGGTGCAGACATATAGCGTTATCTGCCCCCCACAGCGCTTCTATATACATATGCCGGCGCTGTGCTATGAATGAAAAGTATTTATAGCAGCAGCATCGGCCGGCCGATGCTGCTGCTAGAATGCTTTTCATTCATACTGCAGCCCTTTTCATTTAACATCCGTTATTAAGGCTTTTCTAACAGATGCATATAACAGATCTTTTAACAGATGAATTTTATAGTGTGAAAGGGGCCTAAGACAACTTATTCCCAATCCAAAGTATAGGGGAAAAGTGTTTGATTGCAGGGAGTCCGACCGCTGGACTGTAAGCACAAACCCCATCTGTGGACGTCGGGCCCTCATACCACCCTTATGGAGTCTGCTTCTGACCGTTTGAGTGGACACATGCACATTTGTGGCCTGATTGAGGTCATTTTGCAGGGCTCTGGCAGTGCTCTTCCTTGCACAAAGGTGGAGGTAGCGGTCCTGCTGCTGGGTTGTTGCCCTCTTATGGCCTCCTCCACATCTCCCGATATACTGGCCTGTCTCCTGATAGCGCCTCCATGCTCTGGACACTATGCTGACAGACACAGCGAACCTTCTTGCTCGCATTGATGTGCCATCCTGGATGAGCTGCACTACCTGAGCCACTTGTGTGGGTTGTAGACTCTGTCTCATTCTACCACTAGAGTGAAAGCACCGCCAGCATTTAAAAGTAACCAAAACATCAGCCAGGAAGCATAGGAACTGAGAAGTGGTCTGCGGTCACCACCTGAGGAACCACCCCTTTATTGGGGGTGTCTTGCTAATTGCCTATAACTTCCACCCGTTGTCTGTTCCATTTGCACAATAGCATGTGAAATGGATTGTCAATCAGTGTTGCTTCCTGAGTGGACAGTGTGATTTCACAGAAGTGTGATTGACTTGGAGTAACATTGTGTTGGTTAAGTGTTCCCTTTATTTTTTTAGCAGTGTACATTTTTCATAGTGTCATACAAAAAAAAGAAAAAAATTCTTAAGTGTGTGTCCCTGTTTATCATCTCTACCTATCATTGTCTGGTTTAGACAGGTGCTGGATGATATTCCTTCTGTTATATTCGAAATAAGGTGTTGAGCCCTGAGTCAACCAGGTAGTCCCCTATTTGTCTGTTTTTGTTTTATATGTTCTACTATACATATACACACACACACACACACACACACACACACACACTGCATTTGCTTTCACTACCTCTTGGACAGGACTGAAGACACCAAAGGCATGGACATCAAAATTAAAAGATTTTTTGAGGCACAACTTGTATAAAAACACCTTAAAAAAAGGTGGTCAGCAAGAGTTGGGGGCAGTCAGAGGTTTTATACCCAAAATAATCAAAGACTTGATCAAAAATATTATGTCAGCCTTTTGTGAGCAGCAGTCATGAAAGCAGAGTTTTATTCATATTCAAATTAAGTTCATATTCCCTTAGCCTTCTTGAAGCATATATTTTTTTTATTTACACTCTGACCCCAGTCTGAGAGGGGTACCTCTTGTCATAGATTTACAACAGAGATAAGACATGAGAGGGGGCTAGCTACACTCTGTGGACAATTCACCCGAGATAAAGCGGCTTTGGGGGGGGGGGGGTGAATGGAGAAACTGTGAAACAAATCTGTTTATTCTAATGAACCTTAGTACTTTAGGTATAAGTGACCCAGTGCCCCATACTAGTGTGAGCGAACCTGGCACCCGTAATAGTTGTCTGACCACCTAGACAAGTTTACCTGTGCCCCCTACCAGTGAACCTGTCCAGATGGCTCAAGAGGACCGTGATTTCTAGGTTTGTTGGCAACCCAGGAATCCAGATTGACATTGATGGATTCATTGAAATGGACTTGTTCAGTTATTTTTTCAGTGATGATGGTCAATCTAATGGTGAAGCAGACAAACCTGTACACCCAACAATTTGTCGCCCACCATGAAGATTCCCTTTTGGCTAGGCTCAATGAATGGACCCCCATCGAAGCAGCAGAGATGAGGACGTATCGGGGCCTCATGCTGCACATGGGCCTAGAAAAAAAAAATTGTGTCAGGCAATACTGGAGTGGAGACATACTCTACGAGACCCCCACTCTACTGTACGGCCATGACATGGGGACGTTTTGAGACCATAAGGAAATGCTTGCATTAATCTGAGAATGCAGCATGCCCCCCCCCCCCAAAATGATCCTACGTATGACCACCTGTACTAAATCAGGCCGGTCATTGATCACTTTGGGGCCAAATTTTTGGAGCTCTACGTACCCCAAAGGGAGGTCTCTATTAATGAGTCTCTCATCAGCTTTAAAGGGAGACTCTTGTTCTGCCACTAAGCGGGCCAGCTATGGCACAAAACTCTATAAACTCTGTGAGTGTACTGCAGGGTACACTTACGAGTTTAGAGTGTACGAGTGAAGGGATTTCTGTATTGAACACCATCAATATCCCCCCACTCTGGGAGTTCGCAGGAAACTCGTGTGGGACCTTGTGCACCCAACTGATGGATAAGAGATATCACCATGGATAGTATCCCTCTTTTCAAATGCCTTGCCGCCAGATCCACGTCCACTTGTGGAATGGTGTGGTAGAATCAAAAAGGCCTCCCAACCTATCCCATCCAGACTATCCCCAGGTGTTAGGGCAGGTCCCTTACCAGTGAAAACCTGTTGCTGGTCAGGTATAAGGACAAGAGAGATGTCCTTTTGCTGACCACAATTTATGGTAACGGCAGCATCCCTGTCCCAATGCGAGGTAGGTCCTAAAGCATGATTGTATCGTGGACTACAATAAGTATATAGGGGGAGTTGATCTCTCTGATCATGCCATGCAGAAAACCTGGGCATGGTACAGTGGGGATAAAAAGTTTGGGCACCAAGATAAAAATTTGTATTAATGTGCATAAAGAAGCCAAGGAAGGATGGAAAAAGCTCCAAAAGGCATTACAGATTACAATTACAGATTAGACCTTCTTATAATATGTCAACAAAAGTTAGATTTTATTTCCATCATTTACACATTCAAAATAAGAGAAAACAAAAAAATGGCATCTGCAAAAGTTTGGGAACCTTGCAAAATTTACAGCATGCACTGCCCCCTTTGCAAAGCTGAGACATGCCAGTGTCATGGATTGTTCTCAATCATCATCTGGGAAGACTAGGTGATGTCAATTTCAAAGGTTTTAAATGCCCAGACTCATCTGACCTTGCCACAACAATCAGCACCATGGGTTCTTCTAAGCAGTTGTCTAGAAATCTGAAACTTAAAATAGTTGACGCTCACAAAGCTGGAGAAGGCTATAAGAAGATAGCACAATGTTTTCAGATGTCAATATCCTCAGTTCGGAATGTAATTAAGAAATGGCAGTCATCAGGAACAGTGGAAGTTAAAGCAAGATCTGGAAGATCAAGAAAAATTTCAGACAGAACAGCTCGCAGAATTGTGAGAAAAACTATTCAAAACCCACGTTTGACTACACAATCCCTCCAGAAAGACCTGGCAGACACTGGAGTTGTGGTACACTATTCCACTATAAAGAGATACTTGTACAAATATGGTCTTCATGGAAGAGTCATCACATCAGAAGAAAACCTCTTCTACGTCCTCACCACAAAAATCAGCGTTTGAACTTTGCAAATGAACATATAGACAAGCCTGATGCATTTTGGAAACAAGCTCTGTGGACCGATGAGGTTAAAATTGAACTTTTTGGCCAGAATGAGCAAAGGTACGTTTGGAGAAGAAGGGGAACAGAATTGAATTAAAAGAACCTCTGTCCAACTGTTAAGCATGGGGGTGGATCAATCATGCTTTGGGGTTGTACTGCTGCCAGTGGCACAGGGAACATCTCACGAGTAGAAGGAAAAATGGATTCAATAAAATTTCAGCAAATTTTGGATGCTAACTTGATGCCATCTGTGAAAAAGCTGAAGTTAAAGAGGATGGCTTCTACAAATGGATAATGATCCTTAACTCACCTCGAAATTCACGGGCGATTGCATCAAGAGGCGTAAACTGAAGGTTTTTGCCATGGCCTCAACATTAGGGCTGGGCGGTATACTGGTTCATACCGAATACCGAAATTTTTGTGCTGCACGATATGAATTTTAACCCATCCCGCAAGACCGGTTTGGCCCCTCCCCCTCGGGAGTGAATGAATTAGCCCAGAGCTGTGCTGTCCCCACATCGGGGAACTAATCCTATGTGACCTGCGAGCGCTGTTCTGCCCCCCCCCCAATTAATTTTTAGCCCAGCCCAGCGCTGTCCCTATCAGGGTACTACTCACATGTCACCCACATGTGCTGCCCTTCTCGTCCTGTTTGTTGCGGCCGCTGGCGCTGACACTCTATACCAGTGGTCTCCAACTTGCGGACCTCCAGATGTTGCAAAACTACAACTCCCAGCATGCCAGGACAGGGCATGCTGGGAGTTGTAGTTTTGCAACATCTGGAGGTCCGCAGGTTTGAGACCACTGCTCTATACTGTGTGGTATCCCTATGCCCGGGCTGCAAAAAATAAACAAAATAAACTTTAACTCACCTCCCGTTGGTCCGGTACCGGCCTCACTTGTTACCTGGAGACGGGAACGTTGGACAGCCGTCAGCCTATCACCGACCGCAGCGATATTCCGCCTCGGCCGGTGATAGGCTGAGCTCACTGTCATGTAAGAAGCCGGCTTCTTACATGACAGTGCGCTCAACCTATCACCAGCCAAGGCGGAACATCGCTGCGGCCAGTGATAGGCTAACTGCTCTCCGACGTTCCTGTCCCCAGCGTAAGGCTGACGTAGGTGAGTTAAAGTTTATTTTGCTTACCTTCTGCAGCCCGGGCATAGGGATACCGCACAGTATAGAGTGCCAGCGCCTGCAACAAACAGGACGAGGAGGGCAGCGCATGCGGGTGATATGCGAGTATTTACCCCGATGGGGATGTGGGCTGATAATTAATATGGGGGGCTAGGAAATACTGTTATATACCGTGGAACCGCCAAAAGTTAAAAAATATACCGTGATACACACATTTGGTCATACCGCCCAGCCCTACTCAACATAATTGAAAATCTATGGACAGACCTTAAAAGAGTAGTGCGTGACAGACAGCCCAGAAATCTCAAACAACTGGAAGACTTTTGTAAGGAAGAATGTCTCAAACAAGAATTTAAATACTCTTGGCTTGCTGCAAAAAGCATTTACAAGCTGGGATACTTGCCAAAGGTTGTTTTCTGTTATTTTGAAAGTGTAAATGATGGAAATAAAATCTAACTTTTGTTGACATATTATAAGAATGTCTAATCTGTAATTTGATGCCTTTTGGAGATTTTTCCATCTTTCCTTGGCTTCTTTATGCACATTAATACAAATTTTCAACTGGGGTGCCCAAACTTTTTAACCCCACTGTATTAAAAAAATTGCGGTCTACATGGTCCAGGTTGCCATGTACAACTCTTTTGTACTGCCCCAGTACGCTGGCAACACAGGGAAATTCCTTAAGTTCCAGGAGGAAGCACTCAAGGGCCTTGATATTTGGCCACCAGGAAAGAGCAGGCTGGAGTACCTCTGGAACTGTAGGTGCCCAGATTGTTCCTGGTCAACACTTTCCAGGTGAGATCCCCTACTCTGAAAAGAAGGGACAGTCCCAGAAAAAATGCAGAGTTTGTCACAGGAGGGGGATAAGGAAGGACACCACCACTCATGCGAAACACTTGCGACAAGTGCCCCAATCACCCAGGCCTCTGCATTAAAGGACAACTGCAGTGGTTAACATTTATATATGCCTGTGCCCGGGCCTATAAAATAAACAAAATAAACTTATACATACCTTCCTACGAGCCCCCGTTGGTCCGGCACAGGCCTCAAGGTCCGGCAGTGCCGACGTCATTCCACTTCCTGGGGACAGGCACGCCGCAGAGCCGTCGGCGTATCACCGGCCGTAGCAATGTCCCGCCACGGCCGATGATAGGCTGAGCCCACTGTCATGTAAGAAGCTGGCCAGAGCTCCTTACATGACAGCGGGCTCAGCCTATCACTGGCCGGGGCGGGAAGTGGAATGACGTCCGGACCGTGAGGCCTGTGCCGGACCAACGGGGGCTCGTAGGAAGGTATGTATAAGTTTATTTTGTTTATTTTTTAGGCCCGGGCATATATAAATGTTTACCACTGCAGTTGTCCTTTAACAATTGCTTCAAGGAGTATCACACTTCCATGGAGTACTAAATTTATAACTCTCTAACCCCATTTTGATTTCCCATAATTTGACCCCAATGTACCTCAACAGTACATTCTCCTCCAAATTTTAAACCGAAACCCCCCTCCCCCCCACCCCCCAAAATAAAATAACTTTCACATAATACCCCTGATAAGACCTCTTGGGGTACTTTTGTTTCCAGAAATGGGTCACCGAGTTTAGGGACAACCACACACAAAACATTCCCAGAATGATGACTCAGAGCACAGGGTTTGGGGCATGCATAATTTTTAATTTTGGCTATGCTCTGGGTCATTATTCTGGGAACATAATTTACAGATCAGTAAGACAATTGCAATTTTCATCTATTCCTGGAAAATACATTCCTCAAATGTACTTTCTGTAAGTGGGTGTTCCTTTAATTTTTCCCCCTCATCTGAATGTATGTATCAGCTACTGATAGAGGTCAGAAAGAAACAAATGAGAACAGAGTTCTCTCTAATGAACCCCCTTCATATTTCCAGGCAGCAATTTGGGGTCATACAGTGGGGGAAAAAAATATTTAGTCAGTCACCAATAGTGCAAGTTCTCCCACTTAAAAAGATGAGAGAGGCCTGTAATTTTCATCATAGGTACACTTCAACTGTGAGAAACAGAATGGGGGGGGGGGGGGGGGATACAGGAAATCACATTGTAGGATTTCTAACAAATTAATTGGTAGATTCCTCTGTAAAACAAGTATTTGGTCACCTACAAACGAGCTAGATTTCTGGCTCTCACAGACCTGTAACAACTTCTTTAACCCCTTAAGGATGGAGGGTTTTTCTGTTTTTGCACTTTCATTTTTTTCCTTCTTACCTTTTAAAAATCATAACCCTTTAGATTTTGCACCTAAAAATCCATATGATGGCTTATTTTTTGCGCCACCAATTCTACTTTATGACATTCATTTTACCCAAAAATCTATGCCGAAATGGAAAAGAAAATAATTGTGCGACAAAATTGAAGAAGAAACGCTTGGAACTTTTGGAAGCTTCCGTTTCTACGCAGTAAATTTTTTGTTAAAAATGACACCATATCTTTATTTTGTAGGTCCATATGATTAAAATGATACCCAACTTATATAGGTTTGATTTTGCCATACTTCTGGAAAAAATCATAACTACATGCAGGAAAATGTATACGTTTAACCTTTTGGGGACGGAGCCCATTAGGACCCTAAGGACGGCAGCATTTTTTGCAAATCTGACCACTGTCACTTTAAGCATTAATAACTCTGGGATGCTTTTACTTATAAATTTGTTTCAGAGATAGTTTTTTTGTGACATTCTACATTATGGTAGTGGTAAATTTTCGTCGATACTTGCATCATTTCTTGGTGAAAAACTCAAAAATTTTATGAAAAATTTGACAATTTAGCATTTTTCGAACTTTGAAGCTCTCTGCTTGAAAGGAAAATAGACATTTCAAATAAATTATATATTGATTCACATATACAATAGGTCTACTTTTATATTTGCATCATAAAGTTGACATGTTTTTACTTTTGGAAGACATCAGAGGGCTTCAAAGTTCAGCAGCAATTTTCCAATTTTTCACAAAATTTTCAAAATCGGAATTTTTCAGGGACCAGTTCAGTTTTGAAGTAGATTTGAAGGGCCTTCATATTAGAAATATCCCACAAATGACCCAATTATAAAAACTGCACCCCTCAAAGTATCCAAAATGACATTCAGTAAGTGTGTTATCCCTTTGGGTGTTTCACAGGAATAGCACAGTGAAGGAGAAAATTCAAAATCTTCATTTTTTACACTCGCATGTTCTTGTAGACCCAGTTTTTGAATTTTTACAAGTGGTAATGAGAGAAATTGGGTTACAAATTTTGGGGGGCTTTTTCTCCTGAGTGTGTTTACATTTTTTACAAAAATGCTGTTTTTCCCTAAATTTTACATTTTTACAAGGGGTAATAGGAGAAAATGTAACCCCATTTCTTCCCCCAGTAATACCCCATGTGTGGACGTCAAGTGCTCCGCTGGCGAACTACAATGCTCAGAAGAAGAGGAGAGCCATTGAGCTTTTGGAAGGAGAATTTGTTTGGAATGATAGTCAGGGGCCATGTGCGTTTACAAAGCCCCCTGTGGTGCCAGAACAGTGGACCCCCCACATGTGACCCCATTTTGGAAACTACACCCCTCACAGAATTTAATAAGGGGTGCAGTGAGTATTTACACCCCACTGGCGTTTGACAGATATTTGGAATTAAATTAAATTAAAATTACATTTTTCATTTTCATGGACCACTGTTCCAAAAATCTGTCAGACACCTGTGGGGCGTAAATGCTCACTGCACCCCTTAATACATTACATGAGGGGGTGTAGTTTCCAAAATGGGGTCACATGTGGGGGAAGTCCATTGTTCTGGCACGATGGGGGCTTTTTAAACACACGTGGCCTTCAATTCCGGAGAAATTTTCTCTTCAAAATCCCAATGGCGCTCCTTCGCTTCTGAGCATTGTAGTTCACCCGCAGAGCACTTTACATCCACATATGGGGTATGTTCTTACTCAGAAGAAATGGGGTTACAAATTTTGGGGGGCTTTTTCCTATTTTCCCTTGTGAAAATAAAAAATTTAGGGTAACACCAGCATTTTAGTGAAAAATGTTTTCTTCATTTTCCCATCCAAATTTAATGAAAATCCGTCAAACACCTGTGGGGTGTTAAGGCTCACTCTACTCCTTGTCACGTTCCGTGAGGGGTGTAGTTTCCAAAATGGGGTCACATGTGGGTATTTATGTTTTTTCATTTATGGCAGAACCGCTGTAAAATCAGCCACCCCTGTGCAAATCACCAATTTAGGCCTCAAATATACATGGTGCGCTCTCACTCCTGAGTCTTGTTGTGCGCCCGCAGAGCATTTCACGCCCACATATGGGGTATTTACGTACTCAGGAGAAATAGCGCTACAAATTTTGGTGTATTTTTTTCCTTTTACTGCTTGTGAAAATAAAAAGTATGGGGCAACACCAGCATGTTAGTGTACAAAAAAAAAATGTACACTAACAGGCTGGTGTAGCCCCCAACTTTTCCTTTTCATAAGGGGTAAAAGGAGAAAAAGCCCCCCAAAATTTGTAGTGCAATTTCTCCCGAGTACGGAAATACCCCATATGTGGCCCTAAACTGTTTCCTTGAAATACGACGGGGCTCCGAAGTGAGAGAGCGCCATGCGCATTTGAGGACTAAATTAGGGATTGCATAGTGGTGGACATAGGGGTATTCTACGCCAGTGATTCCCAAACAGGGTGCCTCCAGCTGTTGATAAACTCCCAGCATGCCTGGACAGTCAGTGGCTGTCCAGAAATGCTGGGAGTTGTTGTTTTGCAACAGCTGGAAGCTCCGTTTTGGAAACACTGCCGTACAATATGTTTTTCATTTTTATTGGGGGCAGGGGGGGGGGGGGGGGGGAGGGGACAGTGTAAGGGGGTGTTTATGTAGTGTTTTATTTATTTTGTGTTAGTGTAGTGTTTTTAGGGTACATTCGCACAGGTGTGTTACGGAGAGTTTCCCGCGAAAAATGTGCCGCAGTCCAAACTTGAAGCAGGAAACTTGCTGTAAACCTGCCTGTGTGAATGCACCCTGTACATTAACATGGGGGGGGGGGGGGGGGGACCTCCAGCTGTTTCAAAACTACAACTCCCAGCAAGCACGGTCTGTCAGTACATGCTGGGAGTTGTACTTTTGCAACAGCTGGAGGCACACTGGTTGGAAAACCTTCAGTTATGTTCTGTTACCTAACTCAGTATTTTCCAACCAGTGTGCCTCCAGCTGTTGCAAAACTACAAGTCCCAGCATGTACCGATCGCCGAAGAGCATGCTGGGAAATGTAGTTATGCAACAGTAGGAGGTACGCAACTACAAATCCCAGCATGCCCAGACAGCAAACAGCTGTTTTGGCATGCTAGGAGTTGTAGTTTTGCAAGATCTGGAGGGATACAGTTTAGAGACCACTGTATAGTGGTCTCAAACTGTAGCCCTCCAGCTGCTGCAAAACTACATATTCCAGCATGCCCAAAAAGCTGTCTGGGCATGCTGGGAGTTGTAGTTTTGAAACATCTGGAGGGCTACAGGTAGGGTTGCCACCCTGCCGGTATTTTACCGGCACAGCCGGTATTTTCATCTACATTCTGGGCTGTGCCGGTAAGTTTGGATGAAAAATACCGGCCATGCAATGGCCGGTATTTTTCATTCACTGACAGGGGCGGACTGAGCAGCATCCCCAGAAGAGCACTGCTTTCATGACCGGCAACTACATTTTGCCTGTGACCTGCAGACTGCCGCACTACAGTTTCAGCCCCCGACACAAAGCCCACTGACTGTCGGGCTGTACAATGCCCAGGTCTAACACCACCAGCCTGTGACAGGGAGAGCTCCATGCGATGACAGAAAGAGATTGTACAGTGCTGGGGAGGGGGCATGCACCTCCTGTCTCCTCTCTCCCCCTCCCCCTCCTTCCCTCTGCCGTGCAGTCTTACAACCCTCCATAGGCAGAGCAGGGAGGGGAGAGGAGGAGAGGCCGTGTATCCTGTCTCCCTCTGCTGCGCAGGGCGGGTGAGTGTCTGTGTGTGTACATATGTGTCTGTGTGTGTACATATGTGTCTGTGTGTGTACATATGTGTCTGTGTGTGCACATATGTGTCTGTGTGTGCACATATGTGTCTGTGTGTGCACATATGTGTCTGTGTGTGCACATATGTGTCTGTGTGTGCACATATGTGTCTGTGTGTGCACATATGTGTCTGTGTGTGATTATATGTGTCTGTGTGTGCACATATGTGTCTGTGTGTGATTATATGTGTCTGTGTGTGATTATATGTGTCTGTGTGTATATATAGGTGTCTGTGTGTATATATAGGTGTCTGTGTGTATATATAGGTGTCTGTGTGTATATATAGGTGTCTGTGTGTATATATAGGTGTCTGTGTGTATACATAGTATACATAGTTAGTACGGTCGAAAAAAGACATATGTCCATCAAGTTCAACCAGGGAATTAAGGGGTAGGGGTGTGGCGCGATATTGGGGAAGGGATGAGATATCGGTATATATCGGTGTCTGTGTGTGTATGTCTGTGTCTGTGTGTGTATGTCTGTGTCTGTGTGTGTATGTCTGTGTCTGTGTGTGTATGTCTGTGTCTGTGTGTGTATGTCTGTGTCTGTGTGTGTATGTCTGTGTCTGTGTGTGTATGTCTGTCTGTGTGTGTATGTCTGTGTCTGTGTGTGTATGTCTGTGTCTGTGTCTGTGTGTGTATGTCTGTGTCTGTCTGTGTGTGTATGTCTGTGTCTGTGTCTGTGTGTGTATGTCTGTGTCTGTGTCTGTGTGTGTATGTCTGTGTCTGTGTCTGTGTGTGTATGTCTGTGTCTGTGTCTGTGTGTGTATGTCTGTGTCTGTGTCTGTGTGTGATTATATGTGTCTGTGTGTGATTATATGTGTCTGTGTGTGATTATATGTGTCTGTGTGTGATTATATGTGTCTGTGTGTGATTATATGTGTCTGTGTGTGATTATATGTGTCTGTATATATGTGTCTGTATATATGTGTCTGTATATATGTGTCTGTATATATGTGTCTGTATATATGTGTCTGTATATATGTGTCTGTATATATGTGTCTGTATATATGTGTCTGTATATATGTGTCTGTATATATGTGTCTGTATATATGTGTCTGTATATATGTGTCTGTATATATGTGTCTGTATATATGTGTCTGTATATATGTGTCTGTATACATGTGTCTCTGTGTGTCTGTGTATATGTGTGTCTGTGTATATGTGTGTCTGTGTATATATGTGTGTGTGTGTGTATATGTGTGTCTGTGTGTATATATGTGTGTGTGGGGGGGGGGGGAGCTGCCTAATCTGGGGTACAACTATGCTCGTAATCTGGGGGACAACTATACTGATCTGGGGGACAACTATACTGATCTGGGGGACAACTATACTGATCTGGGGGACAACTGTGCTCCTAATCTGGGGGACAACTGTGCTCCTAATCTGGGGGACAACTGTGCTCGTAATCTGGGGGACAACTATGCTCGTAATCTGGGGGGACAACTATACTGATCTGGGGGGACAACTATACTGATCTGGGGGACAACTATACTGATCTGGGGGACAACTATACTGATCTGGGGGACAACTATACTGATCTGGGGGACAACTATACTGATCTGGGGGACAACTATACTGATCTGGGGGACAACTATGCTGCCTAATCTGGGGGACAACTGTGCTCCTAATCTGGGGGACAACTGTGCTCCTAATCTGGGGGACAACTGTGCTCCTAATCTGGGGGACAACTGTGCTCCTAATCTGGGGGACAACTATGCTCGTAATCTGGGGGACAACTATGCTCGTAATCTGGGGGACAACTATACTGATCTGGGGGACAACTATGCTGCCTAATCTGGGGGACAACTGTGCTCCTAATCTGGGGGACAACTATGCTCCTAATCTGGGGGACAACTATGCTGTCTAATCTGGGGGACAATTATGCTGCCTAATCGGGGGGACAATTGTGCTCCTAATCTGGGGGACAACTATGCTGCCTAATCTGGGGGACAACTGTGCTCCTAATCTGGGGAACAACTATGCTGCCTAATCTGGGGGACAACTACCCGGCCCTCCACAATATTTTTAGTTTCTCATGTGGCCCCATGGGATAAATAATTGCCCACCCCATTCCTCCTCAACCCTGGACATTCCTTAACCTGGAGCCGCCCGGGGAAAGGAGAAAGTGAAGACAAGAGACTGGTGAGACCTCTCTGCAAAATTGTGTATTTGATGCAGTGTTTCCCAAGCAGGGTGCCCCCCAGCTGTTGCAAAACTACAACTCCCATCATGCCCGGACAGCCTTTGGCTGTCCATGCATGCAGGGAGTTGTAGTTTTGCAATAGCTGGAGGCACCCTGGTTGGGAAACACTGATTTAATGTTTGTTTGTTTTTTGAAATTTTTTTATTTTCCGATGTTATTTAATGTTTTAATGTGTGAAACTATCTGCTGCGCTCTGTATCTAATCCTGTCATGTGTGATACTGTCTGCTGAGCCTGTATATCCAAATCTGTCATGTGGGATAGGAGCCTGTGTATCTAATCCTGTCATGTGCGATACTGTCTGCTGAGCCTGTGTATCTAATCCTGTCATGTGTGATACTGTGAGCTGATCCTGTGTATCTATATCTGTCATGTGGGATACTATCTGCTGAGCCTGTGTATCTAAATCTGTCATGTGTGATACTGTCTGATTAGCCTGTTTATCTGACGTTGCGCAGGGGGACGTCACTTGTCATCAGAGAGAGCTAGCGTTGCTGTCGCGCACCACCACTACCGCCGCCGCTGGCATAAATAGGGTTTTGGTAGGTATTCTATAAATGTAAATTTTTTGTGCGATATAGGAAAATTCCCCCCGCATATATATTGTATCCCTCCAATCCCCTATGCCATTTCTTAAACCCCCCTCCCATCCCCCGTGCCATTTCTTAAACCCCTGATCCTTCAGCCCCTGTGCAATCTGGCCCCTCCCCTTTTGTAGCTCCACCCCCCACATAGCCACACCCATGACCGGTATTTTTCTGAGGGAAAGGTGGCAACCCTAGCTACAGGTTAGAGACTACTGTATAGTGGTCTCAGACTGTACCCTCCAGATGTTGCTAGGCAACTTCCCGGCTTCCGTAGGATCCAGGGAGCCGTCCACTTCTGCCGCACGACATCGCCGCCTGCCGATCACCATCGCCCGCTGCCTCCGGATGGGTAAGTGGATCTTCGGCGCCTGGTCCCCTTCGGTTCCCCGTTCTGCCCCGCCTATTGTGGGTGGGGGGGGAACGAAAGTTAACCCCCGCGCCCCCGATCTGCTATTGGTCGTCGCTTCTGACGACCAATTGCAGGGATAGGAGGGGTGGCACCCCCTGGGCATTTGCGCTGGATGCCTACAGATCGATATCAGCAGTCACCCCGTTCCAGTCCCCTCGAAATTCCCATGGGCGTATGCATACGCCCTTCATCCTTAAGTACCAGGACGCAAGAGCATATGCATACTTTGGAATTATTTTTGCGCGTACACCATTGAACGTGCAGTTTAAGGATATATTTTTTATAATTCGGACATTTCCGCACGCGGCAATTCCACATTTTTATTTACACTGTCTTTTCTTTTTTAAATGGGATAAGGGGGTGATTCAAACTTTTATTAGGGAAGGGATGAACTTTATTAACTTTTTTTTTTTCCACTTTTTTTTTTTTTTTTTGCAATGTTATAGCTCCCATAGGGGGCTATAACACTGCATTCACTGATCTTTTACATTGATCTATGGTTTCTCATCGAAAGGGAGTGGGAGAAGGGCGCATAGGTGCACCCTTCGTGCCCAACAGGTGAAGAGTGTCCTCTGTCCTCCACTCGTTACCTGTATTAATGCCACCTGTTTGAACTTGTTATCAGTATAAAAGACACCTGTCCACAACCTCAAACAGTCACACTCCAAACTTCCCTATGGCCAAAACTAAAGAGCTGTCGAAGGACACCAGAAACAAAATTGTAGACCTGCTCCAGGCTGGGAAGACTGAATCTGCAATAGGAAAGCAGCTTGGTGTGAAGAGATCAACTGTGGGAGTAATTATTAGAAAATGGAAGATATACAAGACCACTGATAATCTCCCTCGATCTGGGGCTCCACGCAAGATCTCACCCCATGGTGTCAAAATTATCACTAGAACGGTGAGCAAAAATCCCAGAATCACACAGGGGGACCTAGTGAATGACCTCCAGAGAGCTGGGACCAAAGTAACAAAGGCTACCATCAGTAACACACTACGCCGCCAGGAACTCAAATCATGCAGTGCCAGACGTGTCCCCCTGCTTAAGCCAGTACATGTTGAGGCCCGTCTGAAGTTTGCTAGAGAGCATTTGGATGATCCAAAGGATTGTGAGAATGTCATATGGTCAAATGAAACCAAAGTAGAACTTTTTGGTAAAAACTCAACACGTCGTGTTTGGAGGAGAAAGAATGCAGAGTTGCACTCAAAGAACACCATACCTACTGTGAAGCATGGGGGTGGAAACATCATGCTTTGGGGCTGTTTTTCATCAAAGGGACCAGGATGACTCATCAGTGTAAAGGAAAGAATGAATGGGGCCATGTATCGTGCGATTTTGAGTAAAAACCTCCTTCCATCAGCAAGGGCATTGAAGATGGGTGTGGGTCTTTCAGCATGACAATGATCCCAAACTTCTAAGAAGCATTTCAGGGTCCTGGAGTGGCCTAGCCAGTCTCCAGTTCTCAACCCCACAGAAAACTTTTGGAGGGAGTTGAAAGTCCATGTTGCCCAGCGACAGCCCCAAAACCTCACTGCTCTAGAGGAGATCTGCATGGAGGAATGGGCCAAAATACCAGCAACAGTGAAAAGCCTTGTGAAAACTTACAGAAAATGTTTGACCTCTGTCATTGCCAACAAAGGTTATATAACAAAGTATTGAGATGAACTTTTGTTATTGACCAAATACTTATTTTCCACCATAATTTGCAAATAAATTCTTTAAAAATCAGACAATGTGATTTTATGTTTTTTTTTTTTAATGTCTCTCATAGTTGAGGTATACCTATGATGAAGATAACAGGCCTCTCTCATCTTTTCTAGTGAGAGAACTTGCACAATTGGTGGCTGACTAAATACTTTTTCCCCCACTGTATGTTGGTTGTTGCCAGAATGATGAAGCTGAGCATAGGTTGAAAATAGAAATTTTCAATTTTCACAATCTACACTTGCATCACATCCATTCCGGGAAAAAGTTTTTTTGGAAACACCTTTGTGTTCAAAATATCCACCTCACCCCTATACCCATTCCAGGGGGGGGGGGGGGGGGGTCTGTAATGGGGTCACATGTGGTTGTTTTTTTTCCTCTGATTGTATGTAACCATTTGCTACTGCCATGTCATTGGCCTCAAATGCGAACATAGCTCTATGACTCTTGAGCCCTGTTGTTGTGGGTCCACACAGCATGTTACGTCCACATATGGGGTATTTTCATGCTTGGTGGATAATGGAGTTACACATTTTAGGGTGCCTTTTCTCCTATTAACTCTTGCAAAGGAAACATTTTGGGTAACAACAGCATTTTAGAGAAAATGTATGGCTCACTTTTCCAAAACACCTGTGAGGTGTAAGTACTCACTGTACCCCTTGTTACGTTCCTAGAGGGGTGTAGTTTCCAAAATGATGGCATATGTGGGGGGGGGGTTCCGCTGTTCTGGGACCATAGGAGGTTTGAAAACGCACATGGCCCCTGACTTCCAGCTGAATTCTCTCTCCAAAAGCCCAATGGAGCTCCTTCTCTTCTGAGCCATGTTGTGCACCCGCAGAGCACTTCATGTCCACATACGGGGTATTTCCATAATCAGAACAAATGGGGTTACAAATTTTGAGGTTTTTTTTCTCCTACTATACTTAGCGAAAATGAAAAATTTGGGGTAAAACCTGCATTTTAGTGAAAAAAAATCATCTCATTTTAAATTTTCACGTCCCACTTTAACGAAAGTTCATCAAACACCTGTGGGATGTTAACTTCACAGTACCCCCCCTCCCCCCCTGTTACGTTCCTTAAGGGTGTAGTTTCCAAAATAGTGTGCCATGTGTTTTTTTTTTTTTTGTTCTGGCACCATGGGGGTTATCTAAATGCGATATGCCCCCCAAAAACCATTTCAGCAAAATTCGCTCTCTCCAAAAGCCCAATGTTGCACCTTCCCTTCTGAACCCTCTAGTGCACCCATTGAGCAATTTACATCCACACATGAGGTATTTGGGTTACACATTCTTTTTTTACTCCTTGTGAAAATGAAAAAAATGGGGCTACAAGAAAAGGTTAGTGTAAAAAATTTAGATTTTTCTCCTATACTTTGCTGCTATTCCTGTGAAGCCCCTAAAGAGTTAAATGACCCCATAATTAAAACTGCACCCCTTAAAGTAATCAAAATAACATTCAGAAAGTTTACGGGGGATTTCTAACAAAGACCCACAAATTCACTTCAAAACTGAACTGTTCCTAAAAAAACATGTCAAAAAGTAAAAACATGTCAACGTTATGATGCAAACATAAAGCAGACATATTGTATATGTGAATCAATACATAATTTATTTGTATGGTCCATTTTCCTTACAAGCAAAGAGTTTCAAAGTTAGAAAAATGCTTAATTTCCCAATTTTTCTTAAAATGTTGGAATTTTTCACCAAGAAATTATGCAAGAATCAACGAAAATTTACCACTGTAGAATGTCACGAAAAAACATTCTCAGAATCAGTATGATAAGTTAAAGAATCAAAATACAAAAAACATGCAAAGAAGGTTTCTATATACCTAGGGCATATACAAGCATACACCTATAATAAATGCCACAATGGGAAGGTAACTATAGTAGTTTCTCAAATGAGAAATGGGGTGCTGTATCACTAAAAAGCCCTCTTGATGTGACAGGAAAAGCCAACTAGACTCCAAAAAATTCAAACAAACAACAAAGAGAGGGGAGCTATTTGAAAGATAAACAATTAATCTTTATTGAAGAAATACATATTCAAAACAGTGCATGAATAAAAACATATTAAAACAGGAGGCATAGACGACAAGAAGGCGGCAAAACCTGGGACACAACACTTGTCAGGCAGTAATAGATATAATTCATAAAAGTACCATGAAAACAGAAAGATGTGAAGCAGCTGAGAATTTAAATGTGCAAAATGGCAGGGAATCTGGACAACAGAAGTCCTAAAGTGCAGGTGCAATTCACTATCCGCCACAATGAGCACAAAAAGTAATAAAGCTGAACAGACATCAAGCTATACATACCAAGTAATGATAAGAAGTACTGCAAGTCCCAGGATGCCGCCACCCCTACACGTGTTTCGGTCCGCTGACCTTCGTCCGGGGGTGACTGCATCCAAGCAACTAGGCGTCATCACCGGCGGCCGCATTCCGAAGCCCGCGTCATGTGAAGCCCACGCAACAAAGTCATGTGAGCGGCACATAGAGACGCAAGATCCGGGAGTACGGTAGCCGGGGAGAGGCAGAAACTTTTTTCACGTTTTTGTCACCTCATCACGTTGTTGGTTGGTCGCCGGGCATGGATGTATGTGCACTACCATCCATGCGATAAGCAGTGGTCGCCCAACAATCAATGTATATTAATGTGTTTATATTGATTTTATTTATATATGTTTACATATATATTTCTTTATTTTATGTATTTATTTTATTAATATTAATTTTATATTGCTTAGAGCATGGTTATTTTACACTACACATTTTCACCTTTGTACACACATTCACACTATTTTTTCATATATCATTTTTTATCAATTCACACTATTTTCATGTATATATACACACATTTTTTCACCCATCAAATTAATTTATATTTTTCATTCACCTTACACACAGTGTCAATATTTCACTTAATGCTAATGTACTTCATATTCATTATTTTATGGTTTTCTTTGTGTATATATATATATATATATATATATATATATATATATATATATTTGTATATACGTGTACAGGTGTATTTATATATATTTTCTAATCAATGTAAATTTCGTATATTTTGTATATATGTGATTGATATATATATATATATATATATATATATATATATATATAGTGATTATTTGTTGATTTTTGTACCTATATATATATATATATATATATATATATATACACATATAATTATTATTATTATATTGCCCCTTTATATTAATCAATTATCCCAATCATGCTGCATCTTTCTATCCTATTATGTTCTAATCCGGAGCACTTAGTCACTTTATTGTCAGTGCTAGGTGCGATACCTTGATTCATCCACTAGGGGTCCCCGGTGTACTCTTCCTTTGTAAACGCGTCCTGCTCTGCCTTCTCCCCGGCTACCGTACTCCTGGATCTTGCGTCTCTATGTGCCGCTCACGTGACTTTGTTGCGTGGGCGTCACATGACGCGGGCTTCGGGATGCGGTCGCCGGTGATGACGCAGAGCGGAGCGCCCTATACAGGTGATAAAGGTTAATAATTTAGATACTTGCTCTGCAATTGGTCATACATCATATAAATACCCATAGTTGCTTGGATGCCGTCACCCCCGGACGAAGGTCAGCGGACCGAAACACGTGTAGGGGTGGCGGCATCCTGGGACTTGCAGTACTTCTTATGGTATGGTATAGCTTGATGTCTGTTCAGCTTTATTACTTTTTGTGCTCATTGTGGCGGATAGTGAATTGCACCTGCACTTTAGGACTTCTGTTGTCCAGATTCCCTGCCATTTTGCACATTTAAATTCTCAGCTGCATCACATCTTTCTGTTTACGTGGTACTTTTATGAATTATATCTATTACTGCCTGACAAGTGTTTTGTCCCAGGTTTTGCCGCCTTCTTGCCGTCTATTCCTCCTGTTTTAATATGTTTTTATTCAAGCATTGTTTTGAATATGTATTTCTTCAATAAAGATTAATTGTTTATCTTTCAAATAGCTTCCCTCTCTTTGTTGTTTATTTTAAGTTAAAGAATCCCAGAGTTATTAATGCATAAAGAGACACAAGTCAGATTTGAAAAAAAAAATGCTCTGATCCTTAAAGTGTACCCGTCAGATCCAACAAAATTTTTTTTTTAATATATCACTCAGTACCTAATCCTGACCATGTACATCTAATTTTTATGTGTCTAGCACCTTTATTTTTTTTATTACACTTTTAATTTAGCTCACTAGTCTGAATTCCTCTCAAACGGGGCGTGGCCTCACTGTGCAGGTCTCCGCCCCCTCCCTCAGTATGCTGTCTGCTCACATCTCCCCTAGCATTAGGAAAACTACAACTCCCAGCTTGTCTTCACTGACAGTAGCGGGACACAAGCTGACAGTGGGAGGATTTTTCCTCCAGCTGTGAGCCCTGCACTCACAGCTGTCAATCAAGGAAGTGTGACGCATGGACACAGCAGGACTAGTATGCGTCCAAGCAGGCGCGGGGGGGGGGGGGGGGGGGCGATTGTTTGACTGGCTTTTTCAGTATGAAATGCTGAAAATTTTCTAATGAAAGCAATTGCAAAACCTATTGGTTTTGCATGGTTTACAACATATAAAAAGTTTTTGTATATGACAGTGCCCATTTAAGATCAAAATGGGCTTGTTCCATAAAGGGGTACTCCGGTGAAAACATTTTTTTTTTTTTTAAATCAACTGGTGCCAGAAAGTTAAGCAGATTTGTAAATGACTTCTATTTAAAAATCTTAATCCTTCCAGTACTTAGCCGCTGTATGCTTCAGAGGAAGTTATTTTCTTTTCTGTCTGACCACAGTGCTCTCTGCTGACACCTCTGTCCATGTCAGGAACCGTCCAGAGTAAGATAGGTTTGCTATGGCAATTTGCTTCTGCTCTGGACAGTTCCTGACATGGACAAAGGTGTCAACAGAAAGCACTGTGGTCAGACAGAAAATAAAAAAAAAATAAAAAGGACTTCCTGTGGAGCATACAGCAGCTGATAAAGTACTGGATGTATTAGGATTTTTAAATAGAAGTAATTTACAAATTTGTTTAACTTTTTGGCACCAGTTGATAAAAAAAATTTGTTAAAGATAGCGTACCCCTCTATAGAGTTAATGCTCTATATTTTATTTATGGTTGACAGTTTGGAATTCGCTTTAAAACAGTTTTAAATGGCTAATTGGTAAGAAGCCTAATTATATTTTACTAGAGCACCCCCTGGTGGATGTGGCACCTGGATATTAACAGGATGTGATGTGCATAGATAATATGGGTGATATCACATAGTCATTACCATAAGTACACACACAAGATACATTACATTCATTGGGGAATTCCAATTTAGGATGGTGTGACCAACAGATAACAGAACGTGGTTTTAAACCAGATGTTGAGTCACATGAGACACACAAGAAAGACAAAATACAAGAGAAATCTTCTGAATACTTTGAGAGATCATCTATTTCTCTGAGTCCTGCATCTGAATTGGTCAAAAAGGGGCCTGGGACAGCCATGGTGAGATCAGAGTAGATCAGAACCAACCGGTTTGAACACTCGGTAATAGGGAGATGGCTACACATGACGAGGCAATGGTCCGCCAAATGTTTCTAGACGCAGATGGCAGGTACCGCATGACTAGTAAGAGACACAGAAATGGTATTTCATTCAATTAAGACTACCCTGCTTTATGTGAAATTATACCATTTAGATTAATGAATGAATACATTTATTAAATTAATTAATTAATTTCCATATCGAGATTGTTGTCTTAGGATGTTCTGGATTCTGAATTCCAACTGCAGAAGAATCCATTTCCCAGACCCACATCAAAGCATTGAACTAGTGCTTTAGATGTAGGCAGATATCCTTCACCAAGTTAAGTGTTATAAATATATTTCCCCCTAGGAAAAACTTGCTTCAAGGTTTTCCCGCTAAAATATAGTGCACACCAGATCATATAGGTTTGTGCCTGGTCTTAGAAGTCTTACCAAAAGTCATGTGTGGAATATACCGTAGTTCCTAATGGGCAGAATGATGTTTAATTTACTATTTTACTATTTAATTATATTTACTTATAATATATATATATATAATTTATTTAATTATATTTACTAATTTACTATTATAAACCCAACCTGTTTTGTTGGGTTTTGCACCAGAATTGAAAGAAAAACAAAACAAAACTGATAAACTCTCCATTTTATTGAGAAAACCCGAAAAAGTGACGTGGCTGTTGTGAAGAGGGCGTGGTTGCGCGTCCCTTACTTTTTCTAAAAATCCCAACATATATACTAAGGTTTCCACACAAAATGTGGTGGATTTGAGCTGAGGAAAACCCTACAGTTCAGAGCATGTGTAAAAAAGCTAAATATAGGTAAAAGTGCAAAATGTAGGGAAACCTTAGTAAATTGCCTGGAAAAAATATCTGATGGGGAAAAAAAAAACATAGAAAACTACACTCCACTCTTAGTAAATCAGGGCCAATATCTCTTCCATGTTGTATCCTTAGATGGCGTGTGCCCATTTCCAGTATCATGTAATGTGTAGTGGTTAGAAGAGGGCAGAGTGAATTTATCATTCCACATTCATGCCTATGAGATTGCCCATCTTGATATCATGAGGTTGCCACTTGCAGAGTGAT
This sequence comes from Hyla sarda, assembly GCF_029499605.1. Lineage (NCBI taxonomy): Eukaryota > Metazoa > Chordata > Amphibia > Anura > Hylidae > Hyla > Hyla sarda. The sequence continues at coordinate 140,890,115 of NC_079196.1, forward strand.
AGAGCCTTTTCTTATAGGATATCCATCTATCCAAGTTAAAGCACAACTGTCATGGATATTGTACCCCCCCCAGACAAATACCATGAAAGTATAGATGATGACAATTGCAATGCAGCCGTACCTTTGGCTGCTCTTTATCACACTATCAGTCAGAAAATAGTTTTAGCGTGCAGTCAGCAACAGTTGGTTAGGCGTGGCTGAGGGTTCGCACCTCTGCAACACCTATCAACTGTAAGTGAGCGCTGGGACCACTCTGCAATTGACATTCAAGTCCCCAGCGCAAGCAGCTCTGATTTTCATGATGTGCGGGCTTATGTAAAGCCTCAGTGGATTCATGAAATATGTGCACCCTCATAATATACAGTGCTCGGACACCTCTTTTTCCTCTGGGTGCCAGAGACGCGCTGCTTCTGCTTTCACTAGAGGAACAGAGTCGGCAGCGACAAAGCACTCACTCGTGTAGTCTGCCACCAGCTCCGTGCGCCTCTATAGTACAGCGAGCTCTCTGTCTCCAGCACCCAGAGAAAAAAGAAGAGGTGCACAGGTACTGTATATTATAAAGGTGCACATATTACGTAAAGCCTCAGAGGATTCACGCTGACCCGCACATTAGGGATTGACTGATATCAATTTTTTAGGGATGATACCGATAATCTGTCACCTTTCCGGTCGATAGCCGATAACTTATACCGATATTCCGGTATAAATGATCGGCTATTTCAACGAGGCAGAAGCCGTTGCAGATCAATGATTTAAAGTGAGCGCCCTATCGCCGCCCCCCCCCCCCCCCATCCTCTGCCCACATACCGCCACCGCCCCATCGCCTACCCCCATCCCCGGAGTTATAATTACCTGTTCCTGGGGTCCGCGATCCTTCTGGCTCCGTCGGCGTTGGGGACGTCACTCGTCATTACGCAGCGCACAGCAACAGCGCAAGAGCCAGAAGGATTGCGGACCCCGGGAACAGTTAATTATAACACCGGGGATGGGAGGCGATGGGGCAGCAGCGGGATGTGGGCAGAGGATGGGTGGGCGGCGGCGGTCTGTGGGCAGAGGATAAGGAGGAGGTGATGGGGCAGCGGCATGTGGCCAGAGGATGGGGGGAGGCAATGGGGCAGTGGCGGCAGAAGATGGGGGGAGGCAATGGGGCAACGGCAGCAGTATGTGGGCAGAGGATGGGGGGAGGCAATGGGGAAGCGGTGTCGACGGTCGTCTCTGGCAGGGGGGCGGGGCATTATCGGCATATCGGCAAGGTAATTGCCGATACCGATAATGTCCAAAATCGTGATTATTGGCCGATAATATCGACCAAACCAATAATTGGTCGATCCCTACCGCACATCATAAATATCAGGGCCGCTTGCACTGGGCACCTGTATGTCAATCAAACAGCGCTCCCAATGCTCAGTTACAAAGGAGGCATGGTGGAGGTGCGGCATTGCGAAGCACAGACCACGCCAATCCGACTGTTGGAGACAGCAGGATAAAACTATTTTCTGGCTGATAACGTTTGATAAAGAGCAGCCAAAAGGTATGGCTGCATTGCAGTTGTTATCTATATCTGTTATCATGGTAATAGTCTGGGGGTACAATATCCATAACAGTTGTGCATTAACAACTGTTTATTGTTCTACTGACTTGTAGACAACAAAAGCTTGTAATACTTTATTAATATATGGATATATACCCATATCTAATGATATTAATTTCTATATATCATTGTGTTATTTACTCATTATGTTTATTACCTATAACCATATAATCTGCATATTTTTATAATACCTGTGTATAATATAACCTCCTTTGCGTTAACGTCATCTCGTCAATCATATTTATGTTCATAATTCATAACTGAGTTATGGCATTAAAATTTTGACCAGGACATAAGAAGATATGACAGATGGTACCTTTACTTACTGTGGCTGAAGATTGTGAACTTATATTGCGGCTGTCTTCTAATACAGCTGAAAAGTTGGAGAGGCTGGCCGCATGCCTTCTCCCCACCCTGATTGACTCACAGAGTTACATGCTGAAGGCTGAAGGATCAGAGCATGAGGAGGCATGCCTCTGTGATTTGGGTGGCTTTTCTGACTGTTCGCCAGGATTAGAAAAAAGCCACATTAAGTTTACAAACTGTGGCCCATATCCTTATGCTCCAACTGTTGAGGTGAGTGACAGATGCACTTTAATTACTGCACTCACAAACTAATTTTTGTGCCTTTATTACAGGCACAAGAATCAGGCCCCTGGTAGAGAACTGAATGTAAATCTCCATAAGCTCATATAGGGAATGCAAGTTAGGGCCCTATTAGATGGCCCTACATGGACAGCCTAAGGCTTATTAATCATGAAGGAAGGCCTGCTTGAACGATGGCTGGATCGTTCGTGCAACCATTTGCTGCCATCATTTGATGGCCACCCACCCGTTTTACACAGGGAAATGTGCAGAAGACAAATGACTCTTGACAGATCAGAAAGAAATGATCATTCGTCTAACGAGTATTTGCTTATTCAATGGCTATTTGTTGGTCCTATTGCAAAGAGCAATATTGGCTTGTTCACCCGTTAATTACCCCGTGTAATAGGGCCCTTAGGTTCACATAATCTACAAGGGATGCTTGTCTGATTGCTATAACAGTGCCTATGTCATGTATGTAGTGCCAAAAACACCTTCTGGACGTAGGTTTTATTTGTGAAATGTATTTATTTTATTCATTTAATAGTATTTTCTGCAGCACAGAGATAATTACATTAAATTCTGACCCTATTATAGGTCAAACTCTAACCTGTTAGAATGTTGTTTGTGTGAAAGAAAACTATGGATATTTTCCTAGTTGGATTTGAATACAGGACCCCCAAATTTTTTATACAAGTATTTAAAAGAGCACATTGGATACAATTTTAAGTGTTTCAATTTGAAAGGGTTATTTCGAATAAAAAAAATAAAAAGTTTGAGACTTCACATACAGTCATGTTGTTGCAGCTATGTAAAATAATATTTTATTCACCTTTTCATTCCTCGCCTGAGCTCAAACAGCTTCTGACCTTCTGGGATAGAAAAAACACGGATCACTGTGCCCTGTGAATGAAAGCGCTTGTGTCAAGAGATTTCAGTTGATTATAAAATGTCTATGCAGCTTCAACAGATGTTAAAGGGCACCTGTCAATATTTTCATGATGCCTGAAACACAAATTATCGGGCACATTCCCTGGTAGCTTCTGTCTGCCTGCTGGCCTTGATTGATGGATCCATTCCTGTATGGGTTTAGGCAGAGATCCTTCAAAATCAAGACTGGCAGGGCAGGCAGAAGTCACCGGGGACCACCTCGTAGTTTAGACGGATTTAAAATTATAGAAGGTACCCTTTAAAGCGATCTACAAATATTGCTGTACCCTTATTTTAGGAACGGTCTTCTGACAAGCATATTAAGACATCTGTTAGTTTAGTCATCTGTAAAGCCGACAACATTTTTCTTGGTGCCTGTGACAATATGTTTTATCAGTAATGTTTTTACTGAACTGCATTATTTTGCAATTTTCATTATAGGAAAAATTTGTGGTGTTCTCTTGTGCTCTTTCACATGAAGAATGGAGTGGGTCGGTTAACCCCTTCAAGACTGGGTAAATTTCATTTTTTTTCTTCTCCCCAGTACCTAAGAGTCATAATGCCATGCACTTTATGGTAAAATTATTATGTAACACAATGGGCCATCCAACATATGGATAATAGTAGCATAAATTGACTCACGATCATGCAGAATGCTTCATAGAATGCATACTCTATTTTCATTACATGTCTTCATAGACAGAAAGTGCTGGTGCATAAGCAGAAGAAATCCCAGGCCATGGCACGATGTTTGGGGGGAGGAGCCCCCCTTACACATGTGCAATAGGCACCGGGGTGACTGAGTCTAAGTAGGAGAATCACAGGTGAGCGTTAAGTAATATCTTAAAGGTAACCAAACTTTTGCATACAAAGTATAATAAAACATCATATTAGATTACCTACAAAAAGACCTCCTTACTCACTTTGGTTTATCTGTTTTTTATACCCTTTAACAATAAATGTATTAACTTTTTTTTTGCTGTTCTTTTTATACTCCTTGCGCTTATAAACTGGCTTTTAGGTAATCCCTTAAACACATTGGGAGCATGATAGCTTTTTTAATTCAACATATTATTCCTGTCAGAGTGTTTAGATTAAAGTGTAGTTGTAAAACCGTGATTTTCTTTTTTAAGAAAATAAATCTTAACAGGATCATATGTAAGGGTGAATGTTATAGTCTCATGTAGACTGTTAAGGGTATCAATGAATTGTAATAGAGATTTCTCATCGTCCTTCCAAAGTAGGAACATGTCATCCACGTAGTGAAGCCACGTGAATGACTGTTCCAACATTCCAGTAGCAAAAATCTTTTCATCTTCATAACTTACCATAAAAATATTGGTGAGGCTTGGGGCCACTGAGGACCCCATAGAAACGCCATATTTCTGTAATAAGAACTCCTCGTCAAATCTGAAATAATTCTTAACTAGTACAGAATCTAATAATATCATCAAAAAGGATATGGTACTGTTATTAAGATCAGGATTATTACATAATGTATCAGATTTTTTCAACTCCCTCCTCGTGAGATATTTGTTAACAAGCTTTGTACATCTAAAGTGCATAAAAAGGTGACATCAGTGCAAGAGATTTTTTCTAAAGGTACCAAAAAATCTGTTGAATCAGTTAGACACCTGGGCAATTCCTACTATGGAAGGACGATGAGAACTCTATTACAATTCGTTAATACCCTTAAAAGTCTACATGAGACTATAAAATTAACCCTTAAATATGATCCTGTTAAGATTTATTTTCTTGATGTAGAGATGAAAAAAGAAAATCATAGTTTTACCACTACACTTTATTCTAAACCCTCTGACAGGAATAATATGTTGAATAAAAAAAAAAGCTATCATGCTCCCAATGTGTTTAAGGGATTACCTAATAGCCAGTTTATAAGAGCGATGAGAATCGCTAGTACTGATTTGAAGTATAAAAATAACAGTGAAAAAAATAGTTAATACGTTTATTGCTAAAGGGTATAAAAAACAGATAATAACCTAAGTGAGTAAGGAGGTAGGAAAAATTTCACACGTTAAATTACACCAACGATCTAAGAAAAAATAAAAGACTAACCGCATTATGTACATGGGGACTTTTCACAAAAGATCCAACTTAATTAAAAAGACTATTAAAAAATACTGGGGTCTGTTATAAACGGATTCCAAATATGGAAAAATCTTTGCTGAGCCACCTATGATGATTTACAAGAGAGGACAAAGTATTGGTGACAGATTAGTGAAAAGTGAAATAGCTGTTAAGAATAAAAACAAACAGACTTTCCTTGCTAGCCGCAGAAAGGGTACCTTTGCTTGCCTGGCTTGCAATAATTACAGTAATATAATAAAAGGCGATACAGTATTTCATCCATAAAAAGGTCACAAAATCTCTATTACAGGTTGTTTTTACATGTTTAAGTGTTTATGTGATATATTTGTTAAAATGTCCTTGTGGCAAAGGATACGTAGGACAGACAGGTAGACCTATTAAAACGAGACTTATTAAACATAAGGCAGCTATCAAAAGAATGTTAAAAAAATATGGAAGATCAGAGTAGTATGAGTAGCAGTAAATATGGTGAAACAACAGTCACAAGACATTTCAAAGAACATGGAAACAATGTGACAGAACTAAAATGGAGAATACTTGAACTATTCACATTAATGACATATGAACTGCAAACGCTTGCTCCAACGTGAAGAGATTTGGATAACTCAACTTGAAACATTGATCCCTAGGGGTATGAACAAATCCTGTAACTTTAAATGGGCACTGTCAGATGCAAAAACTTTTGATATGTTGTAAAGCATGTATAACCAATAGGCTTTGCAATTGCTATCATTAGAAAATTTTCAGTACTTCATACTGAAAAAGCCAGTTAAACAACTGCCCCCCCCCCCCCGCCTGCTTGGACACATCCTAGTCCTGCTGTGTCAATGCATCATCACCTACATCATGGACCCACTTCCTTGATTGACAGCTGTGAGAGCAGGGCTCACAGCTGGGAGGAAAAATACTCCCACTGTCAGCTTGCGTCCCACAAGCTTGTGTCCAGCCTCTCCCAGCAGTGAAACAGCAAGGAAGTCTCTGCTAACTATAAGAGGGAAGTATACAAGCGATTGTTTGAGCTGTGATTGTTTTGAGCTGTATACAAGAGTGTGAAGTATACAAGTGAGTGTGGGTATAAAAGTGAGAGGGACTTAACATTAAGGGACTTTAAATTCAGGGAGTTTAATTGTTTTTATTTACTGATATTTTTGCAATCCCCAAACCTAGAATGGCCTCCATGTTGGAAAATGCAGTGCGGTGTGCATCTTGTACAATGTATGCAATCCTTGAGCAGTAGTTCGAGGGTGAATATTGTTGTGTGAGATGTGAGCGAGTTGTTTGTTTGGAAGCTCAGATCCTGGATCTAGAGGAACAACTGGCAACATTGAGATGCATTGGTAACCCGGAGAGGAGTCTGATACAGAAGGTAAATGGGAAATTTTTAAATCAACTCTAAATAACTATACAGCTAAATATATACCAAAGGGGAACAAATATAAATGATTAAAACTAAATCCTACATGGCTGACAAATGAAGTTAAAAGAGCAATAAACAACAAAAAATAGCCTTCAAAAAATACAAATCTGATGGGTCAGCTATAACATTTAAACAGTACAAAGAGCTTAATAAAATCTGTAAAAATGTAATTAAAACAGCAAAAATAAAAAATGAGAGACAGGTGGCCAAAGAATGAAAAACTAATCCTAAATATTTTTTTAGATATATAAATGCAAAAAAACCAAGGACAGAGGATGTAGGACCCCTTAATAATGATAATGGGGAGGTTGTCATGGGCGATCAAGAGAAGGCGGAGCTACTGAATGGGTTCTTTGGTTCTGTATATACTAGGGAAGAAGGAGGAGCTGACATTGGCCAGGTCAATGATGGTAACACATCATGTAATGTACTGAACTGGCTTAATGTAGAGCTGGTACAAGGTAAGTTAAGTAAAGAAAATGTAAAGTAAAGCAAATCTCCAGGGCCAGATGGATTGCACCCAAGAGTTCTTAGAGAGGTAAGTTCAGTAATATCTTTACCCCTGTTCATGATATTTAGAGATTCACTGGTGTCTGGTATTGTGCCAAGGGACTGGCGCAAGGCGAATGTGGTACCAATCTTCAAGAAGTGGTCTAGGTCTTCCCCAGGAAATTGTAGACCGGTAAGTTTAACGTGCATTTTGGGTAAATTGTTTGAAGGACTTATAAGGGGTTACATACAGGAATACATAGGGGATAATTGTATTATAAGTGATAGCCAGCATGGGTTTACTAAGAATAGAACCAATCTAATTTGCAATCTAATTTGCTTTTATGAAGAGGTGAGTAGAAGCCTTGACAGAGGAATGGCTGTGGATATAGTGTTTCTGGATTTTGCTAAAGCATTTGATACTGTCCCTCATAGACGTCTGACAGGTAAGTTAAGGTCTTTGGGCTTGGAAACTTTAGTTTGTAACTGGATTGAACACTGGCTCATGGACCGTACCCAGAGAGTGGTGGTCAATGATTCGTACTCTGATTGATCCCCGGTTATTAGTGGTGTACCCCAAGGTTCAGTACTGGGACCACTGTTGTTTAATTTATTTATCAATGATATAGAGGATGGCACTAACAGCTCTGTTTCTATCTTTGCAGATGACACCAAGCTTTGTAGTACGGTACAATCTATAGAGGATGTCTATTTTTCGCCGTATAAGACGCACTTATTCTTCCCCAAAACGGGGGGGGGGGGGGGAGTAGGTGCGTCTTATACGGCAAATATAAGCCCGAGGCTGCTGCGGCGAGAGTGGGAAGTCAGCGGTAAATACAGAGGCTGCGGCGGTGCAGTACAGCACTTACTACCCACTCCCCGCCCGCAGCAGCCTCATGATCGCTGGTGAATTTTTCACCTCACGCCGGCTATGTTTATTGCCCTACGCCTGGAACATACAGTTCCGGGCACCGCGCAGGTGAATTACTAATAACTGTATACTAAAAACCAGGGTGCCTCCAGCTGTTGTGAAACTACAACTCCCAGCATGCCCGGACCGGCAAAGGCTGTCCGGGCATGCTGGTAGTTGTAGTTTTACAACAGCTGGAGGCCCCCTGGTTTTTAGTAAACATGAATTAGTTTTTACCTGCTCTGGCCGGCCCCCGCCTGCATCCGCACACAGGAGCCGTCCCGGGCAGATAATCATAGGTTTCCCTACGCCGGACATCCCTGTGTACCGAAAAATCTTTTCGGGACATAAGGATGTCCGCGGGTCACTAACCATTCCCCGGCCGATGCGCGTCCTCCTCCGATCCTCCTGCGGTCTTCCTGGGATCCTCCGCCTCTCTATGGTTGTACGCACGGGACCTCAGTGATGTCCCGTGCGTACAACCATAGAGGCGCAGGAGGACCGGAGGAAGCCGGGGCCTGGCGAGTGACCAGCGGTGCGTAATCTTCATTGTTCCGGTCACCGCTCCTCAGGTCCCGGCACCTACTGCTATGCAGGGTCGTGCACACATAGGAGTGAAAGGGGGCTGGAGCCCCTGCCCTTTTCCTCACCTGCCCCTCTAGTGCCCTCACAAAAGGAGCTGCAGACTCAGGGTGACAGGTGAAGTAAAAAGGATCCATTGCTGGGGAGATTTGTATGTGGTTTAATGGAGGGTGCTGTGTCCTCCCTGCAGCAAGGGGGCGCCACTCACCCTGTCATTATCTGCTATTTCTAAGCTTCTCTCCACACGGAGGAGACAGGAGCAGAGGAGGCAGAGAGAAGCCCCGCCCACAGTCTGCCCGGCCACAAACTCCAGCCTGTGCAGAGGGGGATGGAGCCTTACTTACTGTAAGTAACTGAAAATATATGTGAGTGATTGTATGTCAGTGTGTGTGTGTGTATATGTATATATGTGTGTGTGTGTGTGTGTATGTATACATATATATGTGTGTGTGTATCTCTATGTATGTTCAGAGAGTGATGGCTTGGGGCCTAAGTGTAAGTGACTGTGTATATATGTGAGTGATTGTATGTCAGTGTGTGTGCATGTATATATATGTTTGTGTGTGTGTGTGTGTGTCTATCTCTATGTATATGCCTATATATGTGAGCAAGTGAATCTATGTATGTGTGTGCATGCGTGTGTGTGTGTGTGTGTGTGTAATATATATATGAGCAAGTGAATCTATGTATTTGTGTATATATATGAGCAAGTTCATCTGTGTGTGTGTATTTATATATGTATTTGTGTATATATCTGTGAGTGATTGTATGTGTGTACCTGTATGTATGATGTGCTTATTGGCTATATCTTTTAGTATATATTCCATGTTATATGTGTGTCTGTGTATTTATGTTTCTTAATGTATATTTGTACCTGTATGTATGTGTCAAAGTGTCTCTTTGTATGTGTGTATATTACCTATGTACTGTATGTGTGTATATTACCTATGTACTGTATGTGTCTTTAGGTTATGTGCTTGTATGTATTGTATGAAGCACATTATTAGGGAATTATTGGAGGAATGTAAGCACAGTATATATTTCATTATGTTGGAACATTATATTTTTTATGTATGCTGGCACTGTGTATAGATCCTTAGGGTGCGTTCACATGTGCCTATTTTTGCTGCAGATTTTGCTGCTGCAGATTTTGCTTCCCATTGACAATGGGAAGAGAAATCTGCTAAAGCAAATCTGCAGCAGAAAATACGCACGTGTGAATGCACCCTTAGTGGTGGCACAGTATAGTTAAATAACAGTGGCACAGTATATAGGGAATTAATAGATGAATGGTGGCACAGTATATAGGGAATTAATAGATGAATGGTGGCACAGTATATAGGGAATTAATAGATGAATGGTGGCACAGTATATAGGGAATTAATATATGAATGGTGGCACAGTATATAGGGAATTATAGATGAATGGTGGCACAGTATATAGGGAATTAATAGATGAATGGTGGCACAGTATATAGGGAATTATAGATGAATAGTGGCACAGTATATAGGGAATTAATAGATGAATGGTGGCACAGTATATAGGGAATTAAGGGGGATACTGTATATAATTAAAGGGAAACTGACAGGCTGTTTACTCGCACTAAACCCAATACACTATGTTACAGTGCATGTATACAAAAATTGGTCTTTCCATTTTCTAGGTATTGCCCCACATTGCTAGTATTCGAAGTCAGTTTTGTGCGCAATGGTGACAGAGCTTCCCTGCCTCCATCCTGTATGCTGTGCTATACCCGGCCGTCTTTGTATATTTATAATACTTTTTTTTTGCCAACTCTAGTATATTGTAGACTGTAAGCATATATTTGTGTGGTGCCCATTTCTTCAGTGTAAGAACCAGAGCTGTGTGGAGATTCCTGCATAAGGTGGGTGCTGGGTGATTGGTGCTTGCTGCTGGGTGCTGGATGATTGGTGATGGGTTCTGTCATATCGAGGTCAGACTGGGGCATATAGGGGGAGATTTATTAAAACCTTTGCAGAAGAAAAGCCTTCTGCAAAACGATCTGATTGGTTGCTATGGGCGACTGCACCGCTCTTTCTCTGCACAGGTTTTGATGAATCTCCTCTATAATACAGTATATTATAGGGCAGCTGTCACATGTTTTCTGTAAATAAGACTGGTAGCACAGCCAAAGTGTATATACACATGGCAGACCTTCATAGAAAAACTGTTCTTGACTCGATTTCACAAAAACACCAACTTTTATGGGCATAGGAATGTCGAGTAGCCCCGGCGGGAGTCCACTGCTGTGTCCCTGGGCCGCAGCACATCTGCCCATTAAGTCTGGCAGACATTTTTTAAATTATGAAAAGTGCCCTCTTTTTTTTACTTGAGCCCCTGCACTTCAAAATGTCTGTGCACGTCCCTGCTGCTATGGTCCATAGGCCATAGCAGTAGATTGCGACACCGGGCCAGAGGAGCGGTGACTGGAACACTGTGGGCGCAGCACACAGACATACAGCCTCCAGCCGTACACTGTATATGGCTGGAAGCTGTATGTCCGTGGGGGGGGGGGGGGGGGGGGAGCTGCCTACCATTGTGGGGGGGACTATACTGCCAACTATTGTGGGGGGGAGCTGCCTACCATTGTGGGGGGACTATACCGCCAACTATTGTGGGGGAACTATACTGCCAACCATTGTGGGGGGGGGCTGCCTACCATTGTGGGGGGAACTATACTGCCAACTATTGTGGGGGGAACTATACTGATCTAAAATATTTTACTACAGTATTTGGTTCAGAATCTTTTTTTTTTTCTAGATTTTCCTCCTTTAAAATTGGGTGCGTCTTATATGCCAGAGCGTCTTATATGGCGAAAAATACGGTAGGTTACAAGATGACTTGGATAGACTAAGTGTCTGGGCATCCACTTGGCAAATGAGGTTCAATGTGGATAAATGTAAAGTTATGCATCTGGGTACTAATAACATGCATGCATCGTATGTCTTAGGGGGGATTAAACTGGCAGAGTCACTGGTAGAGAAGGATCTGGGTGTACTTGTAGATCACAGACTACAGAATAGCATGCAATGTCAGGCTGCTGCTTCCAAGGCCAGCAGTATATTGTCATGTATCAAAAGAGGTATGGACTCGAGGGACAGGGACATAATACTCCCCCTTTATAAAGCATTGGTATGGCCTCACCTGGAATATGCTGTTCAGTTTTGGTCACCAGTCCATAAAAGGGACACGGAGTTGCTGGAAAGGGTGCAGAGACGCGCGACTAAACTAATATGGGGCATGGAACATCTTAGCTACGAGGAGCGATTAAAGGAGTTACAATTGTTTAGTCTTGAGAAGAGACGTTTAAGGGGGGATATGATAAACGTATATAAATATATTAATGGCCCATACAAAACATATGGAGAAAAACTGTTCCAGGTTAAGCCCACTCAAAGGACAAGGGGGCACTCCCTCCGTTTGGAGAAGAAAGGGTTTAGTCCCAAGGGGCGACACGCCTTCTTTATCATAAGAACTGTGAATTTATGGAACAGTCTACCTCAGGAACTAGTCACAGCAGGAACGATTAATAATTTAAAACAGGGTTAGATACATTCCTGGAACAAAATAACATTAATGCTTATGCAGGAATATAAAATCCCATCCCTTCCCCCAATATCCCACCTTCCCTTCAATTCCCTGGTTGAACTTGATGGACGTATGTCTTTTTTCGACCGTACTAACTATGTAACTATGTACCTGGGAGATTTGGTTTTGCTAAAGCTAGAGGAGATGTGAGCAGACAGCATACTGAGGGAGGGGGCAGAGACCTGCAGTGAGGCCACGCCCCCTCCCTATGAGAGGAATTCAGACTAGTGAGCTAAATTAAAAGTGTAATAAAAAAAATAAAATAAAGGAGCTAGACACATAAAAATCTGATGTATATGGCCAGGATTAGGCACTGAGTGAGATATTAAAAAAAAAACATGTTTTTGTTGGATTTGACGGGTACGCTTTAGGGTCTTTTTGAAGGTTAGCTAATGTCACGTTTTATTATGCTTTGTATATAAATGTGTGGTTACCTTTAAGATATTACTTAACGCTCACCTGTGATTCTCCTACTTAGACTCAGTCAACCCGGTGCCTAATGCGCATGAGTAAGGGGGGCTCCTCCCCCGAAACATTGTGCCATGGCCTAGGAGATGCAGACTATGTGATTTCTTCTGCTTATGCACCAGCAATTTCTGTCTATGAAGACTTGAAATGAAAATAAAGAGTATATATTCTATGAAGCATTCTGCATGATCACGAGTCAATTTATGCTACCAGTATCCTCATGCTGGATGGCCCATTGTGTTACATAATAGTTGCTATACGAGCTTGGTGGAGCTCTTATATTGGGGCTGTCTCTTTGCACACCTTTACCTGTATTGTACTGTGGATTAGTGCAGTTTGGGGATTGTTCAACTTTATGGTAAAGCTGACATGTTCTCTTTATTCCTCAGGTCAGTACAATTACAGCAATATGCCATTTATATTAGATGATATAAAGAAAGAAATGATGATGGCACTCACCACGTACGGGGTGACAGCTTTACTTTATTCGATGACTGACAGACTACAGCATGGGGAGGAGGGACGCCATTAGTGTTATAGCTATTTCCTGCAACAAGTGCACTTCTTCAGTGAAGAAGTGTACTTGTTGCATGAAATAGCTATAACGCTCCCCTCCTCCCCATGCTGTAGACTGCCGGTTATCGAATGATGGTGAATGCAATCATAATTTCTTTCTTTAAATTGTCTACTGGACTTCTGATTGAGCACCCTGCTGTTGGTGTACAGGCTGAGGGTCTGTGAGAGTCAAGACATTGGGCATATCGGAGCTCTTTTCCTTTTAACAAGATTGATACAATTTATATTAGTTTTTGTTTAAAAATAAAAAAATGCAAGAAAACAAGAGTTTGGGGGGCTCACACTGTGCTAATATGTACAGAGGTTTCTGTGTTACACGTAACCCTACGTGCCAGAAAGGGAATAAAGAATATAGTGGTATACAGACCTCTAGGTATATATTAAATAAAATTGTATTAGATGAATATTAGAATTGAGATGTGAGGTAGGTGTGTATGTGCAAATAGACTAGCAGTAGATTATATGAGTAAAAAAAAATTATTAATTGAATATTAGAGAATATTTTACATTAATAAACTAATTTTTACTCATATCATCTATTGCTAGTCTATTTGCACATACACACCTACCTCACATCTCAATTCTAATATTCATCTAATACAATTTTATTTAATATATACCTAGAGGTCTGTATACCACTATATTCTTTAAAAATAAAAAAAACTTATTTTCTTATAAAAGCAAACAAAAAACAAAAACTATAAATGCTAAATTGCCATATTGTGACCCTATAACTTTCTTTTTTGTGTTTTAAAATCCTCACTTGAAGCCCTCACTTGTGCATAAAATTTTACTTTTAATTAAATATAATTAAAAACCACCAAAAAGATTCACCCAGAGCAGTAAAATCTAAGGGCCAGACTCTCCAGGTATGTATGGTGCCATACCTTAAGATTTAGACACACATGCATGGACCAATATTCTCAAACACCAGAAGGGAGTCCAGAATTCCTCATTTAAAGAAGGGAACCCCAGAGTCAAGACAATTATTCAAATGAATGGCTAAGGCAATAAGGATATAAAAGGCTCATGAACAATCACTCCCAACATGTTTCTATCGCTATTCCCTAGTTCCTATAAAAGTGACGTTATCAGTGAAGGTAAACTACGACAGGGGAGCATGAATGGCATGCAGTCACTAGCCCTCAACACAGAGGCGTCCGAGCCTATATCTCAACAAATTATACAGTTAAGAAGCTATATATATATATATATATATATATATATATATATATATATATATATACATCCAATTTGAGACACTGGTGTGTGGTCGTAATCCAGCTTAACCCCTTAATGACCAAGCCCATTTTCACCTTAAGGACCAGGCCAATTTTATTTTTGTGTTTTTTCCTCCTAGCTTTCTAAAATCCATAACTCTTTTATATTTCCATCTACAGACCCATATAAGGGCTTGTTTTTTGCGTGACCAATTGTACTTTGTAATGAAACCTCTCATTTTACCATAAAATGTACGGCGAACCTCCCCCAAAAAAATTTGAGGAAATTTTTTATGAAAACCAAAATTTGGCACATTTTGGAGGGGTTCGTTTTCACACTGTACAATTTACGGTAAAAATGATATGTGTTCTTTATTCTGTGGGTCAATACGATTAAAATGATACCCATGGCTAGATACTTTTATATTTTTGTACCGCTTAAAAAAAAAATCAAATTTTTTAGTACAAAATCAGTAATCTAAAATTTTGACCACCTATAACTTTTTCATTTTTCCGTATATAGGGCGGTATGAGGGCTCATTTTTTGCGCCATCATCTGTACTTTTTTTTTTAGATACCACATTTGCATAAATAAGACTTTTAGAGCATTTTTTATAAATTTTTTTTGAATAAAATGTGACAAAAAAGCGGCCTTTTTGGACTTTATTTTTTACGTTTACGCCATTCACCGTACGGGATCATTAACATTATATTTTCATAGTTCGGATATTTACGCACGCGGCGATACCAAATATTTTTATTAAAAATATATATTTTACGCTTTTTGGGGGCAAAATGGGAAAAACGGACAATTTTCATTTTTATTGGGGGGGTGGTATTTTTCCCTTTTTTTACTTTTTATTTTTACATTTTTCAACTTTTTTTTTATTTTTTTTACACTTTTTATGTCCCCATAGGGGACTATCTATAGCAATCCTTTGATTGCTAATACTGTGCAGTGCTATGCATAGGACACAGCACTGCTCAGTATTATCGGTGATCATCTTCTCTGGTCTGCTCCATCGCAGACCAGAGCAGAAGACCCAGGGAGACGGCCGGAGCCAGGTGAGTGGACCCCCGGCCGCCATGCTGGATGATCGGATCGCCGCTGCAGCGCCGCAGGCGATCCAATCATCCAATCAAAGTACCGCAATGCCGCAGATGCCGTGATCTGTATTGATCACGGCATCTGAGGGGTTAATGGCGGACATCCCCGCCATTACGGGCAGGTCCCCGGCTGCTGCTAGCGGTTCCGATGCTCGCGGTCATACACAGGACGTAAATGTTTGTCCTGGTGCGGGAAGTCACGCCAAGCCAGGACGTACATTTACGTCCGTGGTCGTGAAGGGGTTAAGGCACACCTAAAATGTTTGCTCTGATAAATACAGGGCCATCAAGTCATGCAACAGTTCCAAATCGGTCACAATTCAGACAGAGCGCTGTATACGTACTAGGGATCGACCGATTATAGGTTTGGCCGATATTATTGGCCAATATTCACGATTTTGGACGTTATCTGTATCGGCAATTACCTTGCCGATAATCGGATAATGCCCGCCCCCCACACCGCACCCCCCACTACCTCTCCTGCGGTGTGTTACGGTGTGCAATGACGAGTGACGTCCTCAACGCGACGTCACCGTAAGTGCGCACAGTGACAGCTCAGGACGCGGCCGGAGCCAGAAGTAGCATGGACCCCGGGCCCTGGAAACAGGTAATTATAAAACCGGGAATGGGGGAGGCAATGGGGCAGCAGCGGTGGTTGGACTAAGGACTGGCAGGGGTAGAGAAGCGGGCAGCGGCGGTCTCTGGGCAGAGGATAGGTAGGAGGGGGGGGGCAGCGGCGGTGGTAGAACTCAGGATGACACGATCCTACTAAACACGGCATTGCTGGCCGACCACCCGCTTCACTCCAACCCCGCAGCAATCCGGTGAGTCCTTTGTTCATGCATCATGTACTCAATAGCATATCCTCTCAGCTTGATGTTATAGTTTGTTGGCCACAAAGTGTGAGCCTGTTTACTTACCTGCAACAGAATGTGTTGATGTTCCATAACATGTTCCATATAAATTGGCGGCACATTTATGTACAGATTATAGGAGTCTTATATTCAGATGGTTGTAGTCCTAACGTTAATCGAGCAATCTATGCTGAATCACAATAAACATATTGATATATATTTACAATATGATATCTGCTGTCACTTTATAGTAAGAGATTTAAGTAGTTTTTTTTCAGACAGTGTTTTTGCTGAAAATACATAAAAGGATCACAAAAAAACTTTTACATAATTTTATACATAATTATATATATATATATATATATATATATATATATACACACATACATACATTTTTCACATATTTATCCGATACATCATAGCATACACACTGAATCACCGATCAAAGGTAAAATTCCTATATTATCACCAATAATTCTGCAAAAACGTCCCAAAACCTTGAATGTATCCTTGAAAAATCTTTAAAATGACCACTCCAGCCAATCACCAAAGACTCAGTCCTCATTCGCATATATGCAAATGTTTTAATTTGCCTGTTACAAACGCAATAGTTACTGCAATGTCATTAGCCAAACCCCACTCTCAAACAATATATTTTATATATATATATATATATATATATATATATATATATATATATATAAAACCCATATACAAAAAAAAACCAAACATTCTTACACATACACAAACATGGATCAAAGATAATGTCAAACAGAACTTCAAGAATCGCTTCACATCAGCGTTTCCATACAACAGCATTGAAGAGAACATGACTATACAACGAATATAACATCAGAAACGATATGTGAGGCATAGAGCCACAGTGCTTGAACCTCACATTATCGGGGAAACCAACCGTAACATCACCCAAACACACGTTACTATAATATTCAGACCTAACAAAACTTACTAGAACACATGTTTCATTCATTCATTTCAACCCCTTACAGGAAAATATCCATCCTATTTAACATATGGATACTGCATACCACGGCAAATTGCAGCGCTGCAGTCCCCCAAGTCCAGGGAAACAGCCCGACATCAGCTGCTCCGCTCCTACACAGACAGCAACACAAGTAATTTTAAAAGACACCTACATACAGCGCACATATGAATATTATCTGTTACGCTGTTTTATTCTTTTATTCTACCAGTCTTCCTGTAAGGCTTTTTTACATGTAAAAGTATTTTAGATTGTTCTTTAGAAATAAATTGATGTTTTATGAATGAATTTACAAATTGTTGATACACGTGACTACAACTGACACACGTCAGTGAACAGCGCTACCGCAGCGCACATCTATGACATCAAAACAGTTACGCAAACTTTTGGATTTTTACCAGCATACTTTGTATTTTGTATGTCATGCGGATTGCGCCGATCACCCGGAAATATTTTTCTACCACTTACTGAATCTACTATCGAGTGTGAAGAGGATACACTCGAAACACCCAGACTGCTGCACCACTACCCTGTTAACTCTGAATACATCAAAAGGCTCTTAAGGTTGCTGTGTGCCAAACACAACCTTACAAGGTGAGTGATCCGCCTATGCGACTCACCTGTAGTACCAACAATACAAAACATACTGCCCAATGAGAAGCTCTGTCTTGTGTTTTTTCCTACTGTAGTATCATTATTTATTATTTAATTTCCTTGACTATGGACCGAGATGTCTTTTTTTGCTTATTTATGTTTCTTTTTTCAAAATCCATAGGTCTGATGAAGGTCTGTTTATGACCGAAACGTAACACTTAATGCATGTGGATTGCTTAATAAAATAATTTTGATTGCATCATCAATGTTGTACCTAGTCTATATTCAACTTGGATGTTAAGGATTGGGATTTCTACTACGGCACCCCCACCATCCATACAAGAGAGTGACGTAACTTGTATAGAAGGACTCAGGATGACCCCAGGACCGGCAGGGGTAGAGAAGCGGGTGGCGGCGGCGGTCTTTGGCACCGCAATAAATAGCCGATAACTTATACCGGAATATCGGTGTAAGTTATCGGCTATCGGCCTTAACCTTCACAAATTATTGGTATCGGCCTTAAAAAAAAAATCGATATCGGTCGATCCCTAATACGTACTTATGTGGCTCACGATGATAATACATTAGCACTGACCTAAGAGCTCAGTAAGTGTTTATTTGCAAACACACTACAAACCTAAAATAAAAATATATAATGACACATAAGGCTGTTAGTCACAATATGTCAAATGGTTGGAGCCCGTTCAAAATTGTACACTGCTTCTGCTGCTGGATGCAGCAACTCACTACTTCAGTGACCCATTTGGAGTGAAGAACCTGGGCCTATGCAGTGGCAGACAATGGAAATATTACCATCGTGAGCTCTATGTCTGAATTGTGACAAATCGCTTTGGAGCTATTGCATGACATGGCCCTGTATATGTTAGCAGAACAAACATTTACAGTATCTAACATGAGTGAGTATACCCCTCATGTTTTTGTAAATATTTTATTATCTGTTTTCTTAGGACAACAGTGAAGATATGACGCTCTGCTACAATGTAAAGTAGTGAGTGCAAAGCCAGTATAACAGTGTTTAAAGGGGTATTCCTGTACCCCAGGATGGGAGAAAGTATGTCCTCAAAAATTTTGTGAATTGCAAAACGTCTAATGTGGTTTATGCCATTGTCTGTACTTGTCAGAAGATAGACATAAGTAATCGAATCTAATGAATCCGAATTCGTTAAGAATTTCAGGAAACATCTGATTTGCAACAAATGCGAATATCATGGCGATTCTATCGAACAAATCACTTCATTAAACTCCATTTAATGCGGTCCAGGCTCTGGGGCATCTAAAATGGTGTATCCACATGTGAGGACACGGGGCAAGGAATCCTGGGAAGGCGGGAACAAGGGTAGGCGGGATGACCCTGAATTACATGCAGGATAAAGCCTATCAGCAGCCAGTCACCCCTGTGATGTCACAGCCCTATATAAATCAGCAGCCATATTGCGGCCAGTCATTTCAGCCTTTCACTGCAGAGAGATGCAGGGACAGACAGTGCTGTTTGTTACACAGAAAAGCTTTTTCCAGCAGCGATTCACCTCCTAGTCAAGTTAGCCTTTTGTTGCACAGAGGGACAGAGAACAGTGTCTTTTACAGAAAAGCATTCTTACTGCAATCTCCCAGTCACTGTCTACAGCGTTCTATTACAGAGAGCAGTGTGTTGCACAGAAAAACATCAGCGATTCAGCTCAAGAATAAATCCTCCATAGAAGCACTGATAGGGAAGGGAGTGAGATTGAGAGAGAAAGTTAAATTTTGGGTGTAGTACACAGCGACTGTGTGCTGCAGCACTGATGTCTACTGCTGGTGTTGTGCACAAATACTTTTTTAAGCATATTATAGCGCATTTTTCTGCCCAAATAAGTGCATACCACATACGTACATCTATGTGGTGTACTATTTTGTACCTGTTAAACTCTTAAGGGCCTAGGTACTGTGAAAGTCCAGGCAAAAGTACTCACCGTCTGCTTTGTATTCAAATACTTTTTTAAGCGTACTGTAGCACATTTTTCTCCCCTCATAAGTGCATACCACATAGCTACATCTAAGTGGTGTACTATTTTGTATCTGTGAAACTCTCAAGGGCCTAGATACTGTGAAAGGCCAGCTAAAGTACACACCTGCTGCTGTTCTAGAAAAATACTGTTTTAAGCGTAGTGAAGTGTATTGTACTCCCTTAATACACGCACTAAGTATGTCAAGCAGAG
Organism: Hyla sarda; assembly: GCF_029499605.1. Taxonomy (NCBI): domain Eukaryota; kingdom Metazoa; phylum Chordata; class Amphibia; order Anura; family Hylidae; genus Hyla; species Hyla sarda. Next base: position 140,910,375 of record NC_079196.1, read on the forward strand.
AAGTGCCAGGACATGTACAGAGGAGTGGCAGATGCCTAAATTCATCAGGCGCAGGCAGAGGGGCGAGTGGCAGGAGTCACAGCGAGAGACCTAATCTCCTGTATCAGCCAGCGGTCGTGTCTCGACCAGCAACCCATATGCTGTCATCAATTGGTTAACGCTGTCATACACTTCATCACAACTGACATCTGATAACCCCAGTCAACAGTCGGTGGATTCCTCAGACACAACCCTCAGTTGGCATGGCCCGGGAGCAGTCCCTGTCCTCCCATTGCCTCTGTCCCATGCTATTCCCTCCCCCTACAGAAGTATCTTATGCTGTGGGTTCAACTCCACTATTCAGTGAGGACAATCTAATAGAGGATCAGCAGTTACTGCCCAGCCAAGAAGTGGTGGAGACATCCACCAATTCCTACGCTAGGCGGGCAAGTGGAGAGTGAGGAGAGTGACGTGGGATGTGGTGTTGCCAGTGTTCAGGGTACTGAAGCAGACACTGTTGAGGAACCTGAGGAGGACATCAGTGACATCACAATTGGGAGCCGGGTGCAGAAGGGGTATCATCCTCAACAGGAGAAGAGGACTGCAGTTTGCCTGTGAGGCAGCAGCTGAGCCAACAAGGTGGTAGCATTGTTGGCAATAAGCATGTTGGCAGAAGTGGAAAGTCTGCATCCAAATGTGCCCGTTGATGGCCACCTGCTTCCGGATGTGTCGGCAGAAAATGAAGCGTGGCCAGGGTCCAAATGTTGGTACCACGGCCCTGCGTCAACATATGCTGCGCCACCATAAAGTGGCCTGGGAGAACCGTGGCTCCGATGTGGTGGTCCAGCCTGCTGCATCCCCAATAGCACACCGCTCCCTGTTTCAGCCAGCCAAGGCTCCACCACCTCAGTCGAAAGGAGCTGTGTGTGTCATACACTCCTTCTGTCGCTCCAGATGCCCCTGCTCCTCCTACTTTGGGTCACTCAATTCGCCAGCAATCCATCAGCGAAGCCATGTCCAAGAGACAACAGTATGTGCCCACTCATTCAATGGCGCAGAAGCTGAATGTGCGCCTGTCCAAGTTGCTGGTGCTGCAGGCCCTACCTTTTCAAGTGGTGGACTCTTCACCTTTCAGAAAACTGATTGCTTGTGCTGAGCAGAGGTGGAGAGTCCCAAGCCGTCATTTCTTTGCAAAGAAGGCAGTACCAGCTTTGGACAATTTTGTAAAAGAGAAGGTCGGCCAGTGAATGTGGTTCCTGCACAGCCACAACACCAACTTGGACAGGTCACGCCGCTTCCTCCTCCACGCTCTCAGGCCGTTGATCTTGTGACAGTGTGCGACTCCGCCTCCTCATTCTCCACTGTGCCCACAGCCTCCACTGAAGGGACAAGTCTCAGTGCCCCTTCAGCATACCATGTGTGCAGGGCACGGTGGTGTCAAGCTCTAATTTTCGCATGGTTTGCCTTGGCGAATGGAGTCACACAGGGGAGGAACTGCTAAGAGTCATTCATAAAGAAATCGGAGCATGGCTTACTCCACAAAAACTGAAAATGGGAACCATTGTGACTGACAAAGGGACGAACATCTTGTCATCGCTGCGACTAGGCTGAGCCATGCGCCCTGCATGGCACACATGTTCAATCTGGTTCTCAAACGGTTCCTGAAGTGTTCCCCCCATTTGCAAGACATCCTAACAATGGGAAGGAAACTTTGCATGCACTTCAGCCACTCATATACCGCAAAGCACCCCCTCCTTGAGCTGCAGCGTCAGAACGGTATCCCCCAAAATAGTCTGATTTGCGACGTTGCCACACGCTGAAATTCCGCCCTCCATATATTGAACCGACTATATGAACAGAGAAAAGCCATCACCAATTTCTTGATGATCCAAGCACATAGGGGGACTCCCCTGTGTAACTTCAAAGTCAACTAGTGGCAGCTCATACGTGACACCTGCCGTTTGCTCAGGCCCTTTGAGGAAGCCAAATTATTAGTCAGTCGCCAGGATTATGTAAATGATGGCTGGTCAGGGCACTGGAGACGTGGCGCCTACATCTCACCGCCACATGAGCCCTGTGGGGGCTGAACTGGAGGCGGAGGAGGAGGGGGAGGGGCAAAGTGGAGCACAGTTTAGGTTCCACAAAATGGGTGTTTTTTCTAGTCATCTGACAGGAGAGGAGGAGCAGGAGCAGATAGAGGAGAAAGAAGGTTATGGAGGTAGGCGAGACAGAGGACCCAGACACACCGTGGCAGTATGCAGTGGAAACGGAGGCAGGTAGTCCCTCCGAGTCACTTGAGCGTTGGCACGATGCATGCCCAGTTGCTTGCATTGTGACCACCTAATTGTCACCATTCGGCAGCGCGATGACTTCTGGCTCTCCACCTTATTGGACCCTCGCTTCCGGCACAAAATGGGGGCCTTTTTTTTTTTTTTTTTTTTTTTACACCCATTGAGAGGGAGGACAAACTGACCTACTACAGAGACATCCTACGTAGTCAAGTTGGCCATCCTCTCGCAGGTCTGACTCGGGGGGCCTTTTGTGCTCACCTTCCACTGCCATGGCTGCTGGGGAGGGGAGGGGTGGGGTGGGGTGGAAGGAGCAGTACCAAATCCATCAGCAGCAGCCTGAGTCCACAGTTGCTGATGAGTACCTTTCTTCACCCGCATAGTGCAGGTAGACCTGGAGCAGGACCTGAACCAGCAGGTGGTGGCATACCTTGACATGCCCATGCCAACACACCTTGTCCTCCAGGCTGTTTCAGGCTGTTTCATTCAGCCACTATGTGGTCTTCTCATGATGCCACTAGCTCCAGGCTGTGTCGTTCAACCACTATATGGTCTCTTTATGCTTCCGTTACCTCCAGGCTGTGTCATTCAGCCACTATATGGTCATGCTTCTCATGCTAGCTACCATAAATCTTCAATTTAAATTTGAAAATTCATCTTTTAATCTTAGGGATTGTGAGGCCCTATGGTCTTCTCATTTTTATGGTAGAACTAGCCATCATAAATCTTAAATTTAAATTAGAAAATGAATCTTTTAGGGTGCGTTCACATGTATGCAGATTTTCTGCTGCTGATTTCAATGTAAACTGATTGACTGAGCACAGCTTCTAATCGGCAGTTGCAAATCCTGAGCATCAAATCTGCTCAGGATCCTGCATGTGTGAACATACCCTTAAGCTTAGGGATTGTGAGGCCCTATGGTCTCCTCATGCTGCTGGGACATTACCTAAACATTTTTTATGGTAGCACTAGCTACCATAAATCTTTAATCTAAATGAGAAAAATCATCTTTTTAGGGTACGTTCACACGTACACAGATTTGATGCACAGGATTTTCTGCTGCAGATTTCAATGTAAAATGAGCACAGCTTCGAATCGGCAGTTACAGGATCCTGCACAGATTTGATGCACAGGATTTGTATGTGTGAACGTACCCTTAATTGGGCACTCTCATTAAAACTAATTTTTGCTATTGCACTCCTTATGGTAAATAAAAAAGATTTCTAATATACTTTGGTTAAAAACAAATTAAACATAAAAAGTTTTCTATGTTTTATTTATGCTTAAAAAAGCTAAAGAGCACATTTTCCGCCATCTTATACACAGACTTAGGACCGAAGCCCAAACACAGGAAGTGCAGCCTGGAGGGCTGGGGGGGAGGTGTCCAACCAACAGCATATGGCAGTTAAGTGTGAGAGGAGCTATACATTTTTATGGTAGCACAAGCTTCCATAAATCTTCAATTTAAATTTGAAAATTCATCTTTTAACCTTAGGAATTGTGAGGCCCTTTGTTCTCCTCATGCTGCCGCCACCGCCAGGTTGTGTCATTCAGCCACTATGTGGTCTCCTCATGCTGCCTCCAACTCCAGGCTGTGCTATTCAGCCACTATATGGTCTCCTCATGCTTCCGCCACCTCCAGGCTGTGTCATTTAGGCACTATGGGGGAGACATTAAAACCTGTGCAGAGGAAGACTTGCCCAGTTGCCCATGGCAACCAATCAGCTCACCTATTTTTAAGAAGGCCTGTGAAAAAATGAAAGAATCGATCTGATTGGCTGCTATGGGCAACTGGACAAGTTTTCCTCTGAACAGGTTTTCATAAATCTCCCCCTATATGTTCTCACTAGCACTAGCTACCATAAATCGCTGAACAGTGTGTTGTCTTCCTGGCGCTCGAGTTCGGTACATAGATTGGGTTGACAGGCTGCTGGGTGGGGCTGGAGAAGACCCAGCAGTCATGGTAAATATTGGCACCAATGACGAAGTAAGAGGTAGGTGGAGTGTCCTTAAAAATGATTTCAGGAACTTAGGATGCAAGCTTAAGGCAAGGACCTCTTAGGTAGTATTTTCAGAAAACAGCCACACCAGAGAGGCAGCAGGAGATTAAAAGAGGTAAACAAGTGGCTCAACAACTGGTGTAGGAAGGAGGGGTTTGGGTTCATGGAGAACTGGGCCGACTTCGCTGTCGGTTACCGGCTCTACCGAAGAAACGGGCTGCACCTCAATGGGGAGGGGGCAGCTGTGCTTGGGGAAAAGATGGCTAGAATGGTGGAGGAGTGTTTAAACTAGGGACTTGGGGGGAGGGAACCTACAACATAGAGGGGGAAGATAGTTTAGATAGAGGGGGGGACTTAATAATGAACCTGGGGGTGGAGCGGAGGGAGGGGTTAGAATAGTTAATAGGGATAGGCATCATAGGAAAAAAAAACATACACCATTGAAGTGCATGTTGACTAATGCCAGAAGTCTGTCCAATAAAACTGACGAACTGGAGTTGAAAATTTCTGAGGAGGATTATGACATAGTAGGTACAACAGAGACTTGGTTGGACGATAGCGGTGACTGGGCGGTCAACATACAGGGTTATAGTCTATTCAGGAAGGATCGGACAAAATGGAAAAGGGGAGGAGTCTGTCTTTATGTAAAGTCCAATTTGAAGGCTGCACTGCTGGAGGATATTTGGGAAGGACACGATAATGTGGAGTTATTATGGGTAGAAATATATGGAGATGAAAATTAAAAAAATTCTGATAGGGGTTTGCTATTAGCCACCAAACATAATGGAAGAGCCAGAAGATCAATTATTGAGGCAAATAAACAAGGCAGCAAATCAAAATGATGTGATAACAATGGGGAATTAACTATCCTGATATAAACTGGGAGACTGAGACCTGTGAATCTCATAAAGGAAACAGGTTTCTGACTAAAGCTAAAGACAATTATCTGTCCCAAATGGTGCGGGGCCCTACCAGAGAGGGCGCCCTACTAGACTTAATATTAACCAACGTACCTGACAGAGTAATTAATGTGCAAGTAGATGGACACCTAGGAAAAAGTGATCATAATATAATACATTATAACTTGTTCTTCAATAAGGGAATCTCTCGAGGGGCCACAAAAACAATGAACTTTAGGAAGGCAAAGTTCGATCAACTCAGAGAAGCCCTTAACAATATAAAATGGGATAATGTCCTCGAAAAGAAAAATACTGACACTAAATGGGAGACTTTTAAAAATATCTTAAATTTTCACTGTAAGATGTATACACCTGATGGGAATAAAAGGGTCAGAAATAAAAAAATAAAAACAATATGGATAAATAAAAATGTTACGGGGGCAATAAATGACAAAAATAAAGCATTTAAATTACTAAAACAGGACAGCAGTGAAGAAGCATTAAAAAGCTATAGAGAAAAATGTAAAATATGTTAAAAAAAACTGATAAAAGCCGCAAAAAAAGAGACAGAAAGACTCATTGCCAAAGAGAGTAAAACTAACCCCAAAATATACTGTAACTATATAAATAGTAAAAAGTCAAAAATGAAAGTGTAGGCCCTAAAATGAAAAAATGAAGAAGAAATTACAGACGGGAATCAGGAAAAAGCAAATATATTAAACAAATGAAAATGAAAAAATGAAATGCCAGGTGATATACAGCGAGATAAGGTAAACTCCCCAGTACAGGTCACCTGTCTAACCCAGAAAGAAGTACAGTGCCGCCTACAAAAAAAAAACTAAATAGACAAATCCCCAGGTTCAGATGGCATTCACCCCCGTGTTCTAAAGGAGTTAAGTAATGTAATAGACAGACCCCTATTTTTAATATTCAGGGACTCTACAGTGACAGGGACTGTTCCTCAGGACTGGCGCATGGCAAATGTGGTGCCAATATTTAAGAAGGGGTCAAAAGGTGACCCCGGGAATTATAGACCTGTTAGTTTAACCTCGGTTGTATGTAAATTGTTTGAGGGTTTACTAAGAGATGCTATTTTGGAATATCTTGATAAAAAATAAATGTATGACCCCGTATCAGCATGGCTTTATGAGGGATCGGTCCTGTCAAACTAACCTAATCAGCTTTTATGAGGAGGTGAGCTCCAGACTGGACCAGGGGCAATCGCTGAATGTTGTACATCTGGATTTTTCCAAAGCATTTGATACGGTACCATATAAAAGTTTGTTACATAAAATGAGAACGTTTGGGCTGGGGGAGAATGTGTGTTAGTGGGTAAGTAACTGGCTCAATGATAGGAAACAGAGGGTGGTTATTAATGGTACTTATTCTGATTGGGTGACTATTACTAGTGGGGTACCACAGGGGTCCGTCTTGGGTCCTGTCCTATTTAATATATTCATTAATGACCTTGCAGAGGGGTTGAATTGTAAAGTAGCAATCTTTGCAGATGACACTAAATTCTGTAAAGCGGTAAACACATTACAGGACAGTGAACTGTTACAAATTGATCTGGATAGGTTGGAGGTTTGGGCTGAGAAGTGGCAGATGAGGTTCAACACTGATAAATGTAAGGTAATGCACATGGGGAAGAAAAATCAGGGCTGGGATTATGTATTAAATGGGAGAACACTTGGGACGACTGACATGGAAAAGGACTTAGGAGTCTTAGTTAACAGTAAATTTAGCTGTAGTGACAAGTGTCGGGCAGCTGCTGCCAAGGCTAATAAAATCATGGGGTGCATCAATAGGGGCATAGATTCCCACAACAAGGAAATAATTCTACCGCTGTACAAATCACTAGTCAGACCACACATATACTGTGTACAGTACTGGGCACCAGTGTACAAGAAAGATACAGTGGAGCTGGAGTGGGTTCAAAGACGGGCAATCAGAGTAATACGGGGAATGGGAGGACTAATGTACCCAGAAAGATTATCAGAATTAGGGTTATTTAGTTTAGAAAAAAGAAGGCTTAGGGGAGACCTAATAACTATATAACAGGGGGCAGTACAGAGATCTCTCCCATGACCAATTCATACCCAGGACTGTATCAATAACAAGGGGGCATCCTCTATGTCTAGAGGAAAGAAGGTTTCTACACCAGCACAGACAGGGGTTCTTTACTGTAAGAGCAGTGAGAATGTGGAATTCTCTCCCGGAGGAGGTGGTCATGGTGAACTCTGTAATAGAGTTCAAAAAGGGTCTGGATGCATTTTTGGAGAGTAATAACATTGCTGGTTATGTATACTAGATTTATAGGGACAGAACGTTGATCCAGGGATTTATTCTGACTGCCATATTTGGAGTTGGGAAGGAATTTTTACCTATATTATGAGGGTTTTTTGCCTTCCTCTGTATCAACTCAACTCAATAGGGACTTATTAGGTTTATAGGTTGAACTTTATGGACTCTGGTCTTTTTTTCAACCTTATGAACTATGTTACTAATTTAAATTTGAAAATTCATCTTTCTATCTTAGGGATTGTGAGGCACTATGGTCTCCTCATGCTACCGCCATCTCCAGGCTGCGTCATTCAGCCACTATATGGTCTGCTCTTGCTGCAGCCAATTCCAGGCTGTGTCATTCTGCCAGATTATGGTTTCCTCATGCTGCTGCCACTTCTAGACTTTGACATTGTACTGCCATGTGACTCCTTGGTAGAATGGGTTTTGTAGTCATACAGTATTAGTTCAAAGTAAACGCCGGGACATTAAACTTGGGAATCTAACATAAATCTTAAATTTTAAATTAAAAAAATCTATGTAATCTTTTCAAGACTGAGGTCCTATGGTCGTCGACATCATATTACCTGTTAAATTATCACAAGAATCCAATGAAACAGCTTAGAGTGATAACAATGAACCATAACTGATTAAATGAAACAGTTGCACTTTCACAGTCAGGAGGGTGCTGAGAGGCAGGGGCTGGAACAGGTGGTATCTTGCCTAGCGGCCAACCCGATGCTCACCAAAATGGGTAATCAAAAAAATGTAATAAAAAATTAAATAAAAATTACATAAAAAATCTGCCACATCCAGCCAGTGATTCTAATAGCGATGCCTGTAATCTGCATGTCATACTGAATAACAGTATTATTTCACTAACACAGCACACTTCCTATGCGTGTTAGGACAATGCAAAGTGTTCTACACCCCTATTGAGCCTCTCTGTCAGCCAGAAATAGCAGTTTTTAATAGCGATTTGCCGCAAATAAATTTGGACCGAACCAAATTTTTTCGGAAAATTCTGTGAATCGGCTGAATCGAATTTTTCAAAAATTCTCTCATCTCTATCAGAAGATATATGTGGGACAGATGAGCCAACAGCTCAAGAAAAGAATAGAGAAACACATTTCTACCATATCCCTAGCTAGACAGGATTCTATCCATGATGAAAATCTTACCTCAGTGGCCTTACACCTCCTCAAACACCACGCCAGACACCTGATTGGTCTTTAGGTTATAGGGCTTGAAAGAATTTTCCCTGACATAAGAGGGGGTACATTGACAACAAATGACTGCCAACAGAATCCAAATGGATCTTCAAGCTAGGAACAGAGGCGCCAAGAGGCTTGAATGAGGAGCTTCTATTCACAGGATTCCTTGGTGAGTAGAAATGCAACTAGGTGGGTGCTCATGCTGGGGGGCTACACAGTATGCTTCTTATTATTCCCTCCTCTCTTCATGTTGGAAAGTCATGTTCCTGTGCTTTAGTATAGCATAGTATGGCTAGCATAGTGTGTGTGGTTATATAGGGTCTCTTTTTCATGTATGCCTTTCTCACAGGTCATTGACTTCATTTTGCGAATATTGACAGCCTTTGGAGCAGTGAGGATTGGCAGTATTAAATCAGTTAAACATAGGTTTAGTATTTTATACACTTTGTGGACACATTTGTTATACAGGTAGAAATTAGATGGCATATTTCAGGTCTTTAGATGCAGGTAATGGCCAACGGGCTGTTTTAATGCTATGACGCGCTTCCTCATGACCCATACTTAGTGTTTTTTTTGGGGGGGGGGGGGGTTTCCACACATTACATTTACACATTCATCTTAAGTACACACTTTTTTTACATTGGTATTTTACACACATTCACAAGTAGTTAGGATACACACATATACGCACGACTACATTTTCAAACATGTATACACCTTTGCACATTTGGGCATCTGCACATTTACATACATGGCATTTTTACATCATCTTATTTACACACATTCACATATTTAAAAAAATGTGAAGCGTGATATTGGTTATTTTTTACATCTGTCTGTTCACTTTGTTGCAGTGTTTTTTGTACACTGTTTTTTTTATTTATAATTTTACCTCTTATGCTGCACGAGGTAATGTCTAAGGGATCCTTTTGGACCTTTTAATTTATGTCCAAGGATACATTTTATTTATTTATGTGTGAGAATTCAGCAACTTCAACTCAAGAACGCCTCTTGCATCACAGCAACCTACAGACTATGGGTTATCTAAAATCCGTCTGACTCTCTACTCGAATATCTATCTATCTATCTATCTATCTATCTATCTATCTATCTATAACGTTGTGACATTGACTTTGATGGATGATTTATGTGTGCCAGCTATGTCTGGTACTATATGTGACCTGTCTTAGGCTGGGTTCACACCACGTTTTCTTAAATACGGTTCCCGTATACGGTTTGGAGGAGCGGGTGGGGCTTAATCGAGGCGCCCGCACTCAGCCGTATTCGGGAACCGTATTTAATGCAAGTCTATGAGCCGACCGGAGTGAACCGCAGCCTCCGGTCGGCTTCGTTTTCGGCCGTATGCGGTTTCCCGACCGCAGGCAAAAACGTGGAGAATTTGAATAATTTCTTACTTTATACTATTTTTACAATAAATGATTGACAAGATACTTATCGCGTTATGCTCTGCTTATGGCTTGTTATTCTTCAAACATACTCTGTCTATAATCTTTAACTGTGATAACATCCTTAGTATATTGCTTTTTGTCCTATTTTTTGGTCTTAAATTTTTCTGCATTTTAAGCATATGATACAAGACTGGATTACCAGATTGTGGGAGCGTTTTAAACAGTTACAGTTTCATTGATCGGTTACTGACAGGATTGTCATAGGTTCTGATCTGGTTTTGGGGACATCTGTTATTATGCGTCGATCCTTGTAGATTTGCAGTATTTATGAGCCAGACTTGTGACAAGAGGGGGGGGGGGGGGATGTGACAAGGGGGGGGGGGGGTGGATGTGACAAGGGGGGGGTGGATGTGACAAGGGGGGGGTGGATGTGACAAGGGGGGGGGGTGGTGAATGTGACAAGGGGGGGGTGAATGTGACAAGGGGTGGGGGTGAATGTGACAAGGGGGGGGGTGAATGTGACAAGGGGGGGTGGATGTGACAGGGGGGGGGTGGAATGTGACAAGGGGGGGAATGGAATGTGACAAGGGGTGAATGTGACAAGGGGGGGTGGATGTGACAAGGGGGGGTGGAATGTGACAAGGGGGGGGAATGTGACAAGGGGGGAAGTGACAAGGGGGGGGAAGGTGACAAGGGGGGAACGTGACAAGGGGGGGGAACGTGACAAGGGGGGGAACGTGACAAGGGGGGGGAACGTGACAAGGGGGGGGAACGTGACAAGGGGGGGGGAACGTGACAAGGGGGGGGGAACGTGACAAGGGGGGGAACGTGACAAGGGGGGGGGAACGTGACAAGGGGGGGAACGTGACAAGGGGGGGGAACGTGACAAGGGGGGGGAACGTGACAAGGGGGGGGAACGTGACAAGGGGGGGAACGTGACAAGGGGGGGAACGTGACAAGGGGGGGGAACGTGACAAGGGGGGGGAACGTGACAAGGGGGGGGGAACGTGACAAGGAGTGGGGGGACGTGACAAGGGGGGGGACAGTGGACGAAGGGGGGGGGAACGTGACAAGGGGGGGGGAACGTGACAAGGGGGGGGGAATGTGACAAGGGGGGGAATGTGACAAGGGGGGGGGAATGTGACAAGGGGGGGGGAATGTGACAAGGGGGGGTGAATGTGACAAGGGGGGGTGAATGTGACAAGGGAAGGGATGTGACAAGGGGGGGGAATGTGACAAGGGGGGGGAATGTGACAAGGGGGGGGGGAATGTGACAAGGGGAGGGAATGTGACAAGGGGGAGGGATGTGACAAGGGGGAGGGAATGTGACAAGGGGGGAGGGAATGTGACAAGGGGGGGGAATGTGACAAGGGGGGGGGAATGTGACAAGGGGGGGGGAATGTGACAAGGGGGGGGGAATGTGACAAGGGGGGGGGGAATGTGACAAGGGGGGGGGGGAATGTGACAAGGGGGGGGGGAATGTGACAAGGGGGGAATGTGACAAGGGGGGGGGGAATGTGACAAGGGGGGGGAATTTGACAAGGGGGGGGGAATGTGACAAGGGGGGGGGAATGTGACAAGGGGGGGGGAATGTGACAAGGGGGGTGGGGGAGAGGGGTGAAGGGGGGGGTAGACGGTGAAGGGGGGGGGGAGACGGTGACTGGGGGGGAGACGGTGACTGGGGGGTGGGGGAGACGGTGACTGGGGGGGGGAGACGGACTGGTGGACTGGGGGGGGGAGGGGGAGACTGTGACTGGGGGAGGGGAGACGGTGACTGGGGGGGGAGACGGTGACGGGGGGGAGACGGGACTCGGTGGGGGAGAGGTGACTGGGGGGGGAGGAACTGACTGGGGGGGGGGGAGACGGTGACTGGGGGGGGGGAGACTGTGACTGGGGGGGGGGACGGTGACTGGGGGGGGGGACTGGAGACGGTGACTGGGAGGGGAGACGGTGACTGGGGGGGAGACGGTGACTGGGGGGGAGACGGTGACTGGGGGGAGACGGTGACTGGGGGGGAGACGGTGACTGGGGGGGAGACGGTGACTGGGGGGGGAGACGGTGACTGGGGGGGGGAGACGGTGACTGGGGGGGGGAGACGGTGACTGGGGGGGGAGACGGTGACTGGGGGGGGAGACGGTGACTGGGGGGGGAGACGGTGACTGGGGGGGGAGACGGTGACTGGGGGGGGAGACGGTGACTGGGGGGGGGAGACGGTGACTGGGGGGGGAGACGGTGACTGGGGGGGGAGACGGTGACTGGGGGGGGGAGACGGTGACTGGGGGGGAGACGGTTGACTGGGGGGGGAGACGGTGACTGGGGGGGAGACGGTGACTGGGGGGGAGACGGTGACTGGGGGGAGACGGTGACTGGGGGGGGAGACGGTGACTGGGGGGGAGACGGTGACTGGGGGGGGAGACGGTGACTGGGGGGAGACGGTGACTGGGGGGGAGACGGTGACTGGGGGGGGGAGACGGTGACTGGGGGGGGGAGACGGTGACTGGGGGGGGGAGACGGTGACTGGGGGGGGAGACGGTGACTGGGGGGGGAGACGGTGACTGGGGGGGGGAGGACGGTGACTGGGGGGGGGGAGACGGTGACTGGGGGGGGAGACGGTGACTGGGGGGGGAGACGGTGACTGGGGGGGGAGACGGTGACTGGGGGGGGGAGACGGTGACTGGGGGGGGAGACGGTGACTGGGGGGGGGAGACGGTGACTTGGGAGGGGGAGACGGTGACTGGGGGGGGAGCGGGACTGGAGGACGGTGACTGGGGGGGGGGGGGGGGAGACGGTGACTGGGGGGGGGGGGGAGACGGTGACTGGGGGGGGAGACGGTGACTGGGGGGGGGAGACGGTGACTGGGGGGGGGGAGACGGTGACTTGGGGGGGGAGACGGTGACTTGGGGGGAGACGGTGACTTGGGGGGGGAGACGGTGACTTGGGGGGGGGGAGACGGTGACTTGGGGGGGGGAGACGGTGACTTGGGGGGGGGGGGGAGACGGTGACTGGGGGGGGAGACTGTGACTGGGGGGGGGAGACTGTGACTGGGGGGGGGGACTGTGACTGGGGGGGGGGGGGACTGTGACTGGGGGGGGGGGGGAGACGGTGACTGGGGGAGACTGTGACTGGGGGAGACTGTGACTGGGGGAGACTGACTGGGGGAGACTGTGACTGGGGGGAGATTGTGACGGGGGGGGAGATTGTGACGGGGAGACGGTGACTGGGGGAGACGGTGACTGGGGGGAGATTGTGACGGGGGGGGGAGATTGTGACGGGGGGGAGATTGTGACGGGGGAGATTTTGACGGGGGGGAGATTGTGACGGGGGAGATTTTGACGGGGGGGAGATTGTGACGGGGGAGATTTTGACGGGGGGGGAGATTTTGACGGGGGGGAGATTTTGACGGGGGGGAGATTTTGACGGGGGGGAATGTGTAGGGGGGAGATGATTTTGTCAGGGGCGGGGGGAGATTGTGACGGGGGAGAATGTGACAGGGGGGGGAGAAGAGAGCGAACTCGTTCTGTGACTGATGACGGGCGATACAGAGGCCGGAGCATTGTGACATCACGGCTCCGCCCCTTTGTGATGTCACGGCCTGCCCCCTTAATGCAAGTCTATGACAGCTGCCACGCCCCTACCCATAGACTTTTATTGAGGGAGTGGAACGTGGCGTCACGAGGGGGCAGAGCCGTGATGTCAAGATGCTCCTGCCCCTGTATAGCCCGTCATTAGTCACAGAGCGAGTTCGCTCTGTGCAGTGATGATGGCGGGGTGTCGTAGCCGAAATCACGAGTGTCATCAGCGGCGGGACCCCTGAAATCAGACATCTTTTCCCCTATCCTTTGGATAGGGGATAAGATGTCTAGGGCTGGAGTACCCCTTTATGTACCAAGCTAGAAAGAACCTATTTAAATATTCGATAATGACAGGGATTGTTTCACAGAACTGTCGCTTAAAAAATATGGTACCAATATTCAAAAAGGGGTTAAAAGGGGAACCTGGGAACTATAGGCCTGTAAGTTTAACATCTGTTGTGGGTAAGATTTTTGAGGGTTTTCCAAGCGATGCTATTCTTGAATAACCTTCTAACGGTAGGTTTACAATAAGTTTGTAGTGTACGGGTGCCAGATCCAGTTGGGGGGCGAAAACCAGCCGCTCCCGTATCCCAGCCGGATTTGGGCGAAATCAATTCATTTCAATGAGCCTTCAAACCCTACTCCAGTCAGCTCATTTTTGCCCCGTATTCGGTTTTCAAACTGGACCTAAAACCGAGGTATACCACAGTTTTAGGTCCGGTTAGAGAACCGTATACATGGCAAAAATGAGGCGACCGGAGTCCTCATTTGACGGCACATTGAAATGAAAGGTTGTTGAGGTCCAGTGAGTGTGCTTCTTTTGAATCTTCTACTCCCAGTCTGGTCTGTTGCAGTGGCTTGAAAGCTCCTCATGGCAGATGACGTAATATCCTTTCAGAACAGGTCCATTATTTTCGCTGTGCTGGACCATGTAGGTGAGTCAGCAAACCACTTCACCAGAGGTATCTAGTTCTACAGCTGATTCTGAGCTTTCAACATCTATAGTAGAGTCTGGTGGCAGCAGTAAAGAGGACACAGAGGGACAACATGTGTAGGAGGATATTAATACACAACTCAGAAATAAGTACTAAGTTTACTCCTACATTGCCTAAAAGCCTCTTGAGCAAGGATGGTAACCCTTTGGGTTAGCGGAAAAATAACGAGAAAAGAATTTCCTACTTTGGCAAAATAACAAGATCCTACTTGTGTTTACCAGGAACCTCCACACAAATCAGAACACCTCTTCTCTGCAGCAGGCAACATAGCTAGTAAGAAGAGAGCATGCCTCAATCCAAAGCATGTAGATAGGTTATTTTTTTTTTACACATTAATGCAACGTTTTTGTGAATACACAACTCATCTACTCATTTTAAGATGGTTACTGTACATATGTTTTTAACCTGTTAAGGACCCAGGGCGTACGGGTAAGTCCTGACACCCTCGAACTTAAGGATCCAGGACGTACCTGTACGCCCGTGGGAATTTCGGTTTTGGACGCGCGCCGGGTGGGGACTGGACTGGGGTGACTGCTGATATCGATCAGTAGGCACCCGCGCAAATGCCCAGGGGGGGTGTTCAGAAGAGTGGTCTCTAAAGCCCTCCAGATGTTGCTGATTGGGCATGCTGGGATTTGTAGTTTTGCAACAGCTGGAGGGTCACAGTTTGGAGATCACGGTGCAGTGGTCTCTAAACTGTAGCCTTCCAGATGTAGCAAAACTGCAAATCCCAGGATGCCCAAACAGAAAATAGCTGTCTCGGCATGCTGGGAGTTGTAGTTGCATACCTCCAGCTGTTGTATAACTACATCTCCCAGCATGCCCTTCAGCGATCAGTACATGCTGGGAGTTGTAGTTTTGCAACAGCTGGAGGCACACTGGTTGGAAAATAATGAGATAGGTAACAGAACCTAACTGAAAGCTTTCCAACCAGTGTGCCTCCAGCTGTTGCAAAAGTGAAGTGCACAGTCTGTCAGTACATGCTGGGAGTTGTAGTTTTGAAACAGCTGGAGGTTTGAATGTACAATTTTTTTCCTAGCGGGAAACTCACTGTAAACCTCCACCAGTGCGAATGTACCCTAAAAACAGTACTACACTAACACATAATAAAGGGTAAAACACAACATATACACCCCCTTATACGGTCTCCCCCAATAAAAATGAAAAACGTATCGTAAGGCAGTGTTTCCAAAACGGAGCCTCCAGCTGTTACAAAACGACAACTACCAGCATTTACGGACAGATACTGACTGTCCAGGCATGCTGTTTGGGAATTACTGGCGTAGAATACCCCTATGTCCATCCCTATGCAATCCCTAATTTAGTCCTCAAATGCGCATGGCGCTCTCACCTTGGAGCCCTGTCGTATTTCAAGGAAACAGTTTAGGGCCCCATATGGGGTATTTGCGTTCGGGAGAAAATGCACTACACAATTTTTTTTCTCTCCTTTTACCCCTTATGAAAAGGAAAAGTTGGGGTCTACACCAGCCTGTTAGTGTAAAAATTTACACTAACATGCTGGTGTTGCCCCATACTTTTTATTTTCACAAGCGGTAAAAGGAAAAAAAAAAAAGTACGGAAATACCCCATATGTGGGTGTAAAATGCTCTGCGGGCGCACAACAAGGCTCGGGAGTAAGAGTGCATCATGAACATTTGAGGCCTAAACAGGAGTGAGAGCGCACTATGTACATTTGATGTCTAAACTGGTGATTTGCACAGGGGTATCTGATTTTACAGCGGTTCTGACATAAACGCAAAAAAATAAATACCCACATGTGACCCCATTTTGGAAACTACACCCCTCACGGAACGTAACAAGGGGTATAGTGAGCCTTAACACCCCACAGGTGTTTAATGAAAGTTCTTCAAATTTGGATGGAAAAAAAATAGTTTTTTTTTACTAAAATGCTGGTGTTACCCTAAATTTTTCATTTTCACAAGGGAAAATAGGAAAAAAAAAAAAAAAAAGGCCCCAAAAATTTGTAACCCCATTTCTTCTGAGTAAGAACATACCCCATGTGTGGATGTAAAGTGATCTGCAGGAGAACTACAATGCTCAGGAGAGAAGGAGTGCCATTGGGCTTATGAAGAGTAAATTTGTCCAGAATTGAAGGCCACGTGTTTACAAAGCCCCCATACTGCCAGAACAATGGACCCCCCCGCGACCCCATTTTGGAAACTACACCCCCTCATGTAATGTAAAAAGTAGTACAGTGAGCATTTACACCCCAAAGGTCTCTGAAAGATTTTTGGAACAGTGGTCCATGAACATGAAAAATTTTATTTTTAATTTGCACAGCCCACTGATCCAAAGATCTATCAAACGCCAGTGGGGTGTAAATACTCACTGCACACCTTATTAAATTCTATGAAGGGTGTAGTTTCCAAAATGGGGTCACATGTGGGGGGGCTTTGTAAACGCACAAGGCCCCTGACTTCCATTCCAAACTAATTTTCTTTCCAAAAGCTCAATGGCTCTCCTCCTATTCTGAGCATTGTAGTGCGCCAGCAGAGCACTTGATGTCCACACATGAGGTGTTTCCATACTCAGAAGAAATGGGGTTACATATTTTGGGGGCATTTTCTAATATTACCGGGGGGGGGGGGGGAGGGGACTAGCATTTTAGGGAAAAAAAAAATCATTTACACATGCAACTTTTGTTACGTTCCTTGAGGTGTGTAGTTTCCAAAATAGTATGGCAGTCCCTTAAAAAGTAGATCCTTTATTTCGCTTTTCTTTAAAAGTACAGAGCACACACCATCCACCTTCACCTGGTCAGCAAACAGCTCCTATGGACGCGTTTCGAACGCATGCGCGTTCTTGATCACCACACCACCTGTGTGTTCCTCACCTCCTAAATACCAAATTCAAGAGGGAGGAGCACCAGCTTCAAGAAGACTTGTGTAAAACACCATTTGTGTACTTTAAAACTTCTTACAAAAACAGGTAATTATTAAAACTAACTATTGCATGAAAAAATGAATGAATGAATGGAACAGAGGAAAAATTGAATTGTCAAATTCTGCACGGTGTGTTTTATGAATCGACCAATTAAGGTTATGTGTGTTCTACACCGACTGCAGAATTGACAACTAACGCACTGTATGTACTGGTTCTGAAAAATACTTATGTTTTCGTTCACAATAATTTGCTTGATGTATTTTTAATAATGCAACATTAATTCCTTCCGTATATTCAGACCGTGCGGTACTCTGGTGCACAGAGTGTACTGCCAGAAGGCCTCACGGTTGAACAATTTTCTTTGTATGTCACCACCTCTTATGGGTTTTTTCACCTTCTCAATGCCATATGCTATGAAATATGGCATTGAGAAGGTGAAAAAACCCATAAGAGGTGGTGACATACAAAGAAAATTGTTCAACCGTGAGGCCTTCTGGCAGTACACTCTGTGCACCAGAGTACCGCACGGTCTGAATATACGGAAGGAATTAATGTTGCATTATTAAAAATACATCAAGCAAATTATTGTGAACGAAAACATAAGTATTTTTCAGAACCAGTACATACAGTGCGTTAGTTGTCAATTCTGCAGTCGGTGTAGAACACACATAACCTTAATTGGTCGATTCATAAAACACACCGTGCAGAATTTGACAATTCAATTTTTCCTCTGTTCCATTCATTCATTCATTTTTTCATGCAATAGTTAGTTTTAATAATTACCTGTTTTTGTAAGAAGTTTTAAAGTACACAAATGGTGTTTTACACAAGTCTTCTTGAAGCTGGTGCTCCTCCCTCTTGAATTTGGTATTTAGGAGGTGAGGAACACACAGGTGGTGTGGTGATCAAGAACGCGCATGCGTTCGAAACGCGTCCATAGGAGCTGTTTGCTGACCAGGTGAAGGTGGATGGTGTGTGCTCTGTACTTTTAAAGAAAAGCGAAATAAAGGATCTACTTTTTAAGGGACTGCTGGACTACTTTTCTTCATTTACCCACAAGTTTCAAGCCTGGCCGGGCTCGGGTCCTTGCAGACCGTGGAGGAGGTGAGCTGAGAGAACTTTATTTCTTATCCAAAATAGTATGCCAGGTGTTTTTTTTTTTTTTTTTTTTTGCTGTTCTGGCACCATAGGGACTTCTTAAATGTGACATGCCCCTCAAAAACCATTTCAGAAAAACTCACTCTGCAAAATCCCACTGTTGCACCTTCCCTTCTGAGCCCTCTAGTGCAGCCACAGAGCACTTCACATACACATATGAGGTATTTCCTTTCTCAAGAGAAATTTGATTACACATTTTAGGAAGTTTTCTCTCCTTTTAACCCTTGTAAAAATTCAAAAACTGGGTCTACAAGAACACGCCAGTTTAAAAAATGAATATTTTGAATTTTCTCCTTTAATTTTCTGCTATTCCTGTGAAACACCTAACCTTAACAAACCTTTTGAATGTCATTTTGAATACTTTGAGGGGTGCAGATTTTATAATGGGGTCATTTATATGGTATTTCTAATATGGAGGTCCTTCAAATCCACTTCAAAACTGAACTGGTCCCTGAAAAATTTCGATTTTGAAAATTTTGTGAAAAACTGGAAAATTGCTGCTATACTTTGAAAGCCCTCTGATGTCTTCCAAAAGTAAAAACATGTCAACTTTATGATGCAAACATAAAGTATACATATTGTATATGTGAATAAATATATAATTTATTTGGAATATTCATTTTTCTAATAAGCATAGAGCTTCAAAGTAAAAAAAAATGCAAAATTTTTAATTTTTTCATCAAATTTTGGAATTTTTCACCAAGAAATGATGCAAGTATCGACAAAATTTTACCACTAACAAAGTAGAATATGTCACGAAAAAACAATCTCGGAATCAGAATGAAAGGTAAAAGCATCCCAGAGTTATTAATGCTTAAAATGACAGTGGTCAGATGTGCAAAAAAATGGCCGGGTCCCACACTGAAAATTGGCTGGGTCCTTAAGGGGTTAAATAAAATCATAAGGCTTTTTGTTATTTTACATATTTATCCAACTAATCAATGTTAAAAATAATCATTAGTTGCAGCCCTACTGCACCGTCACTCTGAGGACTGGAGACAAAGGGTTCATTTATTGCACAATCACCTTATATAAAGTACTACTATCCTCCTCCAGAACAATGTACAAAATACATATTAAATATGTGGAGTGAGTGAAGACATATAGGCGGAAGTTATCATTGGTTTTACCCTGGTTTTGTGGTGTACATTTTTTGGCACAGTTTGTCTCAGATGCTGTTTAGAGACTTTTTATTGCGATTTTTGCTTTAGAAGGTTTTAAAAAAAAAAAAACATACAAAGCCATTATTTACAATATCATGCAGTGGTCAGGGATTTATGATGTGCAACTTTTCAGTTTGTTGCAACTGAGCTCACCTCGCAAATCTACACCAGGCGTGACTTGGCTAACCAAACTAACTGCAAACAGCATTAAAAAGTCACACGGGATAAAAGGTTGCACAAAAATTTGCAGAAGGGTACCACACAAAGTGGAGTTCTGAGGTAAGAAATCTAATCAGCACCAGATTTATGCCCTGCACCATGTAATAAATTTGGTGCAGATACAGTTTCCAACATACAAATTAATGGGATAAAAAGACATTCACCTTTTGATGAATTCTCTCCATATAGTACTTATTCAACTTATGGGGAAGAACTTAGTCTAGTAGATGGACAGTATATGCAATGTAAAAAAAATACAGTGTGGTGCGCACTGCACAACAGCCCTAAGTTGATTCTCCTCCATCAGGATCGTGAGCCACAGTTGTGTAATTTTAACATTTTACTTTTCAACTAATCAAAGACTGATGAATTGATAATGAAAATTGTTGACAACGATTTGCATTATCGATTTTCATCAATAACATTGATTAATTGCTGCAGCCCTAATTTGGACATTTCAAATTAGGGTTGTACTCACATTTGTTGCCAAGGTTTAGATATTAATGTTGATTGTATTGACATAACATTTTGCATACTTTCTTTTCTTTTTGTTAACAATTTTGAAAAACTTGAAAAATAAACAATTATATATATATATATATATATATATATATATATATAAAAAAAAAATGTGAGGGTGTATACTTTATTGAGCTATAAGCCTGGATGCCATTGTGTTGAGGGCTAGTGACTGCATGTCAGCCATACGGTTGTTCGTGATAAGACACCCAATAAATATTCCAATGTTTGAGTATCATTGTTCAATTATTTCCACATATATTAGTCCATGCATGTTTGCCTAAACCTATTAGGTATGGCACCATACATACCCAGAGAGTCCCACCCTTAGATTTTGGTGCACCTGGTATATCATGTGATTTTTTGGGGTGTTTTTTTTTTTATATCTAATAATTGTTATGTTTTATGCAGTTTTGAAGCCTTTAAAAGGGGTATTCCAGGAAAAAACTTTTTTTTATATACAAAAACGTATATATAAACGTATATAAGTATATAAATGGCCCATACGAAAAATATGGAGAAAAACTGTTCCAAATTAACCCCCCCCCCCCCTAAAGAATGAGGGGGCACTCCTTCTGTCTGGAGAAGAAAAGGTTTAGTCTAATGGGGCGACACGCCTTCTTTACCATAAGAACTGTGAATTTATGGAACAGTCTACCTCAGGAACTGGTCACAGCAGGAACAATTAATAGCTTTAAAACAGGGTTAGATACATTCCTGGAACAAAATAACATTAAATGCTTATGCAGAATTATAAAACTACATCCCTTCCCCTTATCCCCTTACACCCTTCCCTTCAATTCCCTGGTTGAACTTTATGGACGTATGTCTTTTTTCAACCATACTGACTATGTAACTATGTAACTGGCTCCAGAAAGTCAAACAGATTTGTAAATTACTTCTATAAAAAAATCTTAATCCTTTCAGTACTTACAAGCTTCTGAAGTTAAGGTAGTTCTTTTCTGTCTAAGTGCTCTCTGATGACACCTGTCTTGGGAACCACCCAGTTTAGAAGAGGTTTGCTATGGGCATTTGCTTCTAAACTGGGCGGTTCCTGAGACACGTTTCATCAGAGAGCACTTAGACAGAAAAGAACAACCTTAACTTCAGAAGCTCATAAGTACTGAAAGGATTAAGATTTTTTAATAGAAGTAATTTACAAATCTGTTTAACTTTCTGGAGCCAGTTGATATATAAAAAAAAGTTTTTTCCTTTAAGCTTTCTCTATATTGGTTTGGAATTGACCTATAAGAATTTCAGTTGATTTAATTATGGAACCATGTTAGCTCTCAATGATTTGTACTTTTTATCAGTACCATTTTAGTGTAGAAGGGAATTTTCTGTTCCTTTTTTCTGAGATGTAACATGACCAAAAATTGGCAACACTGGCATTTTGTTATATTTTACTAAATCAAAAATTTTCACCTGCTGGTATATGAGATATGCACAAGGCCTTAATCAATGCAGGACATATATCCTGCATTAATTTGTATGAGCCCATCAAAAACGATGGCTAAAACAAGTCCACTAGGGGTACTAATAAAGTGTATGTGTACAATATATATATATATATATATATATATATATATATATATATATATATATATATATATATATTATATATATAGCAATTTCAACAAATCACCGCACAAGTAGGTCTTGGATCAGAAAAAAACTGGTGGTTTTATTCCCAAGTAGAATGCAACGTTTTGGCAATAGCCTTTAGCAAGCATAAAGGCTATTGCCGAAATGTTGCATTCTACTTGGGAATAAAACCACCAGCTTTTTTCTGATCCAAGACCTACTTGTGCGGTGATTTGTTGGAATTGCTGTTCATTTATCCTGGGCTGGCAGCCTGGGCAACCACAAGCACGTAGGGTGGTCCCCGCTGCGGTCTTATCATTCACACACACATATATATATATATTTATCCCCAATAAAAAAGGTTTTAGAAATATAACCTAGCCCCTTCCATACTGAAAGTTTAAAATCACTTTTGTCATTTTCCATTAAACAAATATAAACAAAATATATATTAAACAAAATATATATTTTTGGCATAGCAGAGTATTTAAAACTATTATAATATAACATTACTGATCCCATAAGGTAAATGGTGTAATTAATTATAAATACTAAATGCCAAAATTGCTTTGGACACATCAAATAATAAAAAAATAATAAAAAATAAATTAAAAAAATGTACATAAAAGTGTTCAAGAAGTCCTAAAACACACAATGTACCAATAAAAAATACAGATCAAAGCGCAAAATAAAAAAATAAATAAAAAAAAGGGTAACTTTAAAGGAAATCTGCAGTAAAATAAACTTATCCCTGATCGCGGGGTGTGGGTCCGAACGCTGGGACCTCCCGCAATCTCCTGTATGGGGCCCTGGCTTTCACGTGCAGTAGGCTTCTCGGGCGCAGCATGACGCCGTAGCAGACACACCTCCTCCATGTAGTTCTATGGGAGAGGCGAGGATGCAGCATTCGTGCATCCCCGCCTTTCCCATAGAGCTGTATCTGGGGTGGAGTGGGGGGTCAGGGGGTATGACGCACGCATTAGCCGCACCGCAGCAGAGCTGGGGCCCTGTTCGGGAGATTGTGGGGGTCCCAGCATTCGGACCCCCCACGGTCAGACACATCCCCTTTCCTGCAGATACGGGGTACGTTTATTTCACTGCAGTGGTCCTCTAACCCCTAAAGGGCCACAGGTTTTTCAGTCTTTGCACTTTCGTTTTTTCCTCCTCACCATTTAAAAATCATAACCCTTTCAATTTTGCACCTAAAAATCCATATGATGGCTTATTTTTTGCGCCACCAATTCTACTTTGCAGTGACATCAATCATTGTGCGACAAAATTTAAGAAAAATCGCCATTTTGTAAATTTTAGGGGCTTCCATTTTTACGCAGTACATTTTTCAGTAAAAATGACACTATCTTTATTCTGCAAGTCCATACGGTTAAAATGATACCCTACTTATATAGCTTTGATTTTGTTGTACTTCTGGAATAACTAACTACATGCAGGAAAATTTATACGTTTAAAATTGTCATCTTCTGACCCCTATAACTTTTTTTATTTTACCGTGTATGGAGCGGTAAGAGGGCTCATTTTTTGCACCGTGATCTGAAGTTTTTAGCGGTATTTTTGTATTTTGTACGTCATTTTAGTATTGATCGGACTTTTTGATCACTTTTTATAAATTTTTTCATGATATAAAAAAGTGACCAAAAATATGTTATTTAGGACCTTGAATTCTTTTTGCGTGTACACCATTGACCGTGTGGTTTAATTTATGAAAAATTTTTATAGTTCGGACATTTACTTTGTTTTTTTATGGGAAAAGGGGGGTGATTTGGAATTTTATTAGGGAAAGGGTTAAATCAAATAAACTTTTTTGACACTTTTTTTTTTTTTGCAGTGTTATTGCTCCCACAGGGGGATATAACACTGCACACACTGATCTTTTACACTTATCCCTGCAAAGCCATAGCTTTGCATGGGTCAGTGTTATAGGTGGTCGATTGCTCAAGCCTGCATCTCAGGCTTGGAGCAATCAATCGCCGAAGGGACGCGCCGGAGGAAGGTAAGCGGACCTACGCTCACGTCCTAGCTGATCGGGACACTGCATTTTTACTGCGGTGGTCCCGATCAGCCCCACTGAGAAGCCGGGAAGCTTTTACTTTCGTTATAGACGTGGCGTTCAACTTTGAACGCCGCGTCTAAAGGATTAATAGCGCGCGGCACCGCAATCACTATAGATAGGGGATAAGTTGTCAGCAAGGTAGTACCCCTTTAAGAGGTTAAACAACAACAACCCCTTTCCATATTATTATCTCCTGATGCACGCTAATAATAGTTACAGTGTTCAAGTAATTTGTAACATACCAAATTTTTTTATTTTCAGACCCCTCACAGATCGTTAGAATTAGGGTGGGTTCACACTACGTTTTCTCCCAAACGGGAGAGCATACGGCAGGGGGGAGCTAAAACCTCGCGCTCCCGTATGCCTTCGTATGCGCTCCCGTATGTCATTCATTTCAATGAGCCGGCCGGAGTGAAACGTTCGGTCCGGTCGGCTAATTTTTGCGCCGTATGGGCTTTTTCAACCGGACCTCAAACCGTGGTTGACCACAGTTTTAGGTCCGGTTGTAAAAGCGCATACGGCACAAAAATGAGCCGACCGGACCGAACGTTTCACTCCGGCCGGCTCATTGAAATGAATGACATACGGGAGCGCATACGGGAGCGCGAGGTTTTAGCTCCCCCCTGCCGTATGCGCTCCCGAGTGGGAGAAAACGTAGTGTGAACCCAGCCTTAGTTGGGCTAAGCATGCATAGTAACATAGTTCATAAGGCAAAAAACTCTTACAAGGCCGATGCGAACTGCCCCATGCCAGTATGCCAAATATGGCAATCAGAATGAATTCCTGGATCAACATCCTTTATCATGTCAGTCGTCCTCAGCCTGGATTTTCCCTCCACATGTGCATAACCTTACATTTTTCGGGCTTAGTACCCTCTGCAAAGTCTTACACTTTTTAAGGGGTTATCCAGGAATCGAAAACCAGACCTAATTTCTTTCAAAGACCGCTCCGTCCGTCTGTCTCCAGGTTGGGTGTGGTATTACAACTTGGATCCATTTACTTCAATGGAACTGAGCTGCAGAACCACACCCAACCTGCTGACAGACAGGGAGCGATCTTTGAAATAAATTATCCCTGTTTTTCGATTCGCAGATAACCCCTTTAAAGGGGTACTCCAGTAGGAAACATTTTTTTTTTTAAATCAACTCGTGCCAGAAAGTTAAACAGATTTGTAAATGACTTCTATTAAAAAATCTTTACCCTTCCACTACAATTTAGCTATTATGCTACAGAGGAAATTCTTTTCTTTTTTGTCTTGTCCACAGTGCTCTCTGCTGATACCTCTGTCCGTGTCAGGAACTGTCCAGAGCAGCATAGGTTTGCAATGGGGATTTTCTCCTGCTCTGGGCATCAGGTGTCAGCAGAAAGCACTGTGGACAAGACAAAAAATAAAAAAATAAAAAAATAAAAGAATTTCCTCTGTAGCATACTAGCATACAGCTGAAAAAAAGTACTGGAAGGGTAAAGATTTATTTTTTAATAGAAGTAATTTACAAATCTGTTTAACTTTCTGGCACCAGTTGATGTGCCAGTTGATGCATAAAATAAAAATGTTTTCCACCGGAGTACCCCTTTAAGGTCTTCTACAGCGAGACAGGAAGAGAAGCACTCACACAAGCCATATGCTTTTCCCAGCTCATTCTAATGACTGGTTTTCAAAAACCTTTGACATGTCTCTATGACAGGTCATAAGTTTTATTTTATTTTTTTGTTTTTATTTATTTGTGAGACAAAATAAAATAAAACCATTTTTAAAGTTTGTGGGCTTCAGTTTCTACGCAGAGCACTTTTCAGTAAAAATGACACTAAGGGGGAAATTTATCATTGCTTTTAGAGCATTTTGTTTGTCTATGTTTTGGTGCAGTTCAGGCGCAAGCAGCATATTTAGCGACTTTTTTGCGTCTTTTGATATAGACAGTTTCAATCTTTTTTGCCTACCCATAGAACTTTTTCTTTTTGACCGTGCAGTGGTCACCTAATTATCATTTGCGTCTTGTCAAATGTTGCTATATTGTGCACAAAGGTACTTTTTTAGGCGCAAAGCTACACCACCTACCAGTAGACGTGAGAATTACTTCTACCTTCCACAATTCAACCTTTGACCCTTTGTGGACAACAGCGTCCCACTGCCCTTCTATGACACACACTCAGGAGCTGAGCGCGGGTCATAGCTGGGTGGTCCTGGCAGCTATCTGCCACCAGGACCCATCTCTAATGCCAGACATCACCGCTCACGGATTTAACCCCTTAGACACCGCAATCAAATTTGATTGTAGCGTCTAAAATACAAGTATAAATGTCCCGGCAGCTCTGTGAAAGTAAGTAAAAGCACCTAACCTGCCAAATTCAGGACCCGGGAAAGTGTCTACTTCCCTCCCTCACAAGCATCTAAAAAAAAAAAAAAAAAAAAAAAATAAAAATAAAAAAAAAAAAAAAAAAAAAAGTACCGTATATACTCGAGTATAAGCCGAGTTTTTCAGCACGATTTTTCGTGCTGAAAACACCCCCCTCGGCTTATACTCGAGTGAACTCCCCCACCCGCAGTGGTCTTCAACCTGCGGACTTCCAGAGGTTTCAAAACTACATCTCCCAGCAAGCCCGGGCAGCCATCGGCTGTCCGGGCTTGCTGGGAGTTGTAGTTTTGAAACCTCCGGAGGTCCGCAGGTTGAAGACCACTGCGGCCTTCAACATCATCCAGCCCCCTCTCACCCCTTTTAGTTCTGAATACTCACCTCCGCTCGGCGCTGGTCCGGTCCTGCAGGACTGTCCGGAGAGGAGGTCGTCCGGTGGGATAGTGGTTCCGGGCGGCTATCTTCACCGGGGAGGCCTCTTCTAAGCGCTTCGGGCCCGGCCTCAGAATAGTCACGTTGCCGTGACAACGACGCAGAGGTGCGTTCATTGCCAACGTACTTCTGCGTCATTGTCAAGGCAACGCCTCTATTGCGGGCCGGAAGCGCGGAGAAGAGGCGCCCCCGGTGAAGATAGCCGCCCGGAACCACTATCCCACCAGACCACCTCCTCTCCGGACAGTCCTGCAGGACCGGACCAGCGCCGAGCGGAGGTGAGTACTCAGAACTAAAGGGGGTGAGAGGGGGCTGGATGATGTTGAAGGCCGCAGTGGTCTTCAACCTGCGGACCTCCGGAGGTTTCAAAACTACAACTCCCAGCAAGCCCGGACAGCCGATGGCTGCCCGGGCTTGCTGGGAGTTGTAGTTTTGAAACCTCTGGAGGTCCGCAGGTTGAAGACCACTGAGGGCGAATGATGAGAAGAGGATGATGAAGGGGGGGGGGGGTGTGGGATGATTACAAGGGGATGATGAAGGGGGGATGTGTGGGATGATAAGGGGATGATGAAGGGGGGATGTGTGGGATGATGACAAGGGGATGATGAAGGGGGGATGTGTGGGATGATAAGGGGATGATGAAGGGGGGATGTGTGGGATGATGACAAGGGGATGATGAAGGGGGGATGTGTGGGATGATAAGGGGATGATGAAGGGGGGATGTGTGGGATGATGACAAGGGGATGATGATGAGGATGTTAATGACGGGTCTGGATGATTACATGGGGGGATGAGGTATTTCCCACCCTAGGCTTATACTCGAGTCAATAACTTTTCCTGGGATTTTGGGTTGAAATTAGGGGTCTCGGCTTATACTCGGGTCGGCTTATACTCGAGTATATACGGTATGTGGTAGAGCTTTTCCCACCACAGCAGAGCTGTGAAAAATTCATCATCCTGCTGCACCTTCTTGATAAATAAGATACATTCTAGTCAAACCCACCACCCAAATAAACGTGGTAAAATAGCTCTACCGTAGACATTCTTTGATAAATCTGGGCCACGAATCTTTATTCTGTAGGTCCATACAATTA